>NW_016808003.1:92826-99957 GCF_001698545.2 Rhinopithecus bieti | reverse complement strand
AAAAAAAAAAAAAAAAAAAAAAAAAAAAATCACCATTAAACAAGAATGCAAGAACGCTGGTCAAAATCTACAGAGACTGAGATTAGTGGTTGGGTAGCCAGGGGTTTGGGGAAAACAAGTGAGGGATTTCTTTTGGGGTGATGAAAATATTCTGGAATTGATTGTGGTGATGGTTGCATGACTTAATATGCTAAAATCCACTGAACTGAACACTTTAAAGGGGTGAATTGTATGATGTATTAAAAAAAGAAAGAAAAGAAAGCTGGCCATGTATCTGAAAACCACAATAAACCCATGTCCAAACATAAAATATTAAAACCACAACTAAAGGATGAGAACAAGTGAAAACTAGAGCACCCTGGTATATGTATACATGGCTTGTAATAACAAAAGCAGAGGAGCTGTATCCTTGCTCCAAAGCAGAGCAATATGAATCTGAAAATCAAATATTTAAGGCATTTATTATAAACAACTTGCTTTATGTTTGGAAATGCAAGTAGCTTTAGAATTTAGGGCCAGAACCAGAGAAGGAACAGAAGCAGTTCCCTGCTAGGGAAGGCCATGTGACAAAGCTTATAGCACATGAACACCTGTCTGCTCCTATATTAGCAGGCTTCCAGAGCATTGCTGGGAAGTCTGACCCATTTGTGAGGTTCTTCAACATCCCGTTCCATAAAACAAGGCCTCACAAGTAGCCGAAAATATGTCAGGTAGCAGGGGAGCCTTTCTATAACCTTCAGGTTGGAAAGCCTCACAGTGGGCAGAGGATTGTTGCTAAAGATTATGAGGCATTTCATGGAATTGGTACAAATATTCTCCACCTCCCAGATTCAAGCAATTCTCCTGCCTCAACCTCCCAAGTAGCTGAGATTACAGGCATGCGCCACCACACCCAGCTAATTTTTCTATTTTTAATACAGATGGGATTTCACCACATTGGCCAGGCTGGTCTCAAACTCCTGACCTCAACCGATCTGCTCGCCTTGGCCTTGCAAAGTGCTGGGATTAACAAATATCCTGTTTTAAGAGTATCATACATAATCCTGAAAGCTCCCTTCCTTGCACCCAAGCCACTTTCTAGATTCTTTCTCTCCCTTTAGTTCCTAAGAGGCTATAAAAATCAGTGACTAGGCCGGGAGGGTAGCTCACACCTGTAATCCCAGGCAGTGCAGTAAGCCAAGATCATACCACTGCATTCTAGCCTGGGCAACAAAGTGAGACTCTGTCTAAAAAAAAAATAAAAAATCAGTGACTAGTGGCGATGATTGCATGACCTCATGAATATACTAAAAACGACTGAGCTATATGTACATTTCACAAGGATGAAATTTGTTACTGTGAATTATATCTCAACAATGATTTTAAGTTTTTCTGTTTTTTTTTAAATCAGGGCCAAGGCCACACACAGTGGCTCATGTCTGTAATTACAGCACTTTGGGAGGCGGAGGCGGGAAGATCATTTGAGGCCAGGAATTCAGACACCAGCCTTGGCAACACAGTGAGACCACATCTCTACAAAAAATTTAAAAATTAGCTGAGTATGGTGACAAGTGACTGTTTTTCCAGCTACTTTGGAGGCTGAGGTAGGAGGATAACTTAAGCCCAGGAATTTGAGGCTGCAGTGAGCTACGACTGCACCAGTGAACTTCAGCCTGGGGAACAGAGCAAGACCCACCCTGTCTCCCCACTTCTCCCCCAGCACAAAACAGGGTCAAACAATAGCATTTCCATATGATCCAGTAATTCCACTTTTGGGTATATATCCAAAAGAATTGAAAGCAGGGACTCAAATAGATATGTGCACACCTATGTTCATAGCAGCATTATTCGCAGTAGCCAAAAGGGGGAAGCAACCCCAATGTCTACTAACAAATGAATGGATAAACAAAATGTGGTATATCTATGCAAAGAAAGATTATTTGGCCTTAAAAAGAAAAGAAGGCTGGGCGCAGAAGTTCACGCCTATAATCTGAGCACTTTGGGAGGCTGAGGCAGGTGGATCACCTGAGGTCAGGAGTTCGAGAACAGTCTGGCCAACATGGCAAAGCCCCATCTCTACTAAAAATACAAAAAATTAGCCGGGCATGGTGGTGGGCACCTGTAATCCCAGCTACTCGGGAAACTGAGGCAGGAAAATCACTTGATCCCGGGAGATGGAGGTTGCAGTAAGCTGAGATTGTGCCATTGCATTCCAGCCTGGGCGACAGAGCAAGACTCTTTCTCAAAAAAAGAAAGAAAAAAAGAAAAGAAATTCTGGCTGGGTGCAGTGGCTCGTACCTGTAATCCCAACAATTTGGGAGGCTAAGACAAGAGGATTGCTTAAGGTCAGGAGTTAAGATCAGCCTGGGCAACATAGGGAGACCTTGTCTCTACAATTTTTTTTTTTTTAATTAGTCAGGCACGGTGGTGCACGCCAATAGTCCTAGCTACTGGGGAGGCTGAGGTGGGAGGATCACTTGAGCTCAGGAGTTTGGGGTTATAGTGAACTATGATCACATCACTGCACTCCAGTCTCTGTGACAGAGCAAGACCCTGTCTCTTAAAAAAAAAAAAAAAAAGAAAAGAAAAGAAAAAAATTCTGACTCTGACACATACTACTTATACATACAACACGAATGAACCTTGAGGATATTATGCTAAGTGAAATGAGTCAGTACATTGGATAAATTTTTTATGATTCCACTTATATGAGGTACCTAGAATAGGCAAATGCAGGGAGACAGAAAGTAGACTGGGGGAAGGTGGAAGGGGAAGTTATTATTTAGCAGGTATATGTTGTATTTGGGATGATGGAGAAAGTTCTGAAAACAGATAGTGATAATGGTTACACAACACTGTGAATGTATTTAATGCCACTAAATTGTGCACTTAAAATGGTTAAAGTGGTGAAGTTTATGTTACATATATTCTACCACAATAAAAAACAAATTAAGGTCCTCATCTCTAAGAATCCATGCTTGATATCTGCTTCAGGGTAATTAGGCAGCACAAAAAAGACTTCAGAAAATGAATACCCTTTTTGTATTCGAATTTAAGGAGGTTAAAATATTTTAATTGCATTAGTTGATGAGATTTAAAGCTTAGATATTCAACTTGGGTCATTCGGGAGGAAAATATAAACCACTGAAGCCTGAATGAATATCAATCTTTCCTATTAGTAGCCTACAACTGTAAGGCAACCCCCTAGACCAGCACTGTCCCATGGAATTTTTTGCAATGACAGGAATGTTCTGTATCTGTGCCATCCAACTGGCCTAATGAGCACTTGCAACGTGGCTTAGTGCAATCAAGAAACTCAATTGTTACTTTTATTTAATTTTAATTAAGTAGCCACACATGGAATTAGTTACCATATTGTCCAGTACAGAGTATAAACTCTTAAACTTAAAAACTTAAAGCACACCATGTAATTCTCTTGCCAAAAGCCATGTGCAGTTTCCACAGCTCCAGACAGTCAGAGGACCTTCTCTCAAGCTCTGGGTCAATGCGTGGGGTGAAGCACCTAAGTAATGTGTGCCAAAGAGGGGTGGGGCCAAAAAATAAGTGTTCTTTTCTTCTTCTATGTCTGTGGAAAAATACTAACGGCACAAAGTGGGAAGAGAAAGTTCACCTAGGACAGTAAGAACTAGGACCTAGGATAAGAGACTTTGACATACTTATAGGAAGAGAAAAATGAATGCTACTGTCAGTGTTGCATTAGGCGAGGAATAAAAAGGAATGCTACTGGCTAGACAGCCTCCTGAATAGGGCATCACTGTATACTTCAAGAATTTCAATCATAAATTAAGCTCTAGGTGGGAGAAAAAGAAATGTCATTTCTATGCAGAAACTGAAGAATGTGGTCAAAGATAGAGGCCACTTCCAGGTGGGAAGTGCTGTCCTGCTAACCATGGGCCACCAAAGTATAAATGACTGTCCCTCCCAAAGAAATCACTTGCCTTGGGGACTCATAAATGCACAAAAACTGACCCCAGCTCTCAGCCAGAATGAACTGTTCATCTATATATAGCCTTACGGTCCATTTTTCTATTTTTATTTATGGTGCTTATCAATGCTCAACTTGGATTACAGTAAGTTAGAGACAACCTATCTCACTAGGTTACTAGCTCCCTGGAAGGCAAAGACCATATATAAATATATTAATATAACTATATTGATATAAGTGTATACTATACCAAAAAAATCTTTTTTATGTCCACAGACATCCAGCCTGGGTCCTTGTACTAGCTACATGGATGATAATAAGCACCCCTCCTACTTCACAGAGTACTACCTCTGTGCAAGACACTGCACTACAAACACTTACCATGCATCACTTCATAATCCTCCTTCAACCCCATGAAGTACTTCAGATATGTTCCCATTTCACAGATAAAGAAGAGGCCAAGAAACTAACCTGTGGCCGGGTCCTATAGCCAGTAAGTGATCAGATTAAGGTATTAAGTGGTAAATTCTTAACCGAGATGAAAGGGCTACATTATGGACAATTTGTGCAAACAGTTAGAGAAGGGAGACACCAATGTCGCAGGAGTAAATTCCAAATAAAAAGTTACACCAGGAGGGTTTAAACAACTGGAAGTGGTGTAGGCCACAGAAAAGCTCTTAGTCCCCACATTTAAGGAGACTTAGAGGTTTTGTGAAAAGGATGCCAAGGGGTTGTCTGGTCTCTCCACAGGGTGGGTAGCAAGAGGAGACATGTTTGTATCAACATAAAGAGCTTCCTGACCCAGGAGGTGAAGGGTGCCCCTCCAGCCCCAGAGAATGTTGAGCAGAGATCCAGTGCCTGTCCTGGAGAAAGTGAACACCCACCTGATTACAGAGGACAGCTCACCCCATATTCTTTCTCGAGATCACCTCCAGACCTGGATGGCAGGGAGTAAAGAGGGAGTACAAATCCCAGAGGGACAGTTCGCAGCATGAATGCTGCCACCTGACATTTTCCACATCTCAAACACAGCAGGCAGAGATAAGTGGATGTTCAAGAAGTCAGCAGCACTCCATAAACACGGCCACAGTTTGGTTCAGGCTGTCCCCACCCTCATGGTGCGTGTGCCACCCACACTACTCAAGGCCCAGGTGTGCCCCACTCTGGCACAGCCAGCTTATTTCAGATCAGCCTGTGAACCACACATGTACTTACTAAATTACTAAAGCTGTGACACTGTTAGTACATTTTTAAACAGGGACCAATAACTCTGGCATAGGCCTGTCGCAGTACCTCCTATCCTGAGATCATGTTTTTCTTCAAAGACCGACTCCCTTTTGATCCAAATACCAACCAGCCAGGTTTTGGTTGACCTTGTGAGGGCCAAAGAAGTTCTCTGCCACACTGCAAGTTTACACACACACACATACACACACACACACACTCTCTCTCTCTCTCTCTCTCTCTTTCTCTCTCACTCAGGTCACAGCAACGCCAAGCTGCAGGAATGCTGCCAACACCTCAGCAGCCTAGAAAGATAAGAACGAGGCCTGGAAACCTTACAGCCCTCATGAAACCAGGTGTGTGCCCAGCAAAGTAAACTAGGGAATGAAACAGAACACAGAAAGTGCTTACTTGGATCAGGATGCTCCCGAAAGAAGCCATGATCCTGTCTGCCTTATGTCTAATACTGATCCCACCTTCTGAGATTCTTTCTCTAGTACGAAGACATCTGTGCCCACCATCTTGTGTCCAGGGGCATTGAAAATTCATCTCTACTCTGGCTTCACTTTCTGCAGACGTTCCAACCTCAAGTTTCCAAGGCAGGTTTAAGTCTACACACATGACATTCCCTGAGATCAAGAAAACATTACTTACCTTGGAGTCTTTCCTTCTGTAAGTAAGAAGCTGCAGTATGTTGCTACATGAGCAGAGTCCAAGGAAAAGGAAAACCTGAGTCCCTGCAAAGGGTCCAAGATCAGACTCCCCAGTAGCCAGCTGAAACTATATTTTCCTCTCCTTTACATATACAACAAAGTCATTTCCAACCAACACCCATAGGAGTCAAGGCCCAAATTTCCTTCCAGGGCATTACTCACTTACAGATTAACTATCTTGGGAAAGACAAAAGTGTGCAGAAGGTGGAAGTCAGGTTCTTTGCTCTACTCCTATTTTATTTGAGGGAAATCCTACCTCCCTCAGATCCAGGGGGACTGAGCAGAGTTGAGACTGGAAGCATGGGCTTTCATTTATATCTTTAGCTCTGCTTCCCCACTCTGCTGAAAACTGCCCTCAGTCAGTTCTTCACATCCAAGGACCATTTATTAAATTAGCTACTATACAGCCTGCTCATGAAGTGGTGCTTAGTTTGGCCAAGACAGAGGAATGTAAACAAATATTCATAATATAATGCTTCTAAGTTGCAATAAAGCTATCACTGGAGCAAAGGAGGATGCCTGGGGTGGCAGCCTTGGTCGTGCCCCTACATCTCCACCAGCATAGCTACAATTCAAAAGACTGACCATATCAAGTACTGACAAAGATGGGGAGAAACTAGAACTCTCAGGCACTATGGTGGGAATGCAAAATGTACAGCCATGAGGCTGGCAAAAGAATGGCCCCAAGCTGTCGCTGTTCTAGTTCCCAGAACCTGTGAATATGCTATCCCATATAACAAAAAGGCCTTTGTAGATGTGATCAAGTTAAGGCTCTTGAGATGGGGAGATTATCCAGGATTTTCCAAGTAGGCCCAAGGTAATCACAACAGAGGTAGGTGAGTTAGAGAGAAGAGATGTAACAATGGAAGTAGAGGTGGGGGGGAGGGAGAGGAAGGGGCAAGAGAGAAAGAGATTGGAAGATGCTATGATGCTGGCCTTGAAGACAGAGGAAGGAGCCATGAGCCAAGGAATGCAGGCAGCCTTTAGAAGCTGGAAAGGACAACCGGGCGCGGCAGCTCAAGTCTGTAATCCCAGCAGTTTGGGAGGCCAAGGCGGGCAGATCACCTGAGTTTGGGAGTTCAAAACCAGCCTGACCAACATGGAGAAACCCTGTCTCTACTAAAAATATAAAATTAGCTGGGTGTGGTGGTGAATGCCTATAATTCCAACCACTCAGGAGGCTGAGGCAGGAGAATCGCTTGATCCCGGGAGGCGGAGGTTGCAGTGAGCCGAGATCGTGTCATTGCACTCCAGCCTGGGCAACAAGAG
>NW_016808003.1:65435-90880 GCF_001698545.2 Rhinopithecus bieti | reverse complement strand
AGAGACGGAGTCTCGCTCTGTCGCCCAGGCTGGAGTGCAGTGGCCGGATCTCAGCTCACTGCAAGCTCCGCCCCCTGGGTTTACGCCATTCTCCGGCCTCAGCCTCCGGAGTAGCTGGGACTACAGGCGCCCGCCACCTCGCCCGGCTAGTTTTTTGTATTTTTTTAGTAGAGACGGGGTTTCACCGTGTTAGCCAGGATGGTCTCGATCTCCTGACCTCATGATCCGCCCGTCTCGGCCTCCCAAAGTGCTGGGATTACAGGCTTGAGCCACCGCGCCCGGTCGGAACCTGTGTTTTGATTTACCATGTTGGAAACACTCTTTTTGTAGAATCTACGAGGTGACATTTCTGAGCCCATTGAGGCCTACAAGAAAAAATCAAATATCAAGCGATAAAAACTAGAAACAAGCTATCTGTGAAAATGCTTTGTGATGTGTCATTTTATCTCACAGAATGGAACTTATGTTTTGATTCAGGAGGTTACAAACACTCTTTATATGGAATCTATGAAGTAACATTTCAGATCCCATTCCACTTCTAGGTATGTACCCAACAGAAATGTACGGGCATCAAGGTATCTGCATAAGCATAATGTTCACAGCAGTTTTAGTCAAAAGAATAAAAAACTGGAAAAAAAAATGTCCATCTGCAAGAGAATTGATAAAACAATTGATAAAACAAATTGTGGTATAGTCACACAAAGTACTACTACTCAGAAATAAAAAGAAATGAACCAATGGTACCTATAATAACATAGGTGAATCTTGCAGACATAATGTCAAGTGGGAAAAAAAAAAAAACAGACACAAAAAAGGATATACTTGATGAAAAAGGTCTGGAGATGGATGGTGGTGGCGGCTGCACAACAACATGAATGTACTTAATGCCAAGGAACTGTACACTTAAAAATTGCTAAAATGGTAAATTTTATGTTACATACATTTTATCACAATAAAAAAGTATCTCCTAAATGAATCTATTTTAATACAATTTAAGAATAAGTGAAGCAAATCTATAGTGAAAAGAGGTGAGACTAGTGGTTACCTTTGAGAGAAGTATTGACTAGGAGGAGGCATGAAGGAGCTTTCTGGGTACTGGAAATATTTAACATCTTGATCTGGGTGTGGGTTACATGGTTGTATACATAAAAATTCATCAGACTGTGCACTTAAGATTCGTGTACTTTAGTTTCCAAGTGCCAATCCCAGTTTTATTTGCACATGATTTATCTACATTTTCATAATCAATGCTGTAATGGAAAATGAATAAGAAGGGAAAAAATCACCAAAAGTGTGTGTGGTTGGGGAAGGCTTCAGGGAGGAGGTGAGGTGTGAGCCAGGTACTGAAAGATGAACAGCGTAGACAGGAATGAAGATGGCAGACGCAGAGAGGAAAAGAATTCCAGGCAAAGAGAACAGCACGTACACTAGCAGTCAGGTGAAAAGTGTGCTGAACATTCTGAGCAGGAGTGGTCACAGGCCAGAGGGATGGGGGTAGAGGGGTAAATGGGAGCCCCATTCCAACATGCCTGAAAACTCCAACAGCAGTTTAGAATACACTCTTCAAGAAGTGCTAGGCAAGAGTCAGAGGAGATTAAAGCAAGAGAATGACATGATGGATCCATGACAGGGAGGGTGACCTGGACAGAGGGACAGAGATCCCTAAGGTTCTTCTGATACTGGTGAGGCTCTAGATGACAGAGTCTGACCCAAAGCACTGGCCATGGGGATGCGGTCATGAGAGATAAAGGAGGCAAAATCCTCAGGTTTGGCTGTAATAGGGGGGTCATTCTAAGCTATGTGGCTGGTGATCCCACTAACAAGAAGGGTGGATAGCAGCTATACACTTCCCTCTGCTTCCTAGGCCAGCTGTGGAGGATCACAGCATCTCAGAGTTGGAACGCACCAGTAAGATCACTTTGTGTACAATCTCATTGTACAGACAAGCAACTGAGTTCTAGGGGCCAATGTCTGAGGCCACGGTTTGTAAGGAGCAAGCTAGAATGAAAGAGCTTAGACTTATCCATTTTACCGAGTACTTGCTAGAGAATAGGGAACATGATTAACTCAGCAGAGGCATCCAATGCCCCCACCAACCTCACTTCCTGCCATGGGGTTCTCTGGCCTAGGGTGTGGTTGAGGTCCCTGCCAACCTTTTGCCGGAAAAGCTCTGCCCACAGCTCACCCAAATCCTGTATAGCTAGCTACTGGTTTTATCTAATGGTTTGGTAACGGCTTTTAAGTCAATCTGGTTTCTCCAATCAAGTTGTGAAACCAAAGACCCTGGCTCCAGTTTTTACTTTTCAGTTGTGCCAGGTTGAAAAGTTGAGAGAGGGACAGAGAGGGTTGGCTGACTGTGGGCACTCCAGGGCCACCACAGAGCCAGGAACAAGTCTTGTCTACGAGTTCAATCATTGTCCTACAGACCTGATACAGTGTCAAGGAGCTAACTGCTGGTTCTGTTCTTGGTGGCCTACCAGCATCTGAGAGTGGTTGAATGACAAGTGCCAAATACCAAAGCCTGTACAGGAGAAACCAAGAATAGATGGCTTTGAAGTAACTTGTTTGAGATCTGAAACTCATTCAACTCATTCCTCATTCCTGATTCTAATCTGTCGATGTTAGTCAACATCTAGTTAATTATACAGTCCAATACAGAAGCTACTACTATATGCGCTGATACAAATTTAATCTTTTAAAATTTAGAAACAATTAAAAACTCAGTTTCTCAGTGCTCAACAGCCACATGTGGCTAGTGGCCATCATATGAAACGGTTCAGACCTAGAACATTTCTAATATCACAGAAAGTTCTATTGGACAGTGTTGTACCTTGCGTGTCTTATCTCTGCTTGAATTAAGAGCTGTTCGCTCTGATATAATCTTTACATGCCAAAGTGTAAATAATCCTTTTGATTTTAAGCGGTAAAGATAAAACTATGTATCACAAAGGACATTCAACTCTCCCAAGTAGAAAGGTACTGAGAACCCTTGGGCCGCTCGGTTGAAACAGAACTAAAACACACACTAGGAGCCAAATTAAAGTTGAACCTAAGCTATATGAAGCAGTCCATTTTCTCACTTAATTGTTCTGTTATAAAAGGCGTTAATCTCATCCCCAGATGATTAGGATATCCGTAAGCTCAATGGGGGACTATTAAGAGGAAGCCAGGGCCGGGCACGGTGCCCTCAAGCCTGTAATCCCAGCACTTTGGAGGCCTGAGAACGGCAGATCACGAGCGTCAGGAGATCGAGACCTCCTGCGTTAAAGCCACGGTGCAAAAGACTCCGCTTTGCTACTAAAAAAATACACAAAACTTAGCCGGCGCGTGGCTGGCAGCGCACCTGTATCCCAGCCGACGACCTCGGGAGGCTGAGGCCCAGTGAGAATGACGTGAAACCCGAGAGCCGAAGCTTAGCCTGAGCTGAGATCGGCCACTGCCACTCCAGGGCCCTGGGCAAACAGAGCTAGACTCTTTCTCGCAAAACAAAAAAAAAAAAAAAAAAAGCCAGCAGCAATTATCTTTCAGAAGAAACTTTGTGAACTGACAAAACTAAAATCAAGCAAGTGGAAATTCTAGTGTGGCGTGAGGAGAGGAAAAAGGCTCAGAGAGCAGGAACATGTTTTTGCCAGTAAGAAAATGGCAATTAAAATTCATAATTTATTTTTATTTATTATTTTTTTTTTGAGATGGAGTCTCACTATGTCACCCAGGCTAGAGTACAGTGGCGCAATCTCAGTTCAATGCAACCTCCGTCTCCCAGGTTCAAGCGATTCTCCTGCTTCAGCCTCCCAAGTAGCTGGGATTACAGGTGTGCGCTACCACACCTGGCTAATTTTGTATTTTAGTGGAGAGGGGTTTCACCATGTTGGCCAGGCTGGTCTCGAACTCCTGACCTCAGGTGATCCACCCGCCTCGGGCTCCCAAAGTGCTGGGATTACAGGCATGAGCCACCATGCCCAGCCTAGAATTAGTGATTTTTTAAAAGAGTTTTGGTCTGTAGACACAACTACAACTGCTTAAAATATTTATTACCTAGCTAATGAAAATGATCAATGCTAAATTTTATTCATAACACATATCTCCACTGGGGGAAAAAATTACCCAGGTGCAAGGAAAGTTTCCACTGAAGGCTGTCACAATATTTCACCACCCATTGTCACCCCTGACTGGTGATCAAGAAAACTAAACAAATACAATTAATAGAGTAAAAAAGAGCAAAACCTGCTAAGAGGTGATGCTATCCCCATGAACAATACACTTTCCCTCTGGTAAGTGTAGTGCTGAAAATGTGCTAGGTACTGAAGAAAGAGAACATACACGAACCCCATGGGAGGCTGTTTTTAAGAATAAGCCCAGCAGGAGAATTCGGTTTTGTCCAGTTTACGATTCAGATGGTTACTTCAAGTTAATAGCACATTTTAAGGTGTTGTTCTGAAACAGGGACATAGAGCACTGCTTAATAAAGGGCTGCAGGTGCTTAATAAAGGGCTGCAGGTGCCTGGTGAGACTCCAGTTGCAAAGACATTTCCTGCCCTCCCTCCCTCCTTCCAGAAAGGATTAAGACTGCTTATACAAAATACAGTAGAAATAAATACAGAAAGTAGGAGAGAAAGAGAAAAACAAGGGTAGGGATAAAAAATGGAGCTGAAAAGGAAGTTAATCCCATACATCTACCATAGCAACCAGAGTACTACACTGGTTGAGTTGCTAAACCAAGAGTCAACTCTGAAGGAATCAGTGTCCAATGGTGAAGACAGACCAACTGCTCAGGAAGGAGACAGGCTGGTCTGGGAAGGGGCTCATCCTGCAGGCCCTGAAGCAGGTGCTAGGTAATCAGTCCACTAAAGCCATCTGTAACTAATGGTAGCTCTTTCACATCAAACCTAGAAAGATGGAGGCACAACCAGCCCAGATACACTGGAACTTTCCTGTTTAACAGTGTGGTTCCCAGAGTTAGGGCATCTGTCCTACCAGTCATTCAGTACCTGTTGGTCAGAATCAGCAAGTGGCTTCTGTGGACAAGGCACTAGGAAGACATGACACCAGCTAGGGGAGATGACCAGATCTAACCTCACAGAGCCCATAGAATCCCAACTCAGCATACCCTACCCAGCAGCAGGGATTCCTTATCCCGACCCCAACACCAAACCCAGGAGATCCTAAGCTGGCTAACACAGCTCTCTCCTCCCACAGTTATGGTTCCATGTTTTCAATACTATGCTTTCTGTCTTAGTCTGTTTTCAGTGGCTATAACAGAATACCACAGACTGGGTAACTTATAACAAACAGAAATTTACTTGGCTTACAATTCTGGATGCTGGTGGTGTCAGCATCTGCTTGGCATCTGGTGAGGGCCTTCTTCCTGCATCAAAACATGGCAGAAGGGCAAGCAAGCCCATGATAGAGAGAGCAAATGGGGGCCAAACCGAATCCACTTTCAACAATAATCCATTCATGAGGGCAGAGCCCCATGGCCTACTCACTTCTTAAAGGTCCCATCTCTTAATGCCATCACAATGGCGATTTTGACATGAGTTTTGGAATGGACATTCAAACCTTAGCACTTTTCCTCGATAACAGCTTAATAATTCCCATAAAGCCAAGTCCATCCCCTTTCCACAGTCTATCAGGTCCCCAAGACAATGATCTGTGTGAGGACCCACTAGTCACAGCCTCGGTGCACTCCCTTCACCCAGGCTGGGGAAAGCAAAATCAGGTTATCCCTTTGAAAGCCTGGGGATCCGGGCCTGCTTTGCCTCATATCAGGGAGCCCATTTCATCAAAGTGTGTTTCCATTTCCTCTACATCCATGCAGAAGAGATCCAAGCTGGACTCACTACCACAGCACACATACTGTGCTTCACACCATACTTGACAGCATAGTCATCACACTGAATACTTAAGTCACCATGAGACTCAATGTAGACCACAAAACTCCCTGCGCGACGGAAATGTTCTAGGTCAGTGCAGTCCAATACAGTAGCCACCAGCCACAGCTGGCTATTGAGCACGTGAAACGCAAACAGTCCAAATGGAGACACACCAGAAGTGTAAAATACACACGGAATTTCAAAGACTTGCTGCAAAGAATGCCAAGTATCTCATTAATAATGCTTAATATTAATTACATGCTGAGGCTAGGTGAGGTGGCTCATGCCTGTAATCCCAGCATGAGACCTGTCTCTTAAAAAAAAAAAAATTCAAAAATGATCCAGGCATGGTGGCACTCACTGTGGTCCTGGCTACTTGGGAGCTGAGGTGGGAGGATCGCTTGAGCCTAAGAGGTTGGGGCTGCAGTGAGCTGTGATGGCAGCACTGCACTCCAACCTGGGCAACAGAGCGAAACCCTGCCTCTACAAAGAAAAAAAAAGGACTACACACAGAGAAAAAAAAAAAAAAAAAACGGACTACACACAGAGCTGATGAACTTTGGAGGTTTAGTACTGACAGCAAGGGCGGCAGGCTCGGGGTAGCCCACAGCAGAGGGCGGTGGGGAAGATGATGAAATCTAATGTGCTGTCTGGTTCTCTGAGCAGAGAGAGAAGGAATGCTCATCCCTGGAGAGGACTGTGAAGGACCTAGTTTCACACAGGGGAAGCCAGGGTTGGTTGTTTGTTTTGCCAAATTTTACCTACTTTCAGGAAGCAAAGTGTGGTTAAGGGAGAGAACTTGGTATATAAGAGGATGAAGGGGCTGGGCGCGGTGGCTCAAACCTGTAATCCCAGCACTTTGGGAGGCCAAGGCAGGTGGATCACTTGAGGTCAGGAGTTCGAGACCAGCCTGGCCAACATGGTGAAACCCTGTCTCTATTAAAAATACAAAAATTAGCTAGGCGTGGTGTCACGTGCCTATGATTCCAGCTACTTGGGGGGCTAAGGCATAAGAACCGTTTGAACCGGGAAGGTAGAAGTTGCAGTGAGCCGAGATCACGCCACTGCACTCCAGCCTGGGGGATAGACAGAGACTCTGTTTCCCGCACCCCCCAAAATTAATTAATTAATTACATGCTGAAAGACAATATTTTGGAATATACTAGGCTAAATAAGCTGTATTATATTAATTTCGCCTGTTTTTCTTTTTTTTTAATGTGTCCACTAGAAAAATTAAGATTACATATGTGGCTAGCATCCTATTTGTATTAGCCACCACTGACTTCTATTATTTGCTCTTTTCTTTTAAAATTTTTTTCCTAGACACCAGGCCCAGTGGATAGTCTTTTCTTTAAATTGACTTATTTTGCTTAGTTTCTGTATTTTTTTCACTTTTACTCATTTCGAAAATATTCAGAAACTATAGTGTGATGTACTAGTTGTAGTTTTGAAATAAACTGAAGAATCAACAGACCTATTAACCTAAAGTTAAAAGATAGGTTTGTCCACATGCAATCTAAAACCGTCTTATGTACTACACCCTTTGGGAAATGCTGGCCCAGAGCAGAGCTATTCAAAGTGTGTCCTGTGGACAGGTGCTAGTCTCTCTTTTTTAGTTTTTTTTTTTCTTTTTTCAGGAAACCCTGAGCAGCCTAACCTTGATGGGGCTGTGGGGAGGGAGCACAATCTCTTTATTAATCATTATCAGTCTGCAATAAAGAATAAAGGCATACATTGAGAGCATGCTTCTTTTTTTTTTTTTTTTTTTAGACAGAGTCTCACTCTGTCGCCCAGGCTGGAGTACCGTGGCGCCATCTCACCTCACTGCAACTTCCGCCTCCCCGGTTCAAGCGATTCTCATGCCTCCACTTTAGCTGGGACTACAGGCATGCACCACCACACCCGGCTAATTTTTGTATTTTTAGTAGAGATGGGGTTTTGCCATATTGCCCAGGCTGGTCTTGAACTCCTGACCTCATGTCATCTGCCTGCCTTAGCCTCCCAAAGTGCTGGGATTGCAGGTGTGAGCCACTGCACCTCGCTGAGAGCATGCATTTAGAAACATTTACAGCAACTGGACAGAATATTTTGTTACTTAATGAGCTCTTTAAATCTAATATTTAACCTAACCTGCTATTTAAAAATTGGGACTTGTATTTTCCATGTCTTTCATATAATTTTCTTTACTGTGTTTTACCAAGGTATTGGTCAACAGCAGATTGGAAATTTACAAAACAAAAACAAAACAACAACAACAAAACAAACAAAAAAACTGCTCCTTTACAGTTAGTTTGAGACACACTAGCCTAGAGTATCAGAGAATCTTCCAGGGTCCTTCTAGAGCAATGACCGGAGTTACAGCAAGAGCCTCAAGCACACCCAACACAGTGTCCTAAGGCAGGAAGCCAATTAAGGATATCTTCAGATCCTTAACAATAATGGTGGGCACAGGGAGGATAGGGGGTTCATTCCTGGTCAACTAGGAAATTCCATTAAATGGAACTTCTCTTCCTCTAAGCATTTTAATAATACTTTTGCTGTAAATTCTAAGAAATGAGATCCCCATCACCTTTGGGGAGAAAAACAACTGTATACTAAGTAAAAGACATACAAGATCTTTGTAATATGTGGCTAGAGAGTACTGAGCTAGATCCTCAGAGGGGTATAGCAGATGTGGGAGACACAGCTCACGCGCAAAAGGAGTTTATTATCCATCCGTGGAGGCACAGTGGCACAGGAGGTTAAAAATTCTCAGCTCTGGGCCAGTCGTGGTGGCTCATGCCTGTAATCCCAGCACTTGAGGAGGCCAAGGCAGGTGGACCACAAGGCCAGGAGTTTGAGACCAGCCTGGCCAACATGGTAAAACCCCATCTTTACTAAAAATACAAAAATTAGCCAGGCATGGTAGTACACACCTGTAGTCCCAGCTACTCAAGAGGCTGAGGCAGAAGAATCGCTTGAACCCGGGAGGCAGAGGTTGCAGTGAGCCAAGATCATGCCACTGCACTCCAGCCTGGGCAACAGAGCGAGACTCCATTTCAAAAAAAAAAAAAAATTTCCTCAGCTCTGAAGTCAAACACACTTGGGTGTGAGGCCTGGTTTGCCACTTACTGTGTGCCATTGGGCAAATATCTTAACCTTTCTTCTTTTTTTAATCTCTCACCTCTGGCTGAATACATAACCTTTCTTAATTAAAACATATAATCAATCCTCTGTATTCAAGGGTTCCATATCCAAGGATTCAACCAACCACAGACTAAAAATACTCAGATTAAGGCTGGGCGTGGTGGCTCATGCCTGTAATCCCAGCACTTTGGGAGGTGGATCACCTGAGGTCAGGAGTTCAAGACCAGCCTGGCTAACATGGTGAAACCCCGTCTCTACCAGAAATACAAAAATTAGCCGGTTGTGGTGGCAGGCGCCTGTAATCTCAGCTACTTGGGAGGCAAAGGTAGGAGAATCGCTTGAACACAGGAGGCAGTGGGTTGCAGCGAGCTGAGATTGTGCCACCGCACTCCAGCCTGGGCAACAGAGACTCCATCTTAAAAAGAAAAAAGAAAGAAAGAAATATTCAGATATTCAGATAAAATAAAATGGATGGTTGCACCTGTACTGAACATGTACAGACTTTTTTTTTTTGGTCATTATTCCCAAAACAACACAGTATAGCAACTATTTACATAGCATTGACATTTATTAGGTATTATCAGTAACCCAGAGATGATTTAAAGTGTAAGGGAGGGAGGGGCACGGTGGTTCACGCCTGTAATCCCAGCACTTTGGGACGCCAAGGTGGGCAGATCACTTGAGGTCAGGAGTTCAAGACCAGCCTGGCCAACATGGTGAAACCCGATCTCTACTAAAAATACAAAAAAATTAACCAAGTGTGGTAGTGCGTGCCTGTAGTCCCGGCTACTTGGGAGGCTGAGGCAGGAGAATCACTTGAACCCAGGAAGCAAGAGGTTGCAGAGAGCAGAGATCGTGCCACTGCACTCCAGCCTGGGTGACAGAGTGAGACTCTGTCTCAAACCAAAACCAAAACAAAAATGAGCCATACATAGTGGTGTATGCCTGTAGTCCCAGCTCCTTGGAGGGGCTGAGGTGGGAGGATTGCTTGAACCTGGGAGGTCAAGGCTGCAGTGAGCTGAGATCGTGCCACTGTACTCCAGCCTGGGTGACAAAGTGAGACTCTGTCTCAAAAAAAAAAAGTATAAGGGAGGATGTGCATAGGTTACATGCAAATACTATACCATTTTATATCAGGGACTTGGGTATCCTTGATTTTTGGTGTCCTGGAAAGGTGCTGGAACCAATCCCCAATGGATACCAAGGAACGACTGTACTTACCTATTACAGAAGATATTCTCCAAAAGGGCTACTAACAATTTCTCCTTTCCCAGTAGGTGCATGCTGTCCTCACATCAAGAGGTGGAGTCTATTTCCTCTCCCCTTGAATCTAGGCTGGCCTTGGGACTAAGCTTTGACCACTGAACACAGCAAAAATGACATTCTGGGACTTCTAAATGCAGGCCTTAAGAGAACTGGCAACTTTTGCTTCCTCATTCAAAGCACAGCAGCCACACTGTTAGAAAGTCCAGGACAGACCCCCTGTGATTAGGTACCCGGACAATGAGAGACCATCTTGGACATTTCAAGTCCAACTGAGCTCCCAGCAGACCAGTAGACTGTACCAGCATGAGTGACTTCAGGTGACCCCAAATTGAGCAGCAGAACTTCTCCAATGAGCCGAGGCAACCCCTAGAACTATGAGAAATAAGTTTTTGAGTGGTTTGTTACACGATAATAGACAACTGAAATGTCTCTGAAATGACAAAAAGAATATAAAGTGATTGTGAGGATGAAAGTAAAATAATGTATAAGTGCTTATACTGATACTTGGCACAAAAGTGCTCAAAAATTAGTGGCCATTACTGTCTGGGAAGCTAAAATGAACATGTGCAGTATATTATAACTGCAGACTGCTATGTATGTTACATTCAGGTTCTGAGCGCTTTGCAGGCCCTGCGGAGTGGGAATGCACAGGAGGTGAAAAGGCAAGGCTTCAGGGTAAAAGCGCATCTTGGACCTGAAGGACAGAGTATGCAGAATACTGGTTTCTAAACCTCTAATGCATGAAGACCCACCCACAGACTTCTAGGCAATTGCAACGCGTGTCTGCACCAAAGGCTAAAGACTGTCCCGGCAGAAGTCTCGAGGTCTCTATATAGACAGATCAGTGGTTGTGAGGCCAAGAGAATGAAGAATGTTAATGAATATGGGGATTCTTTGTGGGGTGGTGAACATGTTCTAAAATTGATTGTGGTGATGGCTGCACAACTCTGTGAATATACTAAAAACCATTGATTTGTATATTTTATATGGGTAGAATATATGGCATATGAATTTTATAGAGATGATAAAGCTGTTTATTTTTATTTTTGAGTCAGGCTCTCACTTTGTCACCCAGGCTGGAGTGAAGTGGCATAATCTCAGCTCACTGCAGCCTCGACCCCATGGGCTCAAGCAATCTTCCCACCTCAGCCCCTAAAGCAGTTGAGACTATAGGTATGTGCCACCAGGCCCAGCTAATTTTCTGTATTTTTTTATGGAGGCAGTGTTTGGCCAAGTTGCCCAGGCTGCTCTTGAACTCCTGAGTGCAAGCTATCTGTGGGCCTCGGCCTCCTGCAGTGCTAGGATTACAGGTGTGAACCACCACGACCAGCCATAAAGCTTTTATTACAGAAACACAGAGGGTGGGAGGGATGAAGAGGGTGAGATGACAAAGGAGCAAGGAACATTCCAAAGGGTTGCCTGGGGACTGCAAGGCACCAACCTATTTGGCACTGAGAGGAAAAGCAAGTCTTTTTAGGTGGTGAACGAACCCAGCACCGGTCAGAAGCTAGAAGCCCTGGGGACAGACCCTGTCATTCCAAGGATCTCAGACATTTGGCATGATTGCTGTTCCCTCAAATGCTTTGCATGCATGTGGCTCACTCATACCTGTTTTCCTTTCACTTAAATGACAACCCAAACTCTGCTAATCACGAGGCTTTTAAAAACAGAAAAAAGTTCTAGGCAAGAGGAAAACAAAGCTTCCCAACAGAAAAGCAGATCAGGGCTTGCATTCAGACTGACCTCAGAGGCAGATGAGACGGGATCCCAAGGCCTAGTCAGTCCCAGAGCCTCAGATGCCAAGACAGTAAACTCCACATTTAAATGTGGCCAACTCAGATGTGAGGTGGACAGTGGATACTCCCTCCCTAAGGGCAGCTGCCCTCTACCACCCCCTCTTCCTTCTTCTGGTGAAATTCCTTTCAAAAGAGGCTGGAGGGCAGGGCCATGGGAAGTTTTCAAATCCTGGAACTGCTGCCAGAGCCAACTTAGCACATGAACAGCCCCCTAACACCAGGCAGTATCATTGTATCACCAGCCAATATATCTCATTAAATCCTCTCAACAAGACCCACCAGGATATTTACCAACAGCCCCCAGAAATCTCCATCTCTCCCCTACCCAAATCAACCTTGTGAATCCTTCTGTTTTATAAGTCAATCAATGTAATTACTACAAGAAGACAAAGTGTTCTTTCAAAACACTAGCCACTGCAGAAGATGGAGCCCCTGAAAGAGAGGAAAACATCCTTTCACGTTGGAGAAGAAGCAGGGTTAGACATGACAGACTCTGAGCAGCTATGTCACCATGGCTAGGACATCAGAAGGGAAATCACAAAGACTTTCAGCAGTTTGCCCTGAAGGTCTTGCTAAATCCAAGTCCTATGCTGCCATCAGTAAATAAAGCCAGGAGCCACAAACCAAATACAACTTTGTAGGAAGTTTGTGGTCCTTCCCACTACCAAAGAGACTCTAGAGGCACAAACTCAACTTGTTCTCTTGTTCTTCCTTATCTGAACAGCTTTTTGGTTTTTTGTTTTGTTTTTAGATGGGAGTCTCACTCTGTCTCCCGGGCTAGAGTGCAGTGGTGCAATCTTGGCTCACTGCAACCTCCGCCTCCCGGGTTCAAGCAAGTCCCTGCCTTGGCCTCCCGAGTAGCTGGGATTATAGGTGCCTGCCACCACACCTGGCTAATTTTTGTATTTTAGTAGAGATGGGGGTTTACCATCTTGGCCAGCCTGGTCTTGAACTCCTGACCTTGTGATCCACCCGCCTTGGCCTACCAAAGTGCTGGAATTACAGGTGTGAGCCACCGTGCCCGGCGATCTGAACAATTTTAGGATTAAAGCGTTCAAGAATGGTTTTAAACACAACTTTGAAAAAGGATGAAGAACTCCGATTTCTTGGGGACCCAACACCTTTGCTACTCGGGCCCACCCTACTTTTCTTTTTTATTTTACAATTTTTAATTTTTGTGGCTACATAGTAGGTAGCAGGTGCATATATTTCTGGGGTACATGAGATGTTTTGGTACAGGCATGCAATGTGAAATAATCACATCATGCAAAATGGGTTAGCCATCCCCCTCAACCATTTATCCTTTGTGTTACAAACAATCCAATCATACTATTAGTTATTTTTAAATGTACAATTAAATTACTATTGACTATAATTACCCTGTTGTGCTATCAAATACTAGGTCTTATTAATTCATTCTATTTTTTTATACCCATTAACCATCCCTACCTCCCTCCCACCCCCCACTCCCCTTCCCAGCCTCCAATAACCATCTACTCTCTGTCTCTGGGCCCCACCCTATTTTGTTTTTCTTTCGAGACAGAGTCCTGCTCTATCACCCAGGCTGGAGTACAGTGGCACGATGTCAGCTCACTGCACCCTCTGCTTCCTGGGTTCAAGCGATACTATGCCTCAGCCTCCCAAGTAGCTAGGATTACAAGCGTGTGCCACCGGGCCCAGCTAATGTTTGTATTTTCAGTAGAGATAGGGTTTCACCATGTTGGCCAGACTGGTCTCAAACTCCTGACCTCAAGTGATCCACCTGCCTTGGCCTCCCAAAGTGCCGGGATCCCAGGCATGGTGGCGCAGAAGTTGCAGTGAGCCGAGACTGCGCCACTGCACTCCAGCCTGGACAACAGAGTGAGACTTCATTTAAAAAGAAAGAAAGAAAAGAAAGGATTTGAAAGAAAGAAAAGAAAAATCAAAGTGCTGTGATTACAGGCATGAGCCATCGTGTCCGGCCCCCCACCCTACTGTGAACCCCTGAGGCAGGTTATCCTGAACTTCCAGTTTGTACCTCTACATTCTCATTCTCCAGGGCAGGGGATGAAGATATGCAGATGGAAGGACATGAAGAAATGCCATCTTACAGCAAAGCAATTCCCTCCTTCCTAGGGAACAAGGGGCAAAGGAGTTTAATTCAGTAAATAATGTACACTACTCAGGTGACTGGGATACAATAAACTGAGATTTCACCACTATACAATTCATCCATGTAACCCAAAACCACTTGTACCCCAAAAGCTATTAAAATAAAAAATAAAAAATAATTTAAATAACAGTATTTATCTGTAGAATGCACCGGAAAACTCAATGGGCCTCAAGAAACATGCTTTACAGTTCCATTATCTCAAACTTCTCCACCAACACATTTCTTTACTACAACTCATCAGTGATTTATGAGCACTCAACCCAGCGTATCTGCTCCCAGCATGATGCGATTGGGAAACAATGGTCAGAGACCTACTGTACACAAAAACCCTAAGGAGGGGTAGGATGACGATACAGTCACCTCCTGCACCAGGCAGCACTGAGAGAGGTACCTATAACCTGGACCCAGGCCTTGCTCTCAAGCTAATGATCCAATAGAGGAAATGCACCAGCTTGAGTACTTGTGCGTCAGGCCTGCTTTACAGACATTAATTCCTTCATCCTCAAGACTCTGTGTCCCAGCATTGTTCTTCAGCAACTCCCGCCCCCTTATTTGTGTTTGTGTGTGTGTGTGTGTGTGTGTGTGTGTGTGTAACAAGAGTCTCACTCTTTTGCCCAGGCTGGTGTGCAGTGGCCATCATGGCTCATTGCAGCCTCAACCTCCAGGGCTCAAGTGATCCTCCCACCTCAGTCTCCTGAGTAGCTGGGATTACAGGCATGTGCCACTACACCCAACTGTTTTTTTTTTTTCTAGAGATAGGGTCTCACTTTGTTGCCCTGGCTGGTCTTGAACTCCTAGGCTCAATCGATCCTTCTGCCTCAGCCTCCCAAAATGCTGGGATTACAGGTCAGCCACTGCATCCAGCAAGTGTGATATACTTCACAACTGCTTCTAAAGCCCATTTTAAACGGGAGAAAACTGAAGCTCACAGATGTCAAATAACTTCCCCAAAATTACACAGTAAGAAGAGAGTGGTGACATTCATACCCAGGCAGTCTGGACCTCAATCTACTCAGCTTTAGTAACAGCAATGGCCAGCAGAGTCCGGCATACAGTAGATACCCAATGAGCATCTGCCTAGAGGAGCATGAAGGTTAATATAATATAGGCAGAGGAAGAGTGCTTGGCTGGAGGTACTGCAGGCACAGACAGAAGGAAGTTCATTAATTCTGACTGAGAGAACCTAGAGGAAGCGAATTCCTGAAGGAAAAATGGGAGAAGGGAGTATTTCAGTCTGAGGGGGACACAGGGTCTGTGTGACAGTGATGCTGTCCGACGTTATGGTAGAGATCTGGTGATTCTATCTGCTGGTTAAAGGTTTTTAAGCAGACTGAAACAAGCACTTGCTTATTTGTTATACTATGTGTATCAGACAAGCACTAAAATGAACAGATTTGGTAATTTCTATTCAGAGGTATTTAAAAGGAAAAAAAGAAGGCATCACTGGGGGGTAATGGGAACATGCACAGGATTTCAATATCGGAAGAACCTGTTGCTAGACGAAACCACCAGTGGTATTTCCCTGCTGTCTTTTACAACAGCTCCCAGGAAAACCACTTGCCAACTCATATCCCCCAACTGTGCAACACAAAATTGTTGAACAGCCTAAACATCTCAGGTCTTTCTGTCTTGCAGCCTTCACAGCACCCAGCCCAAGCTTAGGAACAATGGCTGACTCTCTAGAAAAGCAGGTTAAGTCTCATTAGGAATGGGTCCCAAATGCTAAAGGCCTGGGTAACCAAGAATGATCAGTATCCAGGACAGATTATTATAAAACCTCAAAATCATAATTTTTCTAAGGAGACTTTAAGTACCCGGCCTTGCTAACTCCCCCAAAGAACAAATCGTGGTATCACCTGGCACCTAAATTGAACATACCAACCTTAAATGCACATAGGTGTTTATTTCACATTTTAAACCTTTACACAGCATGTTTTTCTACAATTTTCCAATTCCAAACGAAGGAAGATAGTTTAAGCTAATCTTAGTATCAGAAGAGTGCATTAAATGATTCTACAATAGTTTCCAAACAGAACTTATTAAGAATCTCCCCGCAAAAGTACCTCCTCCCCCTTCCCTAAATTTTGTTTCGCATTTAAAAAAAAAAAAATCCCCTTTATTCGAATAAAAATCCAAGATACAATGGAAGGGCCCAATCGTACCGCCCCTCTCACCTCTCATGAGTACAACAAAAACATCGAAATAAACTATTATTTAAGCTCTCAACCCAAATAAAAATGCAAACTGAAACAACCTCTCCCTTTTCCAATGCGCATTATACACCAGGTCGGCTCTGCCAGCGGAGGGTGCCGTTCTGGTGGGTAGTTTCAGGTTCTTCCCCCTAAAAGCAGATGCAGCTTGAGTGTTTCAAGGCAAAAAGGATTAAAAACAAAAGGCAACATTTCAAAGGTAGTTATAACGTTATCCTGTGAGCAGTTAATGAATTCGCTTTAAAAAAGCATAATGAAAAAACACAAACTGGAAATGATTTAAGCTATCTCCTCCCTTCTATGGGAATGATGGCAAGCTGAAGGCCGCAATTCAGAAAATACCCTCGCCCCCACCAACCCCGTGAAAAGCATATTTTTAGAGAACATTTCTTTTTGATTTATTTCGCTTTTCTTGGCCCATCATATATAAAATACTCCCATCTTCACTATGTGATAATTCATCGAATCAAAGTTTTGTGCGGTTTTTTTAATGCATGTTAGACCGCAGTAAAAAATGTTTTAAAATAGCCTCCATTATTAACTAAAATAAAGAAAAAATGTGTTTCAGGAAAACAGCATGAAATCGGTTTCCATGCTGCTTACACCCCCGCACTACCTGCAACCACTTTACAGAACGTTAGCATCAGACCTGCTTATCTAAAATCCTGCCAAATGTCCTCACAGTCTCCCCCGCTGCCTCGCTGGCTTCTGGGCAGCCAGGGACCAGCCCTCCATGGCTTCCAGTATCTGCAGTCTCGAGGGCTGAGAACCTTGTTTGCCCCGTTGCCTCGAGAGGGGGCCGCGGCCGGGTCACCTGAGCAGCGTACCCGAGACCACAGGGAACGCATCCGGGCGGGAGGAGCACCTGGTCCTGGGCAGACGCCTGGCCGCCCAGGCTAATCTGCCTCTGCCAACGGGTGACACGCCGATTTTGCCCCCTGGGAACGCCAAGAGGCGCGAAGCTGGGCCACCTTCCCCGTGGGCTGCAGCGGCGCTCGCGCGCGTTTCCCAGAACGCAGGGCGCGCGGAGGCCGGGGCAACCCCAGAAGCCCGCTCGGTTTACCCTAACGACCCCCATGCCGGCTGCTCCTCGAGGACGAGGACTGGACCCCCAGCACCCCCTCAGGCACCTCCATCCCAAACACACCTGCCGCCCACCCTAAGCCACCCCCCATGTGTACCCACTCACCCAGGTCGCCCCAAGAAAGAACCCCGCCACTCGCACAGAGAGGGGTGCGGCCCTTGCATGCACGTCCGGACGATCCCGGGCCCGGGAAAGGGCATTCATCTCAGCTCTGCGCCGTGCCCCTTCCCCCCACGCTCGAGGACCGTTGCCCTGGGCCGTCGGGCTCGCCCCCCCAACCCCCACAGGAACCCGAAGCCCTCGGGCGCCCGCCACACTCTGGAGATGATACCTTGAGGCCTGTAGTTGGGTTGAGAGGTCCGCACCGTTCTGGGTTCTGCGATCTTCCCTGGGAGAGAGGTTCCCCGCGCAGTCCCCTCAGGCCGGTATCCCGTCCCGAAGCCGCCGCCGCGCTCCATCGGAATACGCCGGCCGCACAGGCGCACTGCCAAGCCCGCCGCGCCGCACCGAACCCGCGCGCGTCCGCATGCGCACGCGTCCTCACGCAGCGCGCGCGCAGGGCGTGCACGTGCGATAAGCGCACCGGTTCCCACGCAGAGCGCACGCAGGGCGTGCACGTGCGATAGGCGTACCGGTTCCACGCACGGCGCACGCAGGGCGTGCACGTGCGATAGGCGCACCGGTTCTCACGCACGGCGCACGCAAGGCGTGCTTGTGCGATATGCGCACCGGTTCTCACACGTCGAGCGCGCATAGCGTGTGCATGCAATATGCACAACAGTCCTCACACAGCGCGTACGGGCGTGCACACGTCCTTACACACTGCTGTACACAGTGCACACACAGAAGGCGTGCGTACGCACACAATTCTTCATACGATGCTTACATGCAACATGCACACACAACGTGCACACCCAGCATAAATGCACCTTCTCACACAGTGCAGATACACACTCAAAGCATGTATAGATGTGGGGTGCAGTTTCTCACACACCGTGCACACATCCTCACACAATGTGAACACAGAGCACACAACGCGCACATACATGCTCACTCAGTACGCACACGTTTACACACACTGGGTGTCTGCATGCAAACTCAGCAATGCAGCCTTGGAAACAATTTCTGGCTAGGCCCACAGGTGGGTGCCAGTTGGGCCAGTGCCACCCGTGCAGACGCCGGAGGACCCACCCTCCAAGCACAGTTAGGTTCCAGTTTTCGAGGCGCACGGGTAATCAGTGTTTAGTGACGCCCCACCCTCAGCGTGCAGTCACCCAGAGAGGGACAGCAGCAGGTTATTGGAGTCGACCTTCAACGAAAAGGCAGCGGCACGCGCCGTAGGCCGACCTAGGCTTTTCAACCACACCCCACTCCGCAGCCAATTTGTTTCCTCTTCTGAGGCGTAAATAATGCTGACTGAAACCTCCATGAGGCCGGGCATGGTGGCTCACGCCTGTAATCCCAACACTTTGGGAGGCTGATGCGGGCGGATTGAGCTAAGGAGAGATCCCCGTCTCTACAAAAAAATTTTAAAAATTAGCTGGGCATGGCGACGCTTCTGTGGTCCCAGGTAACTCGGGAGGCTGAGGCGGGAGGATCGCTTGAGGCTGGGAGGTTGAGGCTGCAGTGAGCCATGATCACGTCACTGCACTCCAGCCTGAGCAACAGAGACCTTGTCTCAAAAGCAAAACAAAACAAAAAACCTCTGTGGGGAGGATCTCTCCGAGAAGACACACAAGAAACTGCTAAACGTGTTGCTTCCCAAGTAGGCACTTTTACCACTGCCATGCACATTTACTATCTTTTCAAAACCATTGAAAAAGACATCTTGGCAGGGCCAGCTCAAGCTTCCTGTTTACCCAGGCCTGCCAAGTGATAACCCGTTCCCATGGAGCCCCAGGCTGCACGTTTTTCTTGTTGGAAGGTGACGAGCCTGAACGTTTTATTACCACCCCTGGGGGGAGATACGCACGATTAAAAATGAAGCTGAATAATGGGTACAGGTTTTCTTTTTTGGATGAAAATGTTCTAGGATTATGGTGAGTGCATAACTAAGTATACTAAAAACTATTGAATCGTACATTTTAAGCGGGTGAATTTTATGGTCTCTTAATTATACCTAATTTTTTTCTAATGTGAAGCTGAAACTCAGGAATGGGCACCTTTACTCTTGGCCAAAGCTGGGTAACAGTCCCTTTGTGGCACAAAAAAAAATTGTGAACGTGTTCCTGACACGCCCAAACGTGTGCCGGGAGTAGGGTTTGAGTGTGGTGAGAAAGCCAGCAAAGTTTAAACATAAATGAGTAGGAGAGTGAGCAGGTTGGGGCTGGTACCCTGAGCTGTCATGAAAACTGAACACAGAGATTAAGCCAAATAAGAGCGTGGGAGCTGTCCCTTTCTCCTTCTTTATCTTAGGGACCTTTGGTGAGTTTAATTCATCCAACTCTTGAGCTCATGGACATGTGTGTGTAGCATCCCTCTCTACTTTTATTCTATTTTTGGGGTCTTTTTACTTTCCATTCTTCTCCCTAATTATAAACACCTCCTCTGATATCTTTGCAGCTGCAATTCTGAAATACTGTTGTGAAGATATGCATGTATTTTAAATGTATATAAATGATACTGCATAAAAGCTATCATTCTATTTGTTTTTCCTTGCTTGGCACTGTTCTCAAGATCTACACAAAACGATTAGCCATTCTATCTGGTTTACCCTTCTGTAAATTGCTTGTTCAATCCTTGCCCACCTTTCCACTGGGCTACTCTGGTTGATTTCCAGGAGTTTCTTGTATTCTAGATAATTTCCGGTTTAAATGTTGCAAATATTTTATCCTAGCCAACTAAGCTTTTTAAGATTTGTACAATTTTCCTTAATTTTTATGACAAAATCCTATTAACATGTTTACTCCATTTATAATATTGCCCTATTTTTAATCAATTGTTTTGAGAGTAAGTTACAAGTACTTCCATGTGTATTTCCTAAGATTATGCTCTATTACACATACTAGACTTAATTATCAACTTAAGTAAGTTTAACATGGATACAATAATTTTCTCTCCATTGGCTGTTCCTCCACCGTAGAGGTAGTTTTCCTCTTGCAATAAGCACTCTGTGGGAAGGCACTTTAAGTTTATACAGGTACTTACTCTTCGTCAAAACTTCTCTCTAGATTTAGCATCCATTGATGGTTCTTGCTTGATCTGATCTCATGATGGTTACAAAGTGATAAAATCCATAAATTTTTCACCTTATGGTTTGCATTTTAAGAAGTCTTAATACAAACTTCCCTAGTCCCAAGATACTACCCATTGCCCTCATGCTTATAGTAAAAAAAGAAGAAAAAAAAAGTAAAAAATGCTTTACTCTCAAGCAATTTTTCTATACTAGTGTGAGGTAAAGATCCAAATCCACTTTTCTCTCCGAAGTGTAGTTTGGTCAGCACTACCTGCTTACCTATCCTTTCCCTAGTAATTTGTGAAGCCACTTTAAAAAAAATCAAATATCTAATTCCCATAGTAGGTGAGCTAGATTCTGAGCTATCCATTCTGATCTTTCTGTTACTGCATCTATTATTTACTACTATGGCTTAGGGTGCAACTTACCTGTTGAATTCCTTCTTGGCAGTGTTTTTAGAATTCTTTGAAATTCAGTATTTCCAAATGAATATACTTTAGGATGTTTTTGCAATCTCCCACCAAGGCCTGCCGTAATACTACATGTAATTATATTAAAGTCAGAGGTTAATTTGGAGAAAACTGACATTTTCATAACATTATGACAGACTGTCCAATAATGTAATTTATATTTAAGCTTTGAAAGAAAATGACTTTCGAGTTTCCCGGGCTTTTCCCACTACACTAACTTCCTACAAAAATCTTTAGTATGGCCGGGCGCGGTGGCTCACCCCTGTAGTTCCAGCACTTTGAGAGGCCAAGGAGGGGAGATCACCTGTGGTCGGAAGTTGAGACCAGCCTGACCAACATGGGGAAACCCCGTCTCTACTAAAAATACAGTTAGCTGGGCATGCTGGCGCATGCCTGTAATCATAGCTACTCGGGAGGCTGAGGCAGGAGAATTGCTTGAACCCGGGAGGCCGAGGTTGCAGAGAGCTGAGATCGCGCCATTGCACTCCAACCTAGGCAACAAGAGCAAAACTCCGTCTCAAAAAAGAGATTTTTGGCCGGGCATAGTGTCTTACACCTGTAATATCAGCACTTTGGGAGGCCAAGGTAGGAGGAGCACTTGCATCCAGGTGTTGGAGACCAGCCTGGACAAAATTGTGAGACCCCATCTCTAAAAAATAAAAACAAAACATTCCAGCATGGTGGTGCACACCTGTAGTCCCCATTGCTTGGGAGGCTGAGGTAGGAGGATCACTTGAGCCAGGGAGGTTGATGCTGCAGTGAGCTGTGATATGGTGTCATTGCATTCACCCTGGGCAACAGAGCAAGACCCTGTCTCTAAATGAATTAATGAAAGAATGGCTGAGTGCATTAGCTTACATCTGTAATCCTAGCACTTTTGGAGGCCGAGGCAGGCGGATCACTTGAGGTCAGGAGTTGGAAACCAGTCTTGCCAACATTGTGAAACCCTGTCTCTACCAAAAATACAAAAATTAGCCAGGTGTGGTGGCAGGCGCCTGTAATCCCAGCTACTCAGGAGGCTGAGGAGGGAGAATCTCTCGAACCTGGGAGGCAGAGGTTGCAGTGAACTGAGATTGCACCACTGCACTCCAGCCTGGGCAAAAGAGTTAGACTCCGTCTCAAGAAAAAAACAACAAAAAAAAATCCCATTGTTAGATTCCTCAGACAGGTTTAAAATCATAAATATGTATTAAATGTTGTCAAATCTGCCAAGTCCAGCTAATTTTGTATCAGACAGCACAGAAATCAGCAATGGGACTTGACTCAGATTTTGTCCCTACTTTCTGATCTACCAACATCAAGTTGTGAACTGAACAAAACAATGGATTGGAATGGCAGTACAGACTGGGCTTTTAAAAGTGAGCAAGTCGGCCAGAAGTGTAAGTATTTACTTCACCTATAGGTCTCTGCATCGTATAAAGTAAGGTCTGTTGAATGTGACTTTGGCAATCTGAAGTCACTCTGCTGAATTGACTTACCATTACAAAATGCCTTCTTCAGCACAGATCTGTGACAAATTCACTTGCTGAGGAAATGCAACCCCATATCTGGAATATGGCTAAGTGGATTCATTTAGAACAACCAACCAAAACAGACAAAATAAAACAAGGTATACCTTTTCCTTATACATCACAATTAACTTTTAAAATAGCAAATTTTGGAAGAGAATCACATGAATAGTTAAAAATGTTATAAACAGTTCGAAAAGAATCAATTGTATACATTGTTGAAAGTTGTTCATATTTTATTTTCTAATTGCAGTAGTTTGTATCTGATTTCTTTACATCATTCCATATGATGGGAAAGGACACCTCTAAGTCAGTTAGTACTTATTAGCTGTCATGAATCTATAGTAAAAGGGATCACTGAAGATTTAAGAATAAAATATTATCAGAGGTATCAATATTAGTAACTATAATCTTTCTCTAAAGAAATATAGAGCAGTTGGTATTTTGTAAAATATCTTCAAGCAAATGAGAGACTTCATCTGTTAGTCTTATATCGAATTAAATGAGCTTGGTAGCAATTTTAAATACTCTGTTGACATGAATGTACAAATATACATTCTACGTGTTCCTTCTATTGTACGAATCAAAGACTGCACGCAAAAGAAATGGGAAATACAGAATATAGAAGACATGCATCCTCTATCTTACATAGTACTGGATATCAAGTGAAAAGAGGCAGACACTGCTCTAAGTACATTACATGTATAAACATCTAAATTATCAATCCTCCCAATAACTCTGCATGACAGGTACTGTTTTCATCATCCCCATCTTAGAGGTGAAGAACCTGAAGCTGAGACAAGCAGGAGAATGTGCCAGTGGTCACCTGCAGGTAGAGGGCCAAGTAAGGGTGGGGGCAAAGTCCCTTTGACCCCAGGATCCATGCTCTCCCCTCTCCAGTACATTGCCTCACAAGTACCTAGCAACTTTCAGGGCTGGGAGGGTGGAATAAGAGAGGACAAAGTCCAATACATCCTCCAAACTGCTCAGTTCACTCTATACCTGAGAGTCTAGTGTCTTTTCACATTTTGCTCTTTTCTGAATAGGAAGAAAAAAAGCAAAGATAAAAGGATGGTAGTTTAGGGTAAACCAAAAACACAAAGCAGTGTGCAAAAGTTTATGGGAGTCCAAAGAGTATAAATAAAACTTACCCTTAATAAGTAGAATAAAAATAAGCATTTCATACCAATACAAATCATTTTCATCTTTACGACAGTCAGGTAACATTAAAAAAACCTCGCTTTCATTCTGACACTTTAACTGTTAATCCAGTCAATTCTGGTTGTTGTTAAGTCTGTATACAATACAAGTAAAGTATAAATCTAGCTATTTTACTCAAAACATGCTTGTACCTATTTGATTACTCAGAGTTACTCTGAAATCAATAATGACAGCAGTTTATACCTATGAAAGATGTTACTGAACATCATAATCTAATATTTACATTAGATGAGATTAAGTTAAATTACAAGTCACAAAGAGTTTGTAAGCAAACATTTATAGCCATGATTCCACAGATGTGGTGAGTAAACCAACAGCCATTCCTCAATAAAATACAAGAATTTCCATCATGCATAGTTTACAGGCTCGGTAAGAAGCGGTCTCTTTAGGGGCTAGATGCTTAATGTTCAACAAACAATGAAATCTTGGCATTTTTTTTTTTTTACACAAATGTTTGGTTTGGTTATTCAGCCGCATTAGTGATAAAACATATTCATATTCTAACTGCAAGTGGAATAACATTGCATCAAAATGCAACCCCATCAAAATCATTAGTAATAACTATTACTCCCTCTTAGCAGTAAGAACCATTATTCTTGGATTTCAAATGTTTTATTTTCTTTCTGTGCATAGCTTATAGCACTGTATTATAGGAATCAGTGTATAAGCAAAAAAATGAAAAATAAAACTGCTTAAAGACCATTTCCATTATTTATGATTAAATCAATGAAACTATACAATTTCCACATTAAATACAAATTAGAAGAATTCCTCCAAGTAGTATTGCATATAAGCTACAACTTTACCCCAACTATTTTAATCACTATGATTCGAGATTTACCTCAGCAAGAACAATCACCAGCAAATATATGAACTGGGGTTACAGCTGAATTTTTAGAAACTCTCCAGACAAACCACATGTGTTAGAGGAGGCAAGTAGAAAAACTAATGTTTGAGCTGTGCTATTTCTACCAGGAACTATATCAAATATGCCAAGTTCAAACATTCTTAGTAAAATAATACGAAAGGATCTATACATACTGTAAATTTAGCAAAAACACTTTTATGTACAGAAGCCTAAATATCTTAGGAGGTTTAGAATACCGATGAAGACAATTGTTAATTCTTCAAGGCTGGTTTCTTATGAGGATGAGTATTAAAAACCAGCCCTTAGTCTCAGATGCATTCCACCTAGATGTGTTCAGGAACTCCATAGAATAAGAAATATAAACCATGAATATGTACTCTTAATTTCTATTCCTCAACTTAATGTTCTATAGTACCTCAGATCTTTAAATCCAGAGTTTGGTGTACACTTAGGAAATTACAGTAAGAGCAGATTAGAGAAGATTTGTTTTCCTTTTGAAGCCATGTGAAGGTTTATTGCCCTGTGTATTTTCATCACTGAAAAGTTCCCCGGTGACTAATAAAATAAAAGTGTCACAAGCTACATGATGGATCTCTTCTTTTAATGTTGCATACAATTTCAGTTTGGCTAGTGAGGGTTAACTAGCTCAGCCCTAGTTTCATTTTATTAGAGTTGACCACTAAAACTAAATAAGGA
>NW_016808003.1:54306-62400 GCF_001698545.2 Rhinopithecus bieti | reverse complement strand
TAATCCCAGCACTTTGGGAGGCCAAGGAGGGCAGATCTCTTGAGGTCAGGAGTTCGAGACCAGTCTGGCCAACATGGTGAAACCTCATCTCTACTAAAAATACAAAAATTAGCCAGGTGTGGTGGCACGCGCCTGTAGTCCCAGCTATTCGGGAGGCTGAGGCAGGAGAATCGCTTGAACCCAGAAGGCAGAGGTTGCAGTGAGCTGAGATTGCACCACTGCACTCCAGCCTGCGTGACAGAATGAAACTCCGTCTCAAAAAAAGAAAAAAAAGAATTCTCAAAATATAAACAGTTTTACTAGGTGTCTTCTACATAATACTATTTAATTCAGACAATTCTCAAAATATACCCTTATTTAAGTGTCCCATGTTCTTAAAATTAATGGATGTTAGGGGAAAGTTGGTTTCTCCATGGATAATAACAAAAATTGGAAAACACAAGGTACATCTACTTACGTCATCAATATCTTCATCATCATCTCCGATGTCATCGAACTGAATTTCATCATCATCTCCAGGACCAAATGTATCAGTTTCATTGATTTTAGCTAAGGACACAGTAAGAAATACACTGATAAGTCAGCACTGTAATTTAATCAAAGTTTCATCATAAGAAAAGCACTCCTAACTTTTATATAACACAATTACTATAAAGAATATTTTATGAAACAAAATTCCCTGCAGTGTCACTGCTATGTCAAGATGGGAGTATTTGTGTTACCATTTTCTTTTATTTGCAAAGGTATTTTTAGTAAGGAAGGCTCTAATTACACTAATTCTGAAGCTATTATAACTTCCAGGTATACTTCTCAATAGGTTTGAGCACATGGTAACAATGTATTTCCTTAAGAATAGCTGGTTCACTAATCATCAGATAGACTCATCAATCAGAAAGATCTGGTCAAATCATGATTATCCCTAAAGAAATGAAAATGAACCAGGAAGCGCTAGTCCTATTCCTAGATACATTAACATTTATTAGATTAGAAATGCTAAGTAATTTCAGCAGGACTTTCATGCTTAAGTAAAATTAATACTTTCGTGCTTAAGTAAAACATAATAAAATTAAGTTTTTTCATAATAAGATACAACAGAGCCAAAAATAGTAACTGCCAAGTGAAAATGCAGGCCTACAAAATAGTATGTCAAGTACATTTCCCGTTTGATGAGGTTATAAGGGACTTATTTTTAGGTTTTCTGCATTAAGAATTCATTACTTTTGTATTTGGAAGGGTGAAAACCAAGAATGCTGCTGTTAAAAAATCCTATGGGATACTGTTATACAATGATAAAATGGAAATAGAACTTTTTACCCCATCTCTACTAAAAACACAAAATTAGCTGGGCATGGTGGTGCACGCCTGTAATCCCAGCTGCTTCGGAGGCTGAGAATCGCCTGAACCGGGGAGGCAGAGGTTGCAGTGAGCCAAGATTGCACCACTGCACTCCAGCCTGGGCAACAGAGTGAGACTCCATTTCAAAACAAACAAACAAACAAACAACATCAGTAATGGCACCTAATTATGTGCCCTTGCTTCATGTTTTTGTTTTTAATTTTTTTTCAGACAAGGTCTTGCTTTGTCACTCAAGCTCGAGTATAGTGGCATGATCACAGGTCACTGCATCCTCGAACTCCTGGACTCAAGCAGTCCTCCCGTCTTGGCCTCCCAAGTAGCTGAGACTTACAGGCATGTGCCACCATGCCTGGCTGACGTGCACTTCATGTTTAACCCATATGAGCACTGACAGTCTCTCGAGGAAGGAATTTTAAAATAGATACTACAACAAAATTATTCCTTTAGTTAGCATTATGTGGAACTCCAAAGCTTACAGAATATAACTCCTCACTATATTTATTAGGAACAGAATTCCAGTAATTTCTTTCTTAAAATATCTAGTATTATGAAGCATAGGCAGGCATACTTAAAACTAAAAATGTAAGCACTAAAGTAAATAAGCAAAATCCACAGTTCCTTCACCTAAACAGCAACATATAACCTAAATACCATATGACAAGTTAATATAGTAACTTAGACATTACCATGCTCTGGAAGCTCGCCGTATGCTTTCAGACTTCTAGCTTCGTCTGCATTGTATTTTAAAATTACATCAGCTTTGTTATCCTTAAATAGAGACAAATAACTTTAAAAACTGATCATGACGAAATATGATCAGTTATTTCATAAATTCTCATATTGAATAAACAATCAAATCTCATGATTTTATTATGAATCTCCTTTTAAATTTTAAAGCTTTCTCATACCCTCTGAAAAAGATCCTTGGGTTTAACCCAGGAGGAAGTTTATGTACATGGCTGAATGATTATTAACAGGCTTGGGAAATATATTTAAAGATCTCACTTTAGTAAGAGCAGAACTGTGAAGACCCCATATTTTAGATTATTTAATATTACCCTTTGATTAGAAGTCTTTTGAAGTACAAAAGGTCCCTGGGACAATAATTTGCAGGGTGATCAAACACTGCAATTCCAAAACTGAGACTGAACTGAGACTGGTATAATGACCTAAGCAACTTATACCTTTCCTGCATTATCTGTGCTTCTTTGGCTATGTATCAATCACAATCTCCTGTAGAGCTTTTGTATCTTCTGAAGATAGATTAGCAGATGTGAAGAGAAGCCCAAGATTTAGTATTGTGAGAAGTTGTTTGCTATTTCTGATGCAAAAGTCCCATTGAGAAATACTGTCTTAGAATATTCTACTTCCCTATTTGAAAATAATTTAACTCAGTTAAGGGAGAAAATTGATTGCTTCAACTTCAAGGACAGTGTGATTCAGATCAGTACTTCTTAAAATGTAAAGTGTATAGAAGCCCATGGAGATCTTATTAAAATGCATGCTCTGACTGAAGAGTCAAAGAATGTGTATTTCTAACAAGCTTTCAGAAGATGCTATTGAGCCAAAGACCACCCTGTAAGTGGGAGGGGCATAGAAGGATCACGAAAAATTTCAAATCAGAAGTTGGTCCTGGCTGTCACTTTACAGTTAAAATGTTACTCATTTCAGACCCTTGGTGTCCTTATCTATCGAACAGGAAATTAATTATTCTTCCTATTCCTGGGGTTATTGTTAGATCATAAGAAAAAAAATGGACATTAAAATGGTATGAATTTAAAGCAAGCTTTCTCACCTCCGCGCTACGGATTATTGTGAGGTGGACTGTTCTCTGTTATGGGATGCTGTCCTGTGCCCACCCCTCAGCCTCTATTTACTACACGATAGCAGCACTGCACCCATCCCCCAGTTGTGACAACCAGAAGTCTCCAGACACTGCCAATGTCCCCTGGAGGGCAAAATTGTCCACGGTTGAGAAACAATGGTTTAAAGTGAAGATTTAAATTATTTATTCTGGATTAAAAAAAAAAAAAAAAATCAAACCATGCTCAAGGCTATACAAATAGAGACAGTATCACACAGGGATGATTTCCAATAGGTGGATGTCAAATGGGTTTCACAGACCCACAATGAGTCTACAGAGTCAAGGGTTACGATCATGAAAGGCAATCACCATTTTCTTTCTTTCCCAAGTGCTCCTCTATATTTATAGCACATACCTATGTCATGATGTGCATTATAATTACTTGTGTGCTTAATTCTCTCCACTACCAGGCTATGAGCCTGTTGTGGGATGGGCATTTAACTCATTCAGCTGTATCCCCTAGAATAATGGCTCCCAGGTTTCAATTTACACATAATCCCTGGGATACCTAGCACAATGCCTAAAACGAAACTGGCTCTTAAGAAATGGCTCATCAAATTCAAGCCAGTAAAATATGAAAATTTACATGTAATTTTACCTGGTAGTCTCGGAGACCGACCAATATAATGTCCGAGGTATTTATCCAAACCTACAAAAGAAAAGTCACTGCCCGTCATATTTCAAATAACGAAGAATCAAGAAATTCCAGAGTAACAATCAATTAGTTTAGAAATTAAGAGATTTTAGGCCGGGAGCGGTGGCTCACGCCTGTAATCCCAGGACTCTGGGAGGCCAAGGTGGGCGGATCACCTGAGGTCAGGAGTTCGAGACCAGCCTGGCCAACAAGGCAAAAACCCGTCTCTACTAAAACTACAAAATTAGCTGGGCGTGGTGGCAGGCGCCTGTAATCCCAGCTATTCGGGAAGCTGAGGCTGTAGAATCACTTGAACCCGGGAGACAGAGGTTGCAGTGAGCCAAGACTGCACCACTGCATTCCAGCCTGGGCAACAGAGTGAGACTCCGTCTCAAAAAAATAAACGTCTTTTAAAAGAAAAAAAAAAAACAAACAAATTAAGAGATTTTAGTTTGGGCTGGCTCACACCTATAATCCCAGCACTTTGGGAGGCTGAGTCTGGCGGATCACTTGAGGTCAGTTGTTCAAGATCAGCCTGGCCAAAATGGTAAAACCTTGTCTTTACTAAAAATACAAAAATTAGCCAGGCGTGGTGGTGCATGCCTATAATCCCAGCTACTCAGGAGGCTGAGGCCAGAGAAACACTTGAACCTGGGAGGCGGAGGTTGCACTGAGCCAAGATTGTGCCACTGTACTTCAGCCTGGATGACAGAGTGAGACTCTGTCTCCAAAAAAAAAGAAAGACAGAAAAAGAAAAAAATATTGTAGTTTGGGAACAGAAGGATTAACATATCAAATTTAAAAAAATAAATACAAAATCAGAGTTGGGACTTTTAGTCAACTTGATTAATAAATCTGCCTGAATAACTACTGTGATGGTGAATTAATCATTACTTTCCAAGGCAGTCCATTCACAATGACATTCAGGAAATGCAACATTAATACAATGCTTACGTAATATAACTCATATTCAAATTTTCTTAATGTACACTTCACAGCTATATGTCCAATTCCTAAACCAGAATCCAAACAAGCGCCACCTACTACATTTAACTGTCAGGTCTCTTTAAGTCTCCTTGAAACTAGAATAGTACCCCAACTTTTTTTTTTTTTAAACTTTCATGACAGTAACATTTCATTAAGAGCTGGGCCATCTGGCTGGGTACAGTGGCTCATGCCTATAATCCCAGCATTTTGGGAGGCCAAGGCGGGCTGACTGCTTGAGCTCAGGAGTTCGAAACCAGCCTAAGCAAAACGGAGAAACCCCATCTCTACAAAAAATACAGAAAATTAGCCAGGCATGGTGGAACAGGCCTGTAGTCCCTGCTACATGGGAGGCTGAAGTGGGAAGATCACTTGAACCAAGGAGGGTGAAGCTACAGTGAGCCCAGATCATGCCACTATACTACAGGCTGGGTGATAGAGTAAGACCCTGTGTCAAAAAAAAAAGACAAGAAAAAAAAAGCTGGGCCTTTTGTTTCTGCAGAATGTCTCTCAATTTGGACTTTTTGGGCAGGAATATAACGTAAGTGATACAAATGATTCTTTAGCATTAGAACCTGTATAAAATTACCATTACAGACCTTGTTATTTGCCTTATAGGTAAATCACTGTTTACCTAGGTAAGTCTTTTGGGAATTTCCAAAAATGAAGTCCATGGACAGTTAAAAACTGTTAGAGGGATATTCCCCCTTAACCAATTTTATATTAAATTAAAACAAATTACACCTACCTTTTTTCTCAATTTTCCTCTGATGTGACATAACCTCTTTACACCATCAAAACACATTGCTTCTAGCCGTCCATTTCCCAACATTTTGATTACCTGAGCATACTCTAGTGGGGAGAAAGGAAAAGGGTATGGAATATTGTTCAACTTTTGATAACAGCAACTTAAAGTCCACATAAAACTGTCCAGAGAATAAAGTTGCACTAGTTGGGAAAAAATACATATATTAAAAATATAAATAAACATAAGGGAGTGATAAATATCAAGTTAGTTAATGGCAGAGCTAGAACCAAGACTCTATAATGCTATTTCTTTCTTTCTTTTTTTTCCTGAGCTCAGGTCAAGTGTAGAAACCTTCACAGTTACAAAGGTCAGTAGTAAAACCTTTACATCATTGCCCAGAAATGATTAGGCTTTCATGGACATACATACGCACCCCCTCACCCCCAATCTCATTCATTCCTACAACTGTTACCTTTATAAACACATGTGGGTGCACATACACATACCAGACATATGCCCTTATTGTTTTACATTGTTTTATAGTTTTGCTTCTCAGAACTGTAGAGATCATGCATCAGGTAGACTAGAAAACCTTCTGAAGTTCAGATTTGGCTAGTTTCATCATCGATCCACTTCAGTAAAAGCAGATCTCAGAGAATGTAATGCATTTCTATAACATACTGTCTCTGCTATTAGACATGTTTTAATTATCAACTCATTCTGAATAAGTAGATTGACTACCCCACTTTTAGCTCTCCTTCACCTCAGTACCTTTAGGTGCAATTCTCATATAACTTTTAGTTCATTTAGCAAACAAAAACAAACTTCAAACAATGTCTTTTTTGAATTAGAATATGACTAACCCCCAGAGAGGATGTCCATTAATTTGTAAATATACTGAGACTTCACTTTGAAAGGCTCAATAGTGGGGTTGACTTGTGGAAGTTAATTACTCAGACTACAGTGAGCCCAGCACCCACCTACCACCTCAACATGGTTGGTCAACTCAAAGGCAGCCTTTCTTCTGAAGTGAGAGAAGTTGTAGTAATAAAACAGTGTCTGCCCAAGTCAAGTCAGCTGCTATTTTAGAGGCAAGGATGACCAAGGCTAAGAAACAAAAGGATTTTTAGCCAGAAAACGTATCTCGTGTTTACTGGTTTATATGTATGGCATAATAAATCCACCCAAAGTTCTATTAAAAGCTAAAAGTACTGGAAATTATTGGAATACCTGAGAAAATATGAATTTGGAGTATATACTAGATATTATACCAATGTCAAATTACCTGAGTGATAATTCTCTTCTAGTTATGTAAGAAAATATACTTGCTCTCAGGAGATACATGATCAAGTAAAGGAAAAGTAACATGATGTCTCTAAATTTCAAAAGGTCCTCAAGAAATCCTACATATGGGGCCGGGTACGGTGGCTCATGCCTTAATCTCAGCACTTTGGGAGACAGGCGGATCATGAGGTCAGGAGATCACTAACACAGTGATCTGACTAACACAGTGAAACCCCGTCTTTACTAAAAATACAAAAAAAAATAGCTGGGCATGGCGACGGGCGCCTGTAGTCCCAGCTACTCAGGAGGCTGAGGCAGGAGAATGGTGTGAACCCGGGAGGCGGAGCTTGTAGTGAGCCAAGATCGCGCCACTGCACTCCAGCCTGGGTGACAGAGCGAGACTCCATCTCAAAAAAATAAAAAAAAAGGAATCCTACATATATATGTACATATATATTTCTTTATATGTGTGTGTACATATGAGGGATTTAAGGGAGTTTGTTGCACTAATACTGCAACTTTCTGTAGGTTTGAAATGACTTGAAATAAAAGTAACAGGAAAAGGCAAACGATCCAGTTACGGTTTATTTGACTAGTGCTATGTATCCTGCTCTGGCACTTACAAAATTCTTCAGTCTAATAAGGTCAGTTAAATGTTCAGTTTCATTTTATTATAGTTTATGAAGTTACATGCTAATGGCACTGGAGAATGGAGAGGTCTATAAGGGCCTCAGGCTCATCCTTCAAATGTCCATGGTCTACTCAACATACCATGCACACAATTCACTATCAAAAATGCTAATCATAGAACTGTCAACCATAGCTTTTGAGGCTCAATTCCCTCTGAACTATACGACACATTCTTAGTTCCCAGTACTTTGGGAGGTCATGGTGGGAGAATCACTTGAGCCCAGGAGTTCGAGAACAGCCTGGGCGACATATGAACACCTCATCTCTATTACAAAAAAAAAAAAATTTTTTTTTTTTTGAGACGGAGTCTCCCTCTGTCACCCAGGCTGGAGTGCAGTGGTGCGATCTTGGCTCACTGCAACCTCCGCCTCCCAGGTTCAAACAATTCTCCTGCCTCAGAATCCTGAGTAGCTGGGATTACAGGCACGCACCACCACGCCCAGTTAATTTTTATATTTTTAGTAGAGACGGGGTTTCATCATGTTGATCAGGCTGGTCTCAAACTCCTGACCTCGTGATCTGCCCGCCTCGGCC
>NW_016808003.1:51888-53595 GCF_001698545.2 Rhinopithecus bieti | reverse complement strand
AGCAGATATTATATTAAAAAATATAGAAAAACATTTCACTTTGGCATCCATCCTTTTGAAATAAAAATGCAATTCTATATATATTCTTCTAAGCAGAAATCTTGGATGCCTTCTAAAGCCAGGCCCTATGCAAGGAACCCGATACTTTGAAAATTAAGTGAAGACAGTGTCTGGACAGAGAACTATGGTTTTCAAACTTTTAGTAGCAGAGGACCATAAACACTGAAATCTCACTGGGTGCAGTGGTGTGCGCCTAGGGTCTCAGCTACTCAGAAGGCTCAGGTGGGAGGATCACTTGAGCAAGCCCAGGAGGTTCCAGGCCAGCCTGGGCAACACAGCAAGACACTGTCTCTTAAAAAATATCCGTTCGGTACCCAATTTTTTTTTTATAATGCTGGTCCCTACTCAACATCCCTGTTTCTATTATATAACCCCAGTGAGCATGCTCTTAATCACTATGCAGTAATTCTGCCCATTTACTTGTCACAATCACCCCATGAGGTCACAACATTCATTTATTCCCAGTTTACCCATGAGTTCCCTGAAGCTCAGAGAAGTTCAGTAACTCGCCTGGCTTCAGTGAGTGAATCAGCTCACTGATGAGAGTCAGTAAGCTGGGGTGACCAGAGTCACATGTTTTTTTTGTCCCTAGCCCTCACATTAGGTTACCTCTCCACAGCATTTTGCTCCCATTCCAGAAAGGAAACCACATTGGCAGCCATTTCCAAAAGGCAGGAAAAAGGCTGTAAGTGGTAATGACACTAAGAGACTCATGGGAAGAGCCTGGAAGCAGCAAAAAGTTCATAGCCCAAATGGAATCATTAATGTGCACCTGATCACTGCAAAGACAGACATCTAACTTCTTGAATCAAGTCCACTTACTCTCTCCTGGGGCAGTCTCACATTGCTCTGTGCTACTTTAGGGGGGCCTCTACAATTTCCTGACCCGCTCAGAGTCCTTAGAATTCAGTATCTGAGGCATTCTTAGGGAACACTGAAACTAATTTCCTAGAAAAAGTATGAAGCCATTAATCATGCCAGATCTGCAAAACAGAGTGCAAGCTCCTTTAGGGCAAGATCATACCTGCTCTGTTTACTGAGTTATACACCTGAGTTCACTAATTCTTCAAATGAATTGGTCAAGAATAGTCCATACATTCCTAACGGAGTGGTGAGTTAAAAATCACAGGCAGTAACTTCTTCAAAGTGTGGGAGCACTATACCCTAAATGCTTATGAGTGGGCCAAATGATACCCCTTTTCCTGATTTGAGGATGGGTTTCCAAGAATTTCTAGAATAAGTTGATATGAATCAATCCAAAGCAAAAGTCACTTAACACATAGTATGTGGCAAATTTTACCCTTACTTGTGTAATCACAGCTTATATTCACAGGGCTTCTGGATTTCCCAATGAAGAAAAACAGAACAATAAATGACTTTATTTCTACATTAGTAAAACCCATCTCAAAAAATTCAGGGGTCATGAAAAGTATCATTCCTCTAAGTAAGATAACTAAGAATTGATTGGTTTCAAGACAGTACAGGAATGATAAACACCAAACTCAGCCTGGTGATTATCTCCAAAAAGAGAGTAAAAGGTGATTAGGGCTTTACCTCAATTTGTGTTGTAATTCTTAAATTCAGAGTTCCCAGGTCCATTATGTTAGCTGTATTTTTTGTATGCCTCAAATGTTATTTAAGAAAAGA
>NW_016808003.1:32372-49085 GCF_001698545.2 Rhinopithecus bieti | reverse complement strand
GGGTTTTTTTTTTTTTTTTTTTTTTTTTTTTAAGATTAGGCCTTCCGTTTTGGAAATTCCAAATAAAGTTATCCTCAAGTCTGATCATTTGTGAACCCCTAGCCTCAGAATGGAGGAAACTTAAATTAGGTCTTTATTCTCACAACATATGCATGATCTGAAGCAAAAGTAGAAAACTTGGCTAAATATGGAGTAAGTCTTCAGCAAACAAACATAAGCTATATCCTGTGAAGGGATGGAGAGAGTAAATCTCTAGAGGTGAGCCTTAGAAATGCATCAAGGTTTCACCCACTGTTCACAAGGGACAACGAGTAGCCTCAACAATACTGAACTGTCCATAAAAAGACCCATGCAGGAGTACCTGGTGCTCACGAAAGCAGACAGCACTCTTTTAAAGTTCAGAACGACTTCCAGGGATTAACCCCTCATGCCCGGGAAGGCCAGATGGGCCTATCTACTAAGCCTAGGCCGCCCGGTGTAGGGTTCCCGCCACCAAGCCACCGAGCCGCGGTCAGTCTGGCGCGAATCAGGAGCAAAAGACCACATTTTCCCGCAGGAGGCCCTACAAAAATGGCGTCGGCTCCACCCCAATGTGGCCAAACTGGGCAACAGGAGTTTACTTCCCAGCTCCTCTCCCGAGCTCAGAGTCGCGTGTGGGGCGCCCAGCCGCGGGCAGTTAGGGCGGGAAGGAAAAAGGGTCACTGCGGCCTGGGTGACCTGCAATCTACGGGCAGGACCTGGGAGACTCGGCCGAGCAGGGCCGTGGTCCGGGGGTCCGGGCGGCATTACCTTTATTCTTGGGCATGGCGGTGGCGGCGACCTCGCGGGGTCTCTAACTTCTTTCCGGGTAACGGCGACCGAGGCGGTTCCTGCTCCGAGGAGCGACACGAGGGAGCCCGCGGGACCAAGGAGGTGCTGGAGGCCAGGCAGCGTGCGCGAGAGAGGATCGCCACCGAGCTCTTCAGAGATCCGCCAGCGTCCACGCTCGGTGGCAGCAAATGGCGTCGCGACTGCTTGCGTCGCTTTTCCCCGCCTCCCGTCGCCGGCTGGGCCCGCCCCTAGGCTTTATGGCGCAGGCGTGGCCGACTGACCTCCCCCTCCCCCCCCCATTGTTAGGGCCTAGGGAGACGCGTTCTGGGAGGGTGCGCAGCAAGCCGGAGAGGACGCGAGAGGCAGGGCCGCAAGCAGGGAAAAGGCGGAGTCAGGGAGGGCGGGGGAGAACCTCTGTGTCATAGAAAAGGGCGGTTTGAGGTGGTGCTCGCTGCTAGTTAAGGCCAGACCTCTGCTGCTTTGTAGCAAACGCGCGTCTCCCGGTTTGACAAGTGGTTGACTTGTTAACCTCATGGTTAGCTCAGTTTTAAAAATATATATATTTTTTATTTTTATTTTATTTTTTGAGACGGAGTCTTGCTCTGGAGTCGCCCAGGCTGGAGTGCAGTGGCGCGGTCTCGGCTCACTGCAACCTCTGCCGCCCGGGTTCAAGCGATTCTCCTGCCTCAGCCTCCGGAGTAGCTGGGATTACAGGCACGTGCCACCACGCCCGGCTAATTTTTGTGTTTTTAGTAGAGACGGGGTTTCAGCATCTTGGCTAGGCTGGTCTTGAACTGCTGACTTCGTGATCCACCCGTCTCGGCCTCCCAAAGTGTTGGGATTACAGGCGTGAGCCACCGCGCCCGGCCAATATTTTAATTTTTTTATTAAGACGGAGTCTTGCTCTGTCGCCCAGGCTGGAGTGCAATGGCATGATCACGGCTCACTGCAACCGCCACCTCCCGGGCTCAAGCGATTCTTCTGCCTCAGCTTCCTGAGTAACTGGGATTACAGGCATATGCCACTATGCCCAGCTAATTCTCGTACTTTTAGTTGAGATGGGGTTTCGCCATGTTGGCCAGGCTGTCTTGAGCTAGTGACCTCAACTCGCGCCCGCCTCGGCCTCCCAGAGTGCTGGGATTACAGGCGTGAGCCACCGCGCCCAGCCGGTTGGCTCATAACGCAACCTTTTCACTCGCCCAGCCGGGTTGGGAGCCTGATGGGAAGGGCAAGACTTTCCTGTCATCCATTGCCAAAGCATAATATTTGCATGGCACTTGTTATTACTCTTTAAATTTGTCTGTCCTACCTCACTGTAAACCTTACCGGGCAGAGACCATGTCTGTTGCTTACCATACCAGCTAAGGCTGAATGTCTGGCACATAATAGGTGTTCAATACACACAGAAAGGAAGGGAGGGAGGGGAGAAAAGACTTAAGTTCAGTGTTAATGGGCTGAATTGTGTCCCCCCCACCCAAAATTCGTATGTTCACGTTCTAATCCCCAGTAACTCAATGTGACTGTATTTGGACATGAGGTCTTCAAAGACGTGATTAAATTGAAATGAGGTCATTAGTGTGGACCCTTATCTGACTGGTGTCCTTACAAGAAGATATTATTAGGTCACAGGCATGAGGGAGAACACCACGTGAACAAGAAGGTAGCCATCTATAAGCCCAGGAGAGAGGCCAACCCTGTTGACGCTTGATTTTAGACTTTCAGTCTCCAGAACAATGAGAAAATACATTTCTGTTGTTTAAGCCACTCAGTACGTGGTACTTTGTTATGACAGTCCTAGCAAACTAATACAACTGGCTAATGCTGGGCTGTACTCTACAAGCTTTATTTCTAAGTAAACTTAAACTAAGTAAACTTATTTTAAATAAATCACCTTCCCACAAACACCAGGGTTTGGACATACTTAGAAGATAGAAATAAAGTATCATCATCTAATATAGTGGTTCTCTTCTGGGAACATTTGGCAGTGTCAACCAGAAATGTTTCTGGTTGTCACAACTTGAGGAGCGGGGCAGAGCTGATGTTGAGAAACCCAACGACAGATACACTTCTTAGAGGGAAATTGAAAGATAATGGGGGATCAAAGTTCTGGGTTTCTCTTTCTATTCGCAATATTTTTAAATTTACATAATTGAGGATGAAAGGATTTTTATGAAATTTATTTAAATTTTGCTTCAAGGTCAAATAATGATGAACTTGAGCTTTGGAGTTAGAGAGATCTGGGTTCAAATTCAGGCTCTGCAGTAACTTATTACTCTATGTGCTTGGGCAAGTTTTAATATCTTTACAAGCCTCTGTTTTCTCATCTGTAAATTGGATGTAGGAATAGTACTAACCAGCCAGGCGCAGTGGCTTACGCCTGTAATACCAGCACTTTGGGAGGCCGAGGTGGGCGAATCACCTGAGGTCAGGAGTTCGAGACCAGCCTGGCCAACATGGTGAAACCCCATCTCTGCCCAAAAATCCAAAAATTAGCCGGGCATGGTGGCAGGCGCCTATAGTCCCAGCCACTTGGGAGACCGAGGCAGGAGAATCACTTGAACCCGGGAGGTGGAGGTTGCAGTGAGCCAAGATCGCGCCACTGCATTCCAGCCTGGGCAACAAGAGTGAAACTCCATCTCAAACAAACAAACAAACAAAAAGAACAGTACTCACCACATTAGATTGTTGCAGGAATTACATTGATATAATGCATTCAATTAGCAATTGTGCCTAGTACATGATAATAGTTAGACTCTAAGAGTCTTGAACTCTAAATGTTTAAAAATCAAAAGTTTCTGTCAATTACCCAGTATAAAACCTCAAAGGAGAAAAAAAAAAAAAAAAAACTCAGGCTTCATTTCTCTACTGTAGGATGGTTCCCCCATCTGACTGATCATCTTAATCACTTGGAAGGAAGTGAGTCCTGTGGACATCTGGGAGAAATGTGTTCTAGGTAGAGAGAACAGCAAGGGCAAAGGCCCTGAGTGGGAGCATGCTTGGCATATTCAGGAAATAGCAAGAAGCCAGGTACAGTGGCTTCCACCTGTAATCCCAGTGACTGAGGAGGCTGAGGTGGGAGGATTGAGCTTGATGCCAGGAGTTTGAGACCAGCCTGGGCAACATAGCGAGACCCACTCCCCATCTCTAAAAAAATAAACACATGAAAATAAAAAAAGCCAGGCATGGTGGTTCACATCTGTAGTCCCAGCTACTTGGGAGGCTGAGGCAGGAGGATCCTTAGAGCCCAGGAGTTTGAGGATGCAATGAGTTATGATCGTGCCACTGCATTTTAGCCTGGGCAACAGAGGGAGACCCCATGAAAGAAGGAAGGAAAGGAGGAAGAAGGGAAGGACATAAATGAAGGAAAGGAAAGAAGGAAGGAAGGAAGAAAAGAAAGAAAGAAGGTCAGTGTGGCTAGAATGCATTGAACCAAGGGAAGAATTTGAAGAGATGAGATTGGAGAAGTAAGGAGGCCAGATCACTTGTAATCTTCAGTAGGTTTTTTGTTTTTTTTTTTTGGAGATGGAGTCTTGCTCTGTCACCCAGGGCCCAGGCTGGAGTGCAGTGGCACGATCTTGGCTCACTGCAACCTCCGCCCCCTAGGATCAAGTGATTCTCCTGCCTCAGCCTTCCTAAGTAACTGGGATTACAGGTGTGCACTACCACGCCTGGCTAATTTTGTATTTTATAGAGATGGGGTTTCGCCATGTTGGCCAGGCTGTTCTCGAACTCCTGACCTCAAGTGATCCACCTGCCTTGGCCTCCCAAAGGGATGGGATTACAGGCGTGAGCCACTGCGCCCGGCCTTTCAGTAGGTTTTTAAATAGATCATTTTGGTTTCTGTGTTAAGAACAGACTGTAGGGGGCAAGGGTGGAAATGGAAACCACACAGGAGGCTACTGTAATAGTGCGAACGAAAGACAGTTGTGGCTTGGATTAGGGTATAAAGTTACTTTTTGGGATGTTGAGAATGTTCTGAAATTACATTATGATAATGGTTGTACAACTCTGTAAGTACTATACTAAAAGACATTAAATTGCGGGCATGGTGGCTCACACCTGTAATCCCAGCATTTTGGGAGGCCAAGGCTGGTGGATCGCAAGGTCAGGAGTTTGAGACCAGCTTTGCCAATATGGTGAAACCCCGTCTCTACTAAAAAATACAAAAAAAAAAAAATACAAAAATTAGCTGGGCGTGGTGGCGTGCACCTGTAGTCCCAGTTACTTGGCTGGCTGAGGTGGGAGAATCGCTGGAACCCATGAGCTGAGATCGTGCCGCTGCATTCCAGGCTGGGCAAGAGTTAGATGCTGTCTCAAAAAAAAGAAAAACAAAACAAAACAAAACATTAAATTGTGCACTTTTTTTTTCTTTTTTTTTTTTTAAGACAGAGTTTCACTCTTGTCTCCTAGGCAAGAGTGCAATGGCGCAATCTCAGCTCACTGCAACCTCTGCCTCCCAGATTCCAGAGATTCTCTGGCCTCAGCCTCATGAGTAGCTGGGATTATAGGCTCCTGCCACCATGCCCGGCTAATTTTTGTATTTTTAGTAGAGATGGGGCTTTGCCATGTTGGCCAGGCTGGTCTTGAACTCCTGACCTCAGGTGATCCACCTGTCTTGGCCTCCCAAAGTGCTGAGACGACAGGCGTGAGCCACTGTGCCTTGCCTAGATTGTACACTTTAAATGGTGAACTGTATGGCATATAAACTATGTCTCAATAAAACTGTTAAGAAAAGAAATAGGAGATGGATCAAATGACAAATAAAAAGAATTGACAATGCGTACTGAGGGTTAGCTGAGATTGAAAATATAAATTTTGCCGTGTTTCAGTTTGCTAATTAATGGTTTTTTTCTTTTTTTTTTTTTTGATGCGGAGTCTCGTCTGTCGCCCGGCTGGAGGCAGTGGCCAGATCTCAGCTCATGCAAGCTTTTTCCGCCTCGGGGGTTTACACCCTTCCCTGCCCCTCAGCCTCCCGAGTAGCTCGGGGATCGGCCGCCGGCCACCTCGCCCGGCTAGTTTTTTTATTTTTAGTAGGAGACGGGGTTCCCGTGTTGCCAGGATTGGTCCGTTCCTGACCTCGTTTGACGCGCAGGCTCGGCCGCCTCCCAAAGTCTGGGATTACACGGCTTGAGCCACGGCCGGCCAATTATATGGTTTCAAACGCCTTGCAAAGTTGTAACTGAGCAATGAACTGACCTAACACATCAATCCATCTTGTTCTTTTTTTCTTTCTTTTTTTTTTTGAGATGGAGTCTCGCTCTGTGCCAGGCTGGAGTGCAGTGGCGAGGTCTTGGCTCACTGTCAACCTCTGCCTCCCGGGTTCATCCATTTCCTGGGGCCTCGCCTTCCGAGTAGCTGGGACTACAGGCGCCCGGCCCACCTCGCGGCCCGGGTGGTTTTTTGTTTTTTAGTTTGGACGGGGTTTCCCGTGTTAGCCGGCGGATTGGTCTCGATCTCCTGACCTCGGTTGGATCGCCAGTCTCGGCTCCCAAAGCTGCTGGTATTACAGGCTTGAGCCACCGCCGCCGCCAATATAATGTTTTCAAAACGCGCCATTGCAAGTTGTAACTGAGGGTAGTCGAAGAGATGCTGCCTAACCAACTCCAACCATCTTGTTCTTTTTTTCTGGGGTCTTTCGTTTTTTTTTGTTGAGATGGGAGTCTCGCTCTGTCCCCAGGCTGGGTGCCTAGTGCGAGGTCTTGTCACTGCACCTCTGCCTCCGGGTTCACGCCATTCTCCTGCCCTAGGCTCCCGGTAGCCTGGGACTACAGGCTGCCCGCCACCGACTCGCCGGGTGTAGCCCTTTTTGTCGCGGTTTGGATAGAGAGCGAGGTCACGTGTTAGCCAGGATAGTCTTGATCTCCTTGACCTTGTGACCTTGTGATCTGCCCGCTTCAGCCTCCCAAAGTGCTGGGATTACAGGTGTGAGCCACCGTGCCCGGCCAACTCCATCTTGTTTCTAACCTCCAAGCTGTCCTTGTTCATTCCTGGGTGTAGGCTGGACTAACTTTGGGAGAAACTTAGTTTACAGTTTAAAATGAAAATGATAACAGCCCTTTCCCAAAATGAATCTCCTTCTTGCCTGGGGACTAGACTGCCTTTGTAGGACTAACAAATTACCCAAAAGATTAGAAATTATGGTTTAGGAGTCATGCAGCTGGGGGCTACAAGATTTGGACTCTCCCTAAATTGCTCCTGGGGACAACATTGCTATCATAAAGCCTAAGATCAGTGCTTGATATATTTTGCAGACCCTGCACTTGATGGATCAGTTGGCACCACCCAGATCAATAAACTGGCTAATATGAGCTTGTGGCCCCCATCCAGGAACTGACTCATTGCAAGAGGACAGCTTCAGTCCCCTATGATTTCATCTCTGACCTGGCCGATCTGCACTCTTGACTCACTGCCCCCCACCCCAGCCCACCCCACCAAATTATCCTTTAAAACTCTGATTCCTGAATGCACAGGGAGACTGATTGGAGTAATAATAAAACTCCAGTCTCCTGTACAGGTGGCTCTGTGTGAATTACTCTTTCTCTATTGCAATTCTCCTGTCTTGATAAATTGGCTCTGTCTAGGCAGAGCAAGGTGAACCCATTGGGTGGTTACATTTCTTCCATACAACAGCTCACTGCATACAATCATTAACCAAAATGATCCAGGATTGGAGGTATTTTTTCTTTTTTTTGCTCCGTGGGTGCAGAATAAGGGAAAGATATAAGGAAGTTGTGGGTGCTTCTGAGAGAAGTTCAGATTATCAACTATGGGGCCATGAGGTTCAGTCTTGATAGAAAAGGAAATAAAGACTGGGGACTGTGGGGGAAAACCCTAAAGGGATAAAATTCAAATTCCTTAATATGATTTATTATGCCTTTGATGATCTGGCTCCTGCTTATCTCTTGAGCCTCACATCTTGCTTCTTCTCTTACATTTTAAGTTCTAGTTATACAGAACTTTTAATTTTGAGTGCTTCTAATTCCAAATTTCTATACATTCTATTCTACCCTTCTCCCTTGCCCTTTTAGGTCTCAGATTAATGCTTGTTTCCTTAGAAGGTCTGCTCTAATCCCTAGGCAACCCTGCTACATATTCCTACAGCATCCTGCACTTCCTTTACCTAGCTTTTTTAGTGTGTCAATTCTATGAATTCAGGGTACATTAATATAAAGCTGCAGAAGCCTGACCATGGCCAAATACTGCTACTCTGTGTCAGTCTGTCTGAGGAGCCAGGTGTTTCTATAATCATGGTAGGCAGACTAATGAACTTCAAAGATATCCATGTCCAAATCCCTGGAATCTGTGAATATGTTATCTCACGTGGCAACAGGGAACAAAAGTTGCAGATGCAATCAATGTCGCTAATCAGTTGACCTTGAGATGGAGAGATTATCCTAGATTCCCTGCGTAGGTGAAATCTAATCACATGAGTCCTTAAAAGTGGAAGAGGCAGGAGAGGAGAGGCAGAAAGATGCATGTGGAGAGGACTTGACCCACTGTTGCTGGTTTTGAAGATGAAGGAATGGGCCATAAGTCAAGGAATGGAGGCAGCCTTTAGAAACTGGAAGAGACAAGGAAACAATTCTTTCCTAGGGCCTCTGGAAAGGAACGCAGCAGCCCTGCTGACACCTTGATTTTAGCTCAGTGAGATCTGTATTGGACTTCTGATCTCCAGAACTGTACGATAACAAATTTGTGTTGTTTTAAGCCACTAAATTGTGGTAATTTGTTACAAAAATGGTAGAAAGCAAATACAGTTAACATTCCTACCTTGCCTCAGCATAATGCCAAGTAGACCTTGAAGGTTGCCATCTTATCTCAAGTACCTAAATCCAAGTGGATAGCCCCGAAACCAGCTGTTACGGGCTGAATTGTTGTATCTTCCCAAATCCATATGCCGAAGTCCCAACCCCCAGTACATGAGAATGTAACAGTATTCGAAGATAAGGTCTTTAAAGAGGTGATTGAATTAAAATGAGGCTGTTAGAGTGGGGCTCTAATGCAACGTGACTAGTGTCCTTATAAAAAAAGGAACACCAAGGCTGCACATGCACAGAGGACCAACCACGTGAGGAGGCAGCAAGAGGGCACCCAACTGTAAGCCAAAGAGAGAGGTCTCTGAAGAACCCAACCCTACAAGCACCCTGGTCTTGGACTTCCAGCCTCCAGAACTGTGAGAAAATAAATTTTGAGTAAGTCACTCAATGTGTGGTATTTCATACTATGGAACTACTAAGAAATGTCAACTGGGCAAGAAAAGGCTAACTTCAGGCCTATATAACCCATTGCCTCTCTAGCAGGAATCAATGAACTCAATCAGATTTCCTCTAAAATATGCTGATATTTATTACCAGAGAGAAAATGTAAAGTCCTTATCTCTAAGATGCTTTTAGCAAGATATACTTGGTCTTTATAGATGGTTTATTGTAAAACTTGGGAATTGTGGATTCATGAGGCATGACTGGCTGGAGAATGAGGGCTCATTTAAACTGCATAATGAAGTATAAAAAGGAGATGTTGCAAAATCAAATGACTCCCTTTGTTTGAACAAGGTCTCCACATACAACGCTCAGAAAACTTGTCCATTTTGAATCCAAAGTGCACCGAGAGAGAAAAGGGCCATTTTGGAGCTGGACTCTGTAACATTTTGGACTTCTCTAAAAAAAGAATATCTCATCTGTGTCTGGTGATCATCCCATATCCTCTGATTCATTAAAGTTTGGTATTGGGTAAGAACTATGATTTATGTGTTTGACTTGACAAACCCTTTGAATGAAACAAGATTATGCATGGAAAAATTATTTTGCATTTCTTAACTCAAATATTCCTGTTTTAAGTTCTATCAATCTAGTTTCAAAAATATCCTTTGGATAGAATTTCACATAAAGAGTTATATGATCAAAATAATCTGATAAGAGGGACAAACACGCATTGATTTGAAACTTTATTATATAAATTTTCATTTCTTTTAAAGATTACAAAACCTGTTCTATGACAGGAATACAAGCAATATTTTTCCAGGATTATTCATGGATACATCTGAAGAGCTTAGATTACACATTAATAGTATGATTTGAAAACTTCCCAGATTAGACTCTTAAGTAAAACAATTTAAAGTATTTAGTGATATTTGATCCTTTACAAGCATTTTATAATTATGGCAGCAATGCCAAGCATCTGATGCGATTTAACCACCAACAAAAGGTACAATACGTAAGAATCCATGATATGGTATCTGGGCTTCTGGCATGCCTTACTACAGAGAAACTAGTATAAAGGAAGATCATATATAATAGTAGAAAAATATTTGTGATTTTTTTTCTTTTTTAAAAACTATTTAAGTAGGCACCCACCCCATTCCCACCCATGACCAAAAATGCAAAATAAGTACAACCCTTAGGTGTATACCTTCCCTTTTGCTTAGGGCAATAGTTAAGATAAACTAATATATGTATATGATTTTTAAGAGTTAAAAACTCATCACCCATAATCAGCAAGGATGCTAAGGAAGGCAATACCTTGAAGCTTTTTTTAAAATTAAAAACCAAAGCTTTAGATGGTAAACTACACTTACAGGAACACAAACCGAAATCTTTATGCCCTTGCTTTGTAGGTGAAAGTTCTATTTTAAATACTTCTTTGAAAAACTCAGTATACAGTTCATTCAGTACTATGGTGATAATAGGAGTAAAGATGTCCACTTCCATTAGACAATGAACTAATCTACTTAGAGAGGACTATTATAGCAACTCTCTTCTCATACACGTTTATATATACTCTACTCATGGTATATGCTCTAAAGAGGTTTTATTGAGGTTTGTACCTCTGAACTTAAATCTCTACATTTTCCTTTCCACTAATCTCTATTCAAAATGTCATATACTTTGCTAGTTGCTCTGGGAGAAGTCATGGACACTTAAACAGCTTATCATGCAGTTCCAAGATTATATGGCAAAATAATGAGGAAAGTGCCTTAAGAGGTAGGAAGTAGGCTCTCATCCCAACCCTTGGTATGCCCTGTTATGAAGTTAAAAAACTAGAATCAAAGTGGTAAATGTGAGGCTGATAGTAATACCAGGCTTTAGAAAATTAAGTTGACTTAGTTACTAGAATTCTTTGAGAACACTCAGTCACATTGGAACCAGTTGCAAATCACTTGATCACACAGAATACAGCAGTGTCAAAAACACATAAAGCACACTGTAGATACAAATTCTTCTTGGCCATCCATATTTGGGCATTATCATTCTGGAGATTCTTCACTGGAAAAAGTAGTTAAATGTGGCTCTGTTGAATACCACAGTCCCAAGAAAGTGAATTTCATTCCTTCATTAATTGGTCTCCACCAATGGTCACTTGGGGAGACCAGCAAAATGTAAGCAACCTGGGGTTGAAAAGAGGACTATTTTCATTAATTGAAAAAAAAAAATACCGAGTTAAGTCAAGTTATCTGTGAATTAAGTAAGGCTCAAAGTATATATCCAGTTTAAAATTAGTTACATGGCATTGGGCCTTTCAGAGGGACACAACTCTAGGACTAGATTGAAACCTCCTGGTTTAAGCACCAAGGTCAGCCATGGAATCCATCATATTCGTTAATCTGAGAAAACAGACCTTTTCTGAACTTTTACATTCCTGAGCTATCTATCCTAATGCCTTAATAAGTTTCAATGCTCAATCAATAAGATAGAATTTTCTTTATAAAATATAATAAAGCAAACTGAAAAATTATAGGTCATTTTTAAAGGCCAGGAAGTAGAGAATATCAAAGCCATGTTGAGATGTGTATTGCTGGCTTCCATGGTGATTAAGCTGCAAATCTTGAATACTTTTCTGCTCTCATCCCAGGTTGGGCTTACCTGAGTCCCTTTTCTGCTGAATACATTCTGCCCTCTCTTGAAGCCTTTGCACCCACCTACCCTCTGTTCAAATCCTTCCTGGGCTGAAGGTGCAGGGCACAGTTAACGGGACAGCCCCACCTCCCATGATGTCCCCTGGCCCCAATAGCAGTCACTTCTTGAAAAGAGAGGGAAATGGTTGACCCAAACCCGCTTTTTGGAGTGCACTGCATATGAAATGTGTAAACTCTACAGCATACACACCACATCTTCTCTCCAGACAATCGTAACTGACTTTTCACACACACAAGCTTCATAGCATCTCAACTTTGGGCCTTGTCAAAATTATTACATTTTTGGACTTTTGGGGTTGCTTGTGAACAAATGCATCCATATCAGATCTGTTCAAGTTGGGGGTCTGTTGCATTAGAAATAAGACACCTCTATAAACCAGAAAAAGCTGAAATGATTTATAAAAAACAAAAATTTAAAAAGGATGAAAAACTTACCTTCATTTAACATCATCACTTCAAAGGGAAGATACAAAACACATGGTAGTGTAATTCATACTTTCCAGTATGTGCTTGACAAGCTTAAATTCAATCTCTCATTTTGTAAAAGAGGCCTGATAGTTTAGTTTCTTCTTTCACAATGAAATATCTTTAAGACTGGGCTGATACCTTCTGGGAGAAGCCTCAGTAACTGGCAGCACTAATTGGTGAAAGGCAGAAGCCTTTAGGGGCCTCAATACCACACCTGTAGGGGCCTGAAGAATTGACGTTGAGAAATTAATGGAAAAGTTAACCCAATACAAGCACTATATTTAGAGCACATTGTTGGCCAAGTTTTTCGACTGTATGTCAAAAGCAATGGAAGGGAATAACAGGACCACAGATGAAATAAATTTAGGTAGAAAGCCTTCCATTTTGTGAACATATAACTTACTTTTCTCCAATAGAACTGGCTGCTTGACTAGGCAAAGAAGGCAATTATCTTCGAAAGAAATAAAAGTTGGCATCATATACCAGTAGAGGACTGCCCAAGAAATATGTAGTTTTTGAACTCAGCTACTGGTTGGTGATCATATGAAGGAAAGGCAGCATGGTGTTATGAGGGGAAAAAAAATCAAAATGGGGAGAAGTTAAGGATTCTAGACTTCGATATGTGTCTCAGGTTCTCTACATGCAATATGAGAAAGTTGGATCGGGTAATTTTTAAGGATTTATGTGTTTACTTCTAGTTCTAAAAGACTATGATGAACAATACTCCTAAGCAATTATGGAGTAGCATCAGTGTAAAAAATCTGAAAATCTCTCTTTTTCTGCTCAGAATGACATTAACATTTTAAAAGTGACAATAATTTGAGATGACCATAGTTTGAAACACTGAATAGAGGAGGGGAAAAAAGCTCCCTTTCCAGGCAATGGAAAGCAGCTTTTAATAGTTAGCATCCATATATTCAAGAACTTGAAAATACTTTCTCTATGTAGATATTCTGATATCCCTTCTATACATTATTTCATTTAGAAGCTAAACTTACATTTGATTTCTATGCAGTAATCTTTTTTGTGTCACTTGGGCAAAATAAATGTTATAGATTTCCCCTTTCTCTTTAATTGCATAAAGGAGAAATTAAGGAATGACAAGTGGATTTCAGGACATTTAGATAAACCACACTCTTTTGGCTTTGTACTCTTAGGGGAAAATTTAAAGCTTCTGTGGCAGGAAAAAAGGTTTCTGATATAAATGGCTTATTACACGATGACTAAGAAAAATCCGTATGAGTACATTCTTTTTTTTTTTTTTTCTTCTTCTTGAGACAGACTCTCACTCTGTCGCCCAGGCTAGAGTGCAATGGCGTGATCTTGGCTCACTGCAACCACTTCCCAGGTTCAAGCGATTCTCCTGCCTCAGCCTCCTGAGTAGCTAGGATTACAGGCGCGTGCCACCATGCCCAGCTAATTTTTGTATTTTTTAGTAGAGATGGGGTTTCGCCATGTTGGCTGGCTGGTCTCAAACTCTTGACCTCAGGTGACCCACCTGCCTCGGCCTCCCAAAGTACTGGGATTACAGGCATGAGTCAATGCGCCCAGCCCGTATGGGTACATTCTTGATGAGGTAAGTTAAATCACTTTTTTCTTGTTCATATGTCTTTTACATTACATACTGATGTATGCTAAGCAGCTTGGCAAAGACACAGGTAATAATGGGGACTGAAGTTTCTTTCGTCAAATACAATTGTGGAAACTACCAAATTAGATGCAGATAATGAATACTGCAATCTAAGCAGGCCCAGTGGCCATTATGAAAACTGATCATTCCTGAAGTCAAAGGAAACAGTATGTGGCTATAAATTATCATGAGGGATTCAGAAAATACTCAATGCTGTTCACTTAGCCTGCCCTACCTATCATTTTAGGTTATAACAGATACTGTTTGACCAATAATGTTTTATTCCCTAAAATAAGAAAGTTTAAATCCAATTTCATATAGAGGCCTTTGGCCTTTATTACATTTAAATTAGTGTTTAATATAGAATATCTATTTAAACATGAAATATCCAATAGGACTTCAATTACCTGTTGCTAAATTTTCCTTCACCAATCTCCTTACCATGACTCTTAAAGGGCTTTGACGTATATTGGCAAAATCCCAGATGATATGCCAAATTCTAAGTATGGATGCTATTTAAGATTAGAAGTACAAGGACTACTTCCTTAATTAAGGAAAAAAGAACTCTAAGGAGTTGCAAAGTATATGGACTAACTTCATAGGTGTATTCTTGATTTCATGCCACACACATATAACTTTCTCTACCATAACAGCTCTCTAGGTTAGTCTGACAGAGCACCTGACTTTAAGAAACAAACAAATGAATGAACCAGTGAAACAGACATGGGGAAAGATATGTACATTTTGGAAGTATTACATTCAACAGCTGTTCCACAATCTGGCCATTTTTATGGGCTGTCCAACAATACTGTTAATCCAGGTGAACTATTTAACCAGATTTAATAGTCAATTGATTAATAATAATAGATTCCAAGTTAAACAAGGCATGTATACATTAAAGAAAGCAGTACAGAAATGTACTGTATATGAACTGTTTACAAAAACATACAAAATGTTGGATGGCACAAGGGATACAGTGCTAATATAAACGGATTGTTTAAGCTAAGTGCTTAACATAAACTGTCCATCCCTATAACTAACAAAGAATATTTAAGGGACATGAAATATTTCCTATAAAAATAATGCTATATGGTGTACTTTATTCAGTGTATTTTTAGGTGGTATTCATATGTTCATCATTTTTCTCATTGATTCAGTGACTGTATCTTCATCACGTTTCCATTTTCATTTCTTCTGAAGCTCCAGGAAAATCTAACTTGCTAACAATCATTTAAAGCGAGAAGAGACGAAAGCAGGAGCAGCAGCAGGAACAGCAGCATTATGGGTACCAGCTGGGACAGTGTGTGCTTGCAGGTGTCTCTCAGATATGTGCTACCTGTCGCCAGAACTTGTGCTATCAGCTTACACCATGGTACCAAATATCTCACTGAGGTCACTTCACAGGGCTGTTGAGGTAATTTTTTTAATACCTCTCCGCTGAGCAAGAGTAGAGCGGCCTACTGGTTCCAAAACTGGTGACTGATTACGGTTCAAAGCAGAATATGTAGCTGCCATGGCACCCTGAACAAAGGAAATAAAGGTAATAACAAAAATGACAATGGATAGTCACACATACACAAATAGAAAATGAAGTTTTTTCATATGCAAATGTATACAGATTTTATTTGGTTCATAATGAAAATAACCACATTAGTCAAACCCACTGATTTAACCAAAACTGTAGAGGCCAACGTGGAGGTTAAAATTATGTATGAGAGAGAACAAAGATAGCCTCATAACAGGTAGTCCTCACTTTTCTCAAGACTATTCAACATTTTTTCCCTTTGCATTCCTTTAATGCATAAAGGCACTAAAGAGACAGGAAGGCATGCTCTTTAAGTTGGGAAATCCATAAGCTTAATCTGTCCTTATTGATAGTGAATACCTACTTATGTAGACTGAGAGGAACTCAAAAGTCGCTCTTAAACTAGTTTTATTACTAATATATTGACATGCCTTGAGCTTTTCTAAGTCACTCACTGTAAGAGAATCCCACAACAGAACTGGATGCAGGATGAAAGAGAAAGGTGCTAGGGGCACGGACAGGGCTTCTTGAAGTATCTCCTGGAGGACATGTGGAAAACAGTGACTATATGGGGCTGCTCACCTTTACTAGATGTGGTGCATCCTGTCTGTTTAGTTGGTATTGTGGCAGTTGGTCCCAGTGGACGATCCAAGGATGTCTGAGCACAAGAGCAGCAGTCAGTCTCTGATGAGGGTCTACATGAAGCATCTTTGACACCAGGTCCTGTAATGGGAATAATAATAAAACAAGCTTAAACCTTTTGTTTTGCTTCTTTTTCTATGGCTCTTGATACTAATGAACATTCTTCCTTAGCTTCTATGATACTGCTTTTCTGGTAGCAGCCCTTTGGTCAACATGGTAATTTGGGGAAAAAAATCAGTCTCCGTTTTTTCCCTGCTAAATAACAGTAGTTTGGTACATCACAAACGGTCAATTTAGCACGTTTTATATATCTTTAATACTCTGGCTCTTTTTTCCTTCAGATTTTCTGAGTTTCCTACATTTTTGTAGGTGTATTTATTTATTGAAACAGGGTCTCGTTCTGTCACCCAGGCTGGAGTGCAGTGGCATGAAATCGGCTCACTGCAACCTCTGTTTCCTGGGCTCAAGTGATCCTCCCACCTCAGCCTCCCAAGGAGCTGGGACTACAGGTGTGTGCCACCATTCCTGGCTATGTTTTTAGTAGAGACAGGGTTTCACCATGTTGCCCAGGTTGGTCTCCAACTCCTGGATGCAAGTGTTACTCCCGCTTCAGCCTCTCAAGGTGCTAGGATTACAGATGTGAACCACCATGCCCGGCCAGTTTATTTTTAAGTAATATTCAGTTACTTTGATTTTTTTTTTTTTTTTTTTTTTTTTGAAGTTGGA
>NW_016808003.1:26720-32084 GCF_001698545.2 Rhinopithecus bieti | reverse complement strand
TTTTTTTTTTTTTTTTTTTTTTTTGTGCAGTTGGTAATACCGAAAAACAACATGAATGTCCAATAATAGGAATTTAATTGGAGGGCTGTAAATGCCCCCTGAAAAGATTATAGTATTTTTTTCCTACTTCAAAAGCAACTCATGCACATTAGAGAATAATCAGAAAATACTGGAAAGTGAAAGCACATGAGGAACAGTTCCATAGTACCACTCTTCCAGACACAGTCACTGTTAGCACTGCATAGCTATCTAAATGCCATTCCTATGCATGGAATGTAGATGTATATAATCGCTACATGGGTTTTACACTTTTCAAAATAACACCATTGTCATTTATAAAAGCCACCATTTCTTAAATTTTTCATTCAAAATACATTTGTTAAGTATCCATTAAAGTCCAGGCATTCTGCTAGGCACTGGGTAGTTAGCAGTGAACAACACGGAAATGAAGTCTAGGCAACATAGTGAGGCCCTGTCTCTACAATTTTTTTTTTTTTAAAGCTGAGTGTGGTGGCATATGCCTGAGGTCCCAGCTATTTGGGAGGCTGAGGCGGGAGGATCATTTGAGCCCAGGAGGTCACGGCTGCAGTGAGCCATGATTGAACCACTGTACTCTAGCCTGGCCAACAAAGCGAGACCCTGTCTCAAAAAAAAAAAAAAAGACAAAATGAACTCTGACTTCATGAAGTTTTCAGTTCAGTGAAGAAGAGATAAAGCATCAATAACCACAAAGCAAGTAAGTTATTTGACAGGATGAACAAACACCAGGTGTAGCTAGAGGTACCTGTACTGTGCGAGGTGGCTTAAAAGGGACTTTTTAAGAGGAAGATAAGACCTGTAGGATAAGCAGGAGCTAGATTAGAGAAAGGGGGAAACACTGCCTCAGGTAGTGTAAAGAATGGAGAGTGAGTTTGGAGGACCACCCTCAGGTGAGAGAGATGTCACAGTTAAGGAATTGGCAGCAGTACAATGTGGCTACAGCATAAATTTACTGTGAAGGAGAATATGGCAGTGGATAAAGTGGGAGAGGTGAGAAGAGACCAGACCAGGAAAGTCCCTGAAAACCATATTTGCAAATGTGAACTTATTTGATGGTAATAAAGTGTTTAAAGTTAGGGAGTGATGTGGTTAAGTAGAAAGATCACACTCACTGAGTATGGAGGAAAATGGACTGGTGAAAGATGACAACTTCAGGGAGGTGTATGAAACAGAGAGAATTGGGCTGGGTGTGGTGGCTCATGCCTGTAATCCCAGCACTTTGGGAGCCCAAAGTGGGAGGATCACTGGAGCCCAGGAGTTCAAGACCAGCCTGGGCAACGTAGTGGGATTCCATCCCTACAAAAAATTTAAAAATTAGCTGGGAGTGGTGGCGCACGCCTGTAGTCCCAGTTGTTCAGGAGGCAGGGGTGGGAGGATAGTGAGAGTCCAGAAGTTTGAGGTTGCAGTGAGCTGTGATTGTACCACTGCAACTCTAGCCTGGGCAACACAGTGAGACTCTGTCTCAAAAAAAAAAAAAAAGTTAAAAGGAGAGAAAATTGAGGTATTTAGGATAAAGAACTGACAGAGTCTGGTGGTTAACTAGATCTTGGGAATTGGGGTAATGTTGTCCCAGGTACTCCTCTGCTATGAGACATTTATGGTTTCTTACTTTTAGTTACTAACAGCTAAGAACAGGGATACGCAATTGAATAGAACTGGAAATAAAAAAATTAGGAACCTCCCTTTTGCAATTCTGAAAGTAGGCAAAAGTGCTTAAAATTGCATAAAGGTTGCAAAACTGTTCAGGGGTACCAAAAAACTCAAATTATAATTTTAATCAAATCTATAACTTAATGAACTTTGGCAAACTCACTTCAAACTACTTCTCTTACTACAGCCCCTTTAATGGCTACTCCTCCTAAGCTTTCTCTTTAAGTGATGCTCTCCAGAATTCCTTCCTTGGCTCTCTTACCACTCTGCTCAGATAATCTCATTCATATTCATGGCTTTAGCTACTATGGATGATGTCAACTCTTAACTTTTAAGTTTCACCCCAGACTTCTCTTTTAAGACCTATAACCATATAGACAGTTGCCTGATGGACATACATCTCTTAATTTATAATGTCCAAATCTGCAACCACCACTCCTCTCAAAAATACTTCTTTTGTATTCTACAAATCAGTGAAGGATACCACCCCTCATCCATCTGCCCAAGGTAGAAATGGGGACTACATACATTATAATTGCTTCTCTCTCATTTCTTATGTATAATAAACCATCAAGTCTATTTTGCCTCCTCAATTTCTCTTCCATTTGGTTCAAATTCCATCACAACTGCTCTAGTATGGGTCCTCATCATTCATGACCTGAAATATTGCAAAACCTTACAAGTACTGTCCCTAATATTAGGTCAGTGAGGGCTGAATGAAACAACACAGGTAAAAATGTTAGCATAGTCCTTGGCACATAAATGCTCAGTAAATGCCAGCTGTGGTCTTCTTGTTCTCAAAGCCACGTTTGACCCACATGACTGACAACATTCACATATGCAACTTGCTCTTGAGGGGATACACCCAGATTGATAGAGCCCTCCCTTCTATCTTGTGGCTAATCATGGAATTATATCATGCTTGTAATCACAAGTCTTAACTGTACATATTAGCAACAGTTACTAGTAATAACATGTAATCTATACGACAGGTTGTGAGTTGGATGCAATTTTTTGTGCTCTGTGTCTCCATTCTCACCTGCCCTTCCTCTCTCACCAAAAAAGCATACCAGAATGTAAGTGAATAAAAAAAATCACAGTGATAACCTCAACTTGCTTTAACTTACTAAAAAATCAATTAATGTGTAAGCTCTGATATTTTATTATTGGTAATATTACTTAATATACCTCACAACCTATCATGACAAAGTTTGTGGTGGACTCCATAGCTAAGAATTACTGCTCCACAGAATGCACTTTAAAAAGGAAAATCTGATCACTGCACTGCTTAATATGTGTTTTAACAGCTCCACAATACCCAGAGTTAAGCCCACAATCCTCAGCATGAGCCACAAAGCCTTTCGCAATCTGGGTTCATCAGCTATCTTTTCCCATGCAACCCTGCACTAGTCACATGGAATGACCAGCCTGGAGGCATTCTGCTATTCTCATGCTATCATCACCACCTATCTGCGTGTGCTGATCCCTCAGCTTAGGACTACAACTTTCTGCTCCCCAAATCTGCCTGGCAAACTCCTTCACTGCTTTTGGAAAGCTTTCCTTAAAATCCTTCTGACTAAGCATCATCTGTGAACTTCTTTAGCATAGAAACTGTACCACAGTTACAGCACATGTGACACTGTACTGTATATTTCTGGCTGTCTCCCAACCAGACCGTGAGCAACCTGAGATTGGGAATTCTATCTCTGTTACATCTTTTATCTCTAAGGCCTTCATTTATTAAGCACATTGTAGGCACTCAATAAGGGAACTACAAAGGAAACAGGTACCCAGAGAAATGAATTATCTGGTTTAAGACATTTTATTGTTAGAAAAAGATAAAGGCTAACATTTCATTTTATTTATTTATTTTTTAGAGACAGAGTCTTGCTCTGTTGCCCAGGCTGGAGTGCAGTGGTGAACTCTTGGGTCACTGCAACTTCTGCCTCCCCAGTTCAAGCAATTTTCCTGCCTCAGCCTCCCGAGTAGCTGGGATTATAGGCATCTGCTACCACACCTGGCTAATTTTTTTGTATTTTCAGTAGAGATGGGGTTTCACCATGTTGGCCAGGCTGGTTCTGAACTCCTGACCTCAAGTGATCTGCCCATCTCGGCCTCCCAAAGCATTAGGATTACAGGCGTGAGCCACCGTGCCTGGCTAACATTTCATTTTAAATGCAGATATAAAACCAAATAGTATCTATACAGACATTAAATTGGTCAACTGAGTCTTCAGGCCCTATGCCAATAGAATCTACATGCACTTTTGATGTGTTCTATTTACTTATACGATCACCTCAACTCAAGCTTTCACCCCTAAGAAAAAAGAATATGCACTTTTACCAATATGTATCCTCTTTATCTACTCTGTTTTTCTTATTTTGAAGTAAAAAACTTCTTTTTAAAGAATTCTCTATGAAAAAAGTGAAAACAGAGCAGAGTTGGAAAGCAAGTCAGTGCTATTCAGGGGATGGCAGATCTTCCAGTGAGAAGGGCTCTTCAAATTATTTCATGCAGATGCTATAAAACTATACCTCTGTTTATTGTGAAAAAAACTGAAACCCCTTTCTTCATAATCTGAATTAAAAATAGAACATGGTGTAATTATTCTAGGGAATGAGGGCTGTGGAATCACATTTAGTTTGAAGCACCCACATTTACCTGGTATGTAACATGGACAAGTTCAAACTAACATTCTGGGCTCCGGTTTCCTTCTGCGAAATGGGAATACTGCCACCTATTTCACAGGGTGTTATGAGGATTACATGACATAATTTAGGTAAAGTGGCGTGTGAGACGCACAATAGACAGACAAATCATGAAGACTACCATGGTTATGATTTATCATGTTCTTCAGTGAGAAACAGTTTTAAAAGTATAAATAATAAGGCCAAACCAATGTCAGCTGGGAAACAAACAAAATAATGGGTCCATTTTTGAGTTCAAATTATTTGGTAACATGACTTTAACATACTAATTTATAAACAAAGGTTTCTAACTGGTAGTATTTCTTCTCACTATGGATCATAAAAAATTATTTTCTCAAAAGCTTATAATAGGAAGCCATACTTACCTTTGCTGTGTCTGAAACAGAATTCCAGTAACCACCACTGAGTGAGAATTTTCCGCTACCTATTCGTGCCAATATTTCCTCTGGTGTATCATCAGGACCATTTGCAAATGGAGTGTAACTGATTTATAATAAAATTAAAATATTAATTAATAAAATTTCTTATTTGGTTGGTAATCTCAAAAGTATTCTAATTCAGTTAATGTAATATTTTATTAAAATCTACCAAAGTGAAAAAAATCAACAAAATGAAGCTCCATAAGGCACCAGGTAAAGCATGGGTTATAAAATATTAATCATATTTAATATACAATAATATAAATATTTCAAGACATGACACATTATAGAATAAAATATTAAGAAATAGTGTAGGCCAGGCAAGGTGGCTCATGCCTGTAATCCCAGCACTTTGGGAGGCCGAGGTGGGCGGATCACGAGGTCAGGAGTTCGAGACCAGCCTGGCCAACATGGTGAAACATTGTCTCTACTAAAAATACAAAAATTAGCTGGGCGTGGTAGTGTGTGCCTGTAGTCCCAGCTACTCGGGAGGCTGAGGCAAGAGAATTGCTTGAACCTGGGAGCAAGACTCCGTCTCAAAAAAAAAA
>NW_016808003.1:21942-24283 GCF_001698545.2 Rhinopithecus bieti | reverse complement strand
CCGTGCCCAGCCTTTCTTTTTTTTTTTTTATAGAGGGGTTCTTGCTTTGTGACCCAGGCTGCAGTGCAGTGGTGTGATCTTGGTCACTGCAACGTCAAACTCTTGGAGTCAAGTGATCCTCCTACCTCAGCCTCCTGAGTAGCTGAGACTACAGGTACGCCACCATGCCCAGCTAATTTTAAATTTTCTTGTAGAGATGGGGTCTCACTATGTTGCCCAGGCTGGTCTCAAACTCCTGGCCTCAAACAGTCCTCCTGCCTTAGCCTCCCAAAGTGCTGGGATTACAGGCACGAGCCACCATGCCCTACCTCAAGGGCTTTTATAATACTGTGTTAAGAAATTTAGATTCTTCTGTAGGCAATCAGATGTCATTGAAACATTAAACAGGGAAATGAAAGGCTGGCATTTTCTCCTAATTATTTCTTCAGTAAGTCTTCAATTGAATTATTATTAATAATTCTGTATTAAACATAGTGAATGAGTTTTAAAACATACTAATACTGCAAGCAAACTCTCTCACAATTACCTCTGGTGCAACAAAATTTGCAGTATAACAAGGAGTCATGAGAAGACCATTTTCCGCTCTCAGCTGTTTTGCAAAGCCAAAATCACAAATTCGAATAGATTCTGGATTACCAGATTCATCCACATAAAGAATGTTGCTAGGTTTCAAGTCTCTATGAACCACCTAATTGAAAAACAAATTAAAGAGTTATGTTAACAATATATTTCCATTACTGAAAGTTCTTTATTCACAAACTGTCAAGCAATGCACTTAACAAGATGAGTGCTGACCTTTAAATTAGCCCAACATTATAAAATACTGATAATGTAAAGCATAACTCTCTAACATAGACCTGGGGCAAAGAGGAGGAGGAAGAAAGAATAGTATTTACCTCCCTCCTCTTTGTCCAATTGAGTAATTGGGTTAAGGAGAAATGCAAACAGCAATAATATATCTACCTTCAGGTTGATCACTCATTTAATATTGAGTGTCTATCATGTACCAGGGTATTATATAAGCTGCTGTAGATACTGTGGTGAACAAGACCCATAAGATCCTGGCCTTTCCATGCTAGGAGCTTACACAGTTCTGGGGGAAGCAAAGAATAGGTTGAGACATGCGGCATAACTTTAAATAGGGCAGTCAGGGAGGGTCTCCAGATGAGGTAACATCTGATCCAGTATCTGAAGAACACAATGAATGAGCCATAAGAACAGTAACGGAGAGTCATTCTAACTAGAAGGAACAGCATGTACAAGGTACATACACAACAAATATATTCTGATAGACTAAATGGAATAGACAGGGCATTCAGGAGTAAAAAGGAAAAAACCAAAACAAATCTGGACTTTATTTTTGGTATTGCCTATTTGATATACAAGGTGTTACACATGCAAGAAGAAACCTCTTCTTTAGAGTTTTGTATTATTTTCCTTTTAATGCTCTACCTGAGTACAGTAGTCCCCCCTTATCTGTGGGGTATATGTTTCAAGACCCCCAGTGGATTCCTGAAACTGAGGATAATACCAAAGTCTCTATATTTTTTCCTAGATATATATACCTATGATATAGTTTAATTGATAAATCAGGCACAGTAAGAGATTAACAATGACTAATAAATTAGAACACTTGTAACAATATACTGTAATAAAAGTTATGTGAATGTAGTCTCTCAAAATACTGTAATATTTTTGACAATGGTTGACTGTGGATAACTGAAACCACAGAAAGCAAACTTGCAGATTAGTGGGGACTACTGTACTTTTTTTTTTTATCATAAGCTTCTCTTACATTCCTTTTTAGACTTAAGTGTGCCTTCTGTCACCAAATTCTGAGTCTGTGTTCCAATCAATCAAATTAGATTTAGTTCCTCACATCCAGGACATCACTTCTCCAGACTATTTTAATAACGAATTACTGATGAGGCATTGGGAAAAGAACACAGAAGACTTTGATGACTGCAAGGTCACAAGTTCCTCAGTGACTACTGAGTTCTACTAATTTCAAGTTACAATACTAGGCAAATCTTGATAAGTTAGAAGTCAGGAAGCTCTAGAATTAACACATTCTACTTGGCTTTCAGGGGCAAAGACAAAACAAGAGGAAGGTATTGAAACTGAACTCCTTAAGAGGTAATCTTTTATATATGCATATATCAAAACATCACGTTGTATACCATGAATACATATAATTTGTCAACTAAAAAATTTTTTAAAAATTATTTTCCCCTTGCTTTCCATTCCTCTTCACTCCTCTGCTGTTCTCCTTTCTTCCCTCCCTCCCCTCATTTTCTCCTTTCCTCCCAGACTTCCCTTCTTTTTTTTTTTTTTTTTTTTT
>NW_016808003.1:16308-18279 GCF_001698545.2 Rhinopithecus bieti | reverse complement strand
CCTCGTGATCCGCCCGTCTCGGCCTCCCAAAGTGCTGGGATTACAGGCTTGAGCCACAGCGCCCGGCCGAAAATACACTGCTTTCAATGTGAGTCAGACAACTCGTTCAAATGATCCATGTTAAAGAATCTACTTACATCCTTTAGAGTAATAATGTTTGGATGCTGTCCATAACGAAGAAGAATTTCAATTTCTTCTGTAGGGTCTCTCTTGCTTTTATCAATAATCTAAAAGGTAAATATTTATCACAAAACCTCATGAACTATACAGTTATAAACATTAATTATTTACAGCTACAGACCTTGGGTATTACCTCATGTAAACAGTATATAAATAAGCCATTTATCAATCAGTTTTATTCAACCACCTGGCCAGACTTTTTAATCAGAAAGCCAGTCTTGATATAGATGGCAAGGCTATAAATTCCAACTCATGAGTCACATTCCCACCATGCCTCTCCAATGTAAGTTTGTAGTAAGTTTAGGACTTACCAAAAACTCAAAAAGCCTCGAGAAAAGGTACCAAGAACACAGTTAACATTTCTTTTCTTCTATCTTTGAGGTCTTAAACATTTGGGAACTCAGTCAACTTCTAACCCCCCATCCATACATATAATTAAGAGCTAGATACATCTGTAACACCACCACTAGCATCTGCTTATTGAATTAAGTTTACTTCCTTGAATAAAATACTTCAATTGAATATCCTGTTAGTTGTAAGCTACTTATAAAAGCTAATTACCTGTTAAGTAGAACAATCTTGTTTTTGAAGTTAGGCAGAAAGCTACATAGAAAATCATACCTAGAATTTTATTTGGTTAGAATTTGGTTTAATTATTATAATACAGCCCTTTAAAATAGTAATGTAGCTTTCTAACCCTTTTATTTTGGCTGCTCCTTAAAAATATTTATCTTAATGTTTTAATCTGCTAAACTAATATATAAAAAAGACAAATTTTGCTTTCAATTCATTCAAAGGGTAGTCTGAAGCAAATTAGGTGGCCTTTGTATGCTCGATTTTAAACAGCTTAGTAATTAAGTACACACTAAATACCCAGACACTCCAGCAACCTAGGAAAGAGGTTACAACTCTCAGCATGAGTCCAGTCTTCTATCTGAAATGGATTTATAGTTGACCCTTGAACAACACAGGTTTGAACTATGAGGGACCAATATGTGGATTTTCTTCTGCTTTTGCCACCCCTGAGACACCAAGACTAACTCCTTCTCTTCTTCCTCCCTCCTCAGCCTACTTAAGGTGAAAATGATGAGGAAAAAGACCTTTATTATGATCCACTTCCATTTAATGAACAGTAAATATATTCTCTCTTCCTTATATATTTTTTCTTTTTTTTTTAGTAGAGATGGGGTTTCACCGTGTTAACCAGGATGGTCTCTATCTCCTGACCTCGTGATCCGCCCGTCTTGGCCTCCCAAAGTGCTGGGATTACAGGCTTGAGCCACTGCGCCCGGCCATATTTTTTTCTTTTTTTGAGACAGGGTCTTGCTCTGTTGCCCAGGCTGGAGTGTAGTGGTGCAATCATGGCTCACTGCAACCTTGAACTCCTGGGCCCAAGTGATCCTCCCACCTCTACCTCCTGAGTAGCTGGGACCACTGGCACATGCCACTACACTCAGCTAATTTTAAAAATTATTTGTAGAGATGAGGTCTGGCTATGTTGCCAAGGCTAGAATACAGTGGCACATAGCTCACTGTAGCCTGAATCTCCTGAGCTCAAGCAATCTTTCTGTCTCAGCCTCCTGAGTAGCTGGGACTAAAGGCACATGTAGCCATGCCTGGCTAATTTTTAAACAATTTTTCTGTAGAGATAGGGTCTTGCTATGTTGCCCAGGCTTGTCTCAAACTCCTGGCCTCAAGCAATCCTCCCACCTCGGCCTCCCAAAGTGCTAGGATTACAAATGTGAGACACTATGTCTGGCATGATTTTCTTTTCTTTTTTTTTTTTTTTTT
>NW_016808003.1:0-14881 GCF_001698545.2 Rhinopithecus bieti | reverse complement strand
AAAAAAAAAAAAATCACTTGATGTGTAAACTGGTACTGCTCTGGGCAAACTAGATGTATAACCACCTTACCTTTAGCTCACAGGGTTCTAGATTAAGATCTCTGAAGATCACTAGCCAGATATTTAACTTTTTCATAACAAAAGGCACTTTTAACAACAAGAGGAGTGTAATTTTTAACTGGTACTGACATGCATGAACAAGAACTATACAAATTGCATTTTAACTAAAAAAAATTTACCTTCACTGCAAACTCCATGTTTGTAGCTTTATGTATACATCTCTTGCAAACAGAGTAGGAGCCAACTCCAATATCTTCTTTTACTTCATATCCATCAGTAAACTGAATACTGTTCCTGTGTAACTGCTACAAAAAATTATAAATTGGTGAAGAGTCCCATAATGCCTTTAGTGCATTTTATAATAGGGAAGTATGTTCCTCAGCATGCATTGTTGATGCTCTACATATAAATGAATAAGAATAAAAATACATCTTTATAGTACTTATTCTTCTACAAACAAGTGATTTCGGAAGTGTTTACAATGAAATGTACAGCAAGAAATATGACTTTAAAAGCAGAGCTACTTGAAATGGGGCCTATATCTTTGTCTGTGATTCAGCCTTATTCCACTCCCCAATTGGCTATAGGTTTTCGAGCACCTTTGCAAATGTGAAATTTGAAACCTATGGTATAGAAGGAAAGGATTTAGGAGGATTCAGAATTAGAATATATGAATTCTTGTCTCAGATGCACCACTTACAGGCTGTGTAACTTTCAGCCTGTATTTTCTCAGAGGGTAATGGTGAAGATTAAATAAAAATAATGTATTTGCAAGCAATACCTGTTTTGGACTTTCAGTAGCCACACCCTCCTTTCTTCATCCTGAAGTCATAGCCTTACACAACTTCTGCTAAAGAAGCTGGTCATGGGTTAGGGACTAATAACATACAGTAGATGATGAACAGCAACTTATTGATTCCATAAACAGGCTGAGGAAAGTTGTGTTGCCCTTGGCTATACTGATATGAGACATCCATGCCTATGAGCTTTGTATATGTTAAAACTTGAATTCTGTAGAATATATATGTTTGTGGTTTCTATGTTAGGTACAGAATTTATAATTTAAAAACTTGCCATATATCATGTGCTTGCATAGTAAATGGCACAGACTATTTCAACATGAGCTCTGCTTAAAAACCAGTGTTTTAATTGTTTTCTACAAAACGGAAAACAGGGTAACTCATGAAAAAACTTTAGAGCAAAAGCAACTTAATCATCAAGCAAATCCAAGTACAAATGATATCCTAAAAACAATCCAGTGCTTTAAAAGATACATCTAGTTCCCTTTGATTAGAAAGATGACTTAAGATTTGAGTTCATGTTTATTTCTTGTATCTTTCTAAGGCAAAGGTTGCCAAACTATGGCCAGTGAGCCAAATCTGATTCATTGCCCATGTGTGTAAATAAAGTTTTGTTGGCACACAGCCATGCCCACTTGTTTATGTATTGTCTGTGGTTGTTTTGAGATACAGAGCAGAGCTGAGTAGTTGTGACAGAGCCCATATAGCCCACAAAGCCTCAAGTATTATCTAACACTTCACAGAGAAAGTCTGCCGACTCCTGTTCTAAGACATCGAAGAACCAGAAGACCTCAATTCATCATAGCTGACCGGAAGGAGGCAGAGGGTGAAACAAACTCGGCATGAAAAACATTTTGAGGCACAGGAGAGGACATAGACAACATCGTCATGTTTATCTCAACTCTTTTAAAATTCTACTTTCTTTTTTTTTTTCCGAGACACAGTCTAGCTCTGTCGCCCAGGCTGGAGTACAGTGGTGGATCTTGGCTCACTGCAACCTATGCCTCCTGGATTCAAGCGATTCTCCTGCCTTGGCCTCCAGAGTAGCTGGGATTACAGGCATGCGCCACCACGTCCAGCTAATTTTTGTATTTTTAGTAGGGACGGGGTTTCACTGTGTTGGACAGGCTGGTCTCGAACTCCTAACCTCGTGATCTGCCTGCCTCGGCCTCCCAAAGTGCTGGGATTACAAGCGTGAGCTACCGTGCCTGGCCTAAAACTCTACTTTCAAGTCACATAGGTATCTAGGATTTGGGTTCTTGCAACCTTTTCAATGACATATGAAAAAAATTTCTAAGAGTAAAGTTAATGATATAAAATGTATTTTATTTTATTTTTTGAGACAAAGTTTCAACTCTGTCACCCAGGCTGGAGTGCAGTGGTGCGATCTCCGCTTACTGCAACCTCTGCCTCCGAATCAAGTGATTCTTGTGCCTCAGCCTCCTAAGTACCTGGGATTACAGGCACGCGCCACCATGCCCAACTCATTTTTGTATTTTTAGTAGAGATAGGGGTTTCACCATGTTGGCCAGGCTGGTCTTGAACTTCTGACCTCAAGTGATCCACCTGCCTCGGCCTCCCAAAGTGCTGGGATTACGGGTGTGAGCCACAGTGCCCAGTCTAAAATGTATTTTAAATTGCTCACTTGAAGTCAGTAGAAAAAAATCTATTCACAGAATGAACTATATCTTACAACATTCCAAATCTAAAATTATTTAGACATCCACTCACCTGAACAATTGAATGTACACCAACTGTCTGCATAGCCTGGCTTTCATCATCTGAGGTAATAGCAACAAAACTAAACCCCCGAAAAAGCTGATGTGCATTAGCACTAGGTGGAATGCCAGGTGAATCTGAAAAGAGTAAGAAGTGACAAAGAAGAATCATTTGAAAGGAAATTAAGGGAAAAACTGTTGACACTATGACCCTTTTCACTTATTCTGGAATTCTACTTCTCAGGTATACAGTATATACCTCTTGCTTTCCGGGGTACCTGTGAGGCACTGTATCCGATCTGTTCTGATTGTGTATTGCCATTACAACACCAACATCCTAGTCCCTCGGAGCCTAGAAAATAGCTAGTTCATTTGAAGAATATAATAAATCAATGAATTATAGGGTTAATGGTATTCAAAATTAATGCTGTCCCATTGAATTTCCTGAAATGATAGAAATTTTCTTTATCTTTACAGTCTAATGATAGCCACTAGCTACATGCAGCTTCTCAACATTTGAAATGTGCCTAGTGTGACTGAGAAACTACATTTTAAATTTTAATTAATTTAAATTTAATTAGCCACATGTGGCTACTGGCTACCATATTAGAAACTGCAGCCCTCAATAATAACCTATTTGGGGGGCAACGGGGGAGATACAAGGTTGATCTACAGCAAATTTGGGAGATTTGAAGATAGCATAGAGAGTTATCCAGGAAAAGATTTTCTTTTTTTCTTTTTGAGACAGAGTCTTGCTCTGTCACCCACGCTGGAGTGCAGTGGCGCAATTTTGATGCACTGCAACCTCCACCTCCCAGGTTCAAGCGATTCTCGTGCCTCAGCCACCCAAGTAGCCGGGATTACAGGCACATGCCACCAAACCCAGTTAATTTTGGTACTTTTAGTAGAGACGGGTTTCACTATGTTGGCTAGACTGGTCTCGAACTCCTGGCTTCAAGCGATCTGCTCGCCTCAGCCTCCCAAAGTGCTGGGATTATGGGTGTGAGCAACTACGCCCAGAGTCTGGAAAAGATTTTCTGACCGAACAAGAAAAAAATATATTTGTTGTCTTGTATTTGGGTTTTCACATTTTCTCCTTACCTTTGGGAGTTTTTGCAGTAAACTCAGGATCAAAATAGAATGTATCTTCAGGCCTGCCCGTTGCAGGTTTAAATGGTGGATGAATTTCTCTTCTATACAGTTTCTAGAGGGGAAAAAAAAGAGACTTAGACATATTTTAATTATAAAGAAATATTTCAAGTAGTTTTCATTCTATACTTACATTCCAGTCTATTGTTGAGAAAAATGAATGTCTTTTAATTTCTTCAACTCCATCTGGTCCTGCACCTATCAAAAATGGATTCATTGGTAATTTTATTTCAAGGAGAAATATACATATTGCTCAGTCTTTGTTTTCAATACTTGTCTAATTAATTAATTAATTAATTAATTTTGCGACAAGGGCTTGCTCTGTCACCCAGGCTGGAGTGCAGTGGTGCAATCTCAGCTCACTGCAGCCTCAACCTCTCAGGCTCAAGAGATCTTCCTACCTCAACTTCCTGAGTAGCTCGGACTACAGGCGCATACCACCATGCCTGGCTAATTTTTGAATTTTTTGTAAAGATGAGGTTTCGCCATTTTGCCCAGGCTGGTCTTGAACTCCTGGACTCAAGTAATTCTCCTGCCTTGGTCTCCTAAAGTGCTGGGATTACAGGCATGAGCCTCCATGCCCAGCCTTGTCTAAATAGTTAATAACTCCACCACAAAACAAATATCTACTCCCCCCCAAAAACAAACACCAACAAACACACAACATAAACAAATTAGTTCAAATTTTTACCTAATCTGTTTGCAGGATTTCGCTTGAAAAGCATTCGTAAAAGACTCTGGGCTTCAGGACTCAAAACTGTGGCATTCCAAGTTTGGCTCTAAATAATAAATCCACATAATATTTTACTTTTGGAGGCATCTGTATTTTATTTTAAAATTCTTAAACTTTTGAGATACTTGTAGATTCACACTCAGTTGTAAAAAATAATACAGAGAGATGCCCTGTGCCCTTTACCCAGTTTCCCCCAATGGTAACATCTTACAAAACTACAGTACAATATCACATCCAGGATATTGACATGGAGACAATCCAACGATCTCATTCACATGGCACTGGTTTTATTTGCACTTATTTGTGTGTGTGTTTAGTTCTATGCCATTTTATTACATGTATCGCTTCTGTATGAATATGTCACAGTTTGTTTATCCATTATCTGTTGAAGGACATTTGGGTTGTGCCCAGTTTTGGGCTAATATGAATAAAGCTACAGTGAACATTTATGTACAGGTTTTCATGTGAACACATAACTGAATTTTAGCACATAAGCTAATGAGCTTTTTCACTTTTCAAAATTTTGCAAAGAGTACTGTGAAAGTAAGATCATTTGAATCCTAGTTCTGGCTGTTACCAAGAACTTTGTGACAGTGGGAAAGTCAATTATTCTGGGCCTGTTATCATTTCTTTATAAGCAAAGGGATTTGACTCTAGACCAATAGCTCCCAACATATAGCCTTGGAACTCCTCCTCAAAGGGAATTTAAGAAACCTAACATTTAAAGCTGCTAAGAGAACATGTGTTTCATATGCCACTTTTTCCTTTCTATTCCCTTTAACAGACCCTGAAGGGAAAGGGAACTGTGGGAAAGAGGATTGTGAAATATTGAAGATACACAGTCTAAAAACTGCTGGCCTAGATGAACCAGAAGGGCTGTTTCAGCTCTAATTTTAATTCTTTTTCCAAACTACAAATTAAAGAAACCAATAATCCTGTAAGTATGACAATAATAATAGAGCTGGGGAAAATTCCTATTTCAGAAACAGATCTATTTATTATTCAGTGGGTTGTTACTGAGCTATTACGTGCCAGACACTGTTTAGTGCTGAGGATACAGAGATAAAGACAGCCCATGAACCTCATGGTCCATGGTGAAGATGGATACAGACAATGCTAGTACATTAAGAGACAAATGCAGAAGAACATATGCAAAGAGTGACAAGGGAACAGTAGGGAATATTTAATTTAACATAGGAGATTATGAAAGGTCTTGAATGCAATCTAAAGGCTAACAATTTATTCATTTGGCTAGTGTTTCCCCAAATTTTACTGAATAACATTAATCCCTCTAGATAGTTAGCAACAATAAAAAAATTCATGACCCATTGAGCTTGTAGAATGCTATCTATTATATCCCCCATTAGAGACACAGAATTAAAATGCACTGCATATAAAAAGGCTGAGAAATCTAGAACATTTTTTTTTTTTTTTTTAAAGACAGACTATCCAGGCTGGAGTGTCGTGGCACAATCTCGGCTCGCTGCAACCTCTGCCTTCTGGGATCAAGGGATTCGCGAGTCTCAGCCTCCCAAGTAGTTGGGATTAAAGGTGTGTGCTACCACACCTGGCTGATTATTTTTTTTTGTAGAGATGGAGTTTTGCCATGTTGGCTAGGCTGGTCTCGAACTCCTAGCCTCAAATGATCCTCCCACCTCAGCCTCTCAAAGTGCTGGGATTATGGGCGAAATCAGTATTTTCTAAGTATTTATTTCCAGCACCGCTTTTTCAAAGAATATTTATTAACATCCTGTAGAATTAATACTCTCTTGGACAAATCTAGGGAAACACTATTGTATTAGGTAACAGGGATGCAGCAGAGGTCCTGAAACAGTGAACTAATATGACCAGACTTATTTTCAAGAAGGTAACTCCAAGGGTAGTAGAGAATAATTTGGAGTGGGAAGAGGTCATAAGTGGCAGGCAATCAACTTAGGAATGTGGTCAGATAGAGTGGGTAAGAGGTCACTGTTTTCTGAATACTTTAAGCAGTGTAATTCAGAGGAAAGGCTGGAACAGTGAAATAATTCTGAGATCGAATATGGAGAATACCTAATTATGCAAAAGAGAGAAGGAATAAAAAATGATTTCCAGGTTTCTGGTTTGGGAAAGAGGGTGCATGAAAATGCTGATAACTGGGAGTATAAGAAAAGAACAGCAAATAAAGATACCTTTAGTTCAAAAATGTGAAGTCATGCATGTAATATGTTTTGGGAGGGCCAGACAGGTGAGTAAATGGAAACACAGGTCTAATGCCTGGTAAATTCATGTAAGAAAGAGTGATTTGAGAGTAATTAAAATGTGGAGGGTAGTTATAGGAAAGACTGAAGTCAGTCAGGAAAGAGTGCAGAGGGGGAAGAAAAGCATATCATAGATGGATTCTGGGGGACAAGACCATTTAAAAGGTAGTCAGAAAAGAACAATTTGGGCATTAAAATAATGAATGCAATTGGCTGAATCACACTGATTATTAAATCCCATTAGTTTATTATAGTAAAATAAGAAAAGCAAAGTCAAAACACAAAACTCAACTCACTGGATATTACCCCCACTAGGAAGTAACTAGGGCTCTGACATTAGAAACAATTAAGAAAATAATTAAGTATTTATTCTCTTTTTCTTGGATGAGCCTTAATTCAAGTAATTAAATCATCATAGTTGATGAGGGAAAGTTTGTTGAGAAAATACCAGCTAAAAAATGAGGAAGGAATAATAATAATAGAAAATCATGGCCGGACATAGTGGCTCATGCCTGTAATCCCAACACTTTGGGAGGCGGAGGTGGGAGGATCACTTGAGCCCAGGAGTTTGAGACCAGCCTGGCAACATAGCAACATACCATCTGTACAAGAGATTAAAGAACTTGGCTGGGCGTGGTGGTGCACCTGTAGTCCTAGCCGCTCGAGAGAGGCTGAGGCAGGAGGATTGTTTTAGCCCAGGAGTTTGACGTTGCAGTGAGCTGTGATCATGTCACTGCATTCAAGTCTGGGCAACAGAGCAAGATCTCGTTTCTAAACCACACCACCCCTTTTTTTAAAAAAAAAAAAAAAAAAAGCAATTCATCACTTTTGAATTCCTTATAAAATAACTGTTCCAAGTAATGATTATTAATGGATAGAACCATTAGTTAAAAGCATGACAGGGAACTTTACTATGGAGGAATCAGCTGCAACCACTGGAGCCCATCACTTAAAGTGGGGGCAACCAGGTATTGTAAGCCTCCTGATGTAATAAGGACCACACAGTATTAGCTGTGAAATAATCTTGCTAAAACAGTTTAACCAAAAATAGGACACAGAATCAAGTTAATAACACTAAGGGAATAAAAAAAGTTTCCATACTCCTAGGAAAAGACTAATTGTTATGTAACCGTGGTAACAAGAGAACCACCAGAACTGGTTTTAAATCCTTTCAGTTGTTTTAAAATGCACTGAATTGATCAAGGACAACTTGCCTAGTGAACACCTGCAAGGATGAGTAACTGCTTTTTGTCTCTGAAAATTAGCCAAACAGGAATGGACTCACTCCAATAAACACACCTGAGTGCCCACTGATCAACAACAGTCCCACCCAAATAATCACATTCTTACAGATAATGTCAACCCACTTATAGACCTGAAAATCTGCCAGTTCTTGAGCTCCACCCTTCCTCAAAACTCTATATAAGATTAGTGGTCTACTGTGTTTGGGGAGACTCTAGCCTTACCATAGCAAGCAATAAAGTAAGTTTTATGCTTTATTTCAGATGTTGAGAGGGGGTCTCATTCTTTGACAAGATAAATCCAGAAAGCAGAGTTCCATAAAACAACTGACTTGGTTTCTACGAATAAACAGCAGGGGAAAAACAGGGATAGATTGTTCTAGACTAACAGAAGTTTAAGAAGTACAACCAAATGGAATGTGCAGGCTTGATTTGGATCCAACTCTAAAGACACAGTTTTGAAGAAAATCTGAAAAAATTGGTTAAGGACTGATGATGCCTAAGCATTATTGCTAGTTTTATGTCGATGTGTAAGAAAACATCCATATTTTTAGCAAGGCAAACTGAATTAAGTAGATATGTCTGGAATACTTATAATACTTCAGTAAAGAAAAGAAAAAAAGAATAGATAAAGCGAAATGGCCAAATCTTGATAAATGTCGAATCTGGGTGACAGGTATATGTGTTCACTGAATTATTCTATTCTTGAGAATTCATTTTTGAAAACTTTTATAATTAAAAAAGGAAAAACAGGAAGAGAAGAAATCATGTAAAAGTGACCAAAAGGGGAATGGTTAGAGAGGTGGGAGAAGCAGATGAAAGCATGAAAAACGATGGAGGGAGGGAGTGGCCAACAGTGTCAAATACTCAGAGATGCCTTTCTTGAGTGTCCCATCTAATATGGTTCCTGCTTTCTGCTCCTTCCCTCATACAGTAATGGGTCACTATTACGAGTACAGATTTCTGATTTATTATCCTTATATCTCCTATTACTACCTGAAATTATTTAGATATTAATTCCTTGTCTCCCCCACTAAAATATAAGTTCTGAAGTCCACCAAAGACCTTTTCAGTCTTGTTAATACTATGTCTCAAGTATGAGTAGCAAGAACTGAAACATCTGTTAAATGAATTGTGTGAATGAATGGTACAGAGTCATCCTTTTGACAACTTGCCCCTGGTTTTAGCAACCAGAAGACCACTGATAGCCACAGTGAGAGCAGTTTCAGCAGAGTGGTGGGGATGAATGACAAATAGGCTGTGGAATAAAAGAAGCCAAAAAAGTAGTAACAGAAAGCACAGACTACTTCTTAAAGAGGCTTTGTGTTGAAAGGATGCAGGAAGATGGTACAGTAACTTGAAAGGAAGGCCAAGTCAAAGAAGGATTTAGTTCTTCAACGCAAGAGTGTTTGTTTGCTGAAAGGGAAGGATCAAAGTAGATGAAGTGACAAAGGTTCAGTGATGAAAGTTCAGTGAACATTCATTTATGTAGCACATCTTTTTAGACCTTTTTTATTGTGTAGAATAATATAAAATACCCCAAAAAACCCCGAACAAAAACACCCAAAGTACATAGCTCAATTATTTGCCACAAACTGAACAGTCACCTGGCCAAGACACATAACATTGCCAGAACCTCTCATCCAGTGTAACCACTTTCCTTATTTTGCCTCAGGCTTTTAACCATCTAAATATGAACCCTAAAAACTATGCTTTAGTTTTGCCTGCCTTGTAAACTTTACAAATATAATCATATAGTACTTTTTCTTTTGTGTCTGAACTTCCTTAGCTCCACATTCTTGTGAGATTTATCTAAGCTGTTGCATGTAACTGTGGTTTGTTCATTTTCTTTGTTGTATGGCATACTACACCCATGGGCCAAGGCTTCAGCCTGTTTTTGAATGGCTCTCAAGAATTGTTTTATATTTTTACAGGGTTGGAAAAAAAATACAAAGAATATGTGACAGAGGCTGTGTGTGGCCCACAGAGCCTAAAATACATATAGTAAATACAACTTCTATTGTATTCGACTGTATGAATATACCATCATTTATTAATTCACTCTTCTGTTAATAATAAGGTTTCCACTTTTTGGCTATTACAAATAATGTTGCTATGAACAACTTTGTCCTTGTTTTTTGATGTGTGAGTAACTAGATTGTTTTAACATGGGTGCATGTCTAGGAGTGGGGCTAACTGGATAAGGATATACATATATTTGTCTTTAGAAGATAAGGACAAAAACTGCTCTCCAAAGTGGTTATATGAGTATTGATATTCCTTCCAGCTATGTATAAAAGTTGCCACTGCTTCACATCCCACCATTTTGAACTGTCAGTCTTTTATTTTATTTTCAAAATTTTGAATAGGGCAGCAGTCTGGGCCAAAATGGTTCAGAATGCTCCTGTCAATCTTTTTAATTTTAGCCATTCTGGTGAGTATGCAGTGATATTTCCTTGTGATTTTAATTTGCATTTTCTGATTAACGAGGTTGAGTATCTTTTCATAAGTTTTTTGGCCATTGAATATTCTCTTCTGTCAGATCCCTAAGTCTCTTGCCCATGTTTTTATTGGGTTGGCTTTTTCTTATTGATTGGGGTTCTAAATAGAATGGCAATGATTTTTATGTATGGTGGAAGGTAGGAATTTAAAAAAATTTTTTTAAAGCAAATTTTTTTTGAGACACAGTCTTGCTCTATTACCCAGGCTGGAGGGCAGTGGCATGATCATGGCTCACTGCACTCTTGACCTTCTTGGCTTAAGCGATTCTCCCACCTCAGCCTCCCAAGTAGCTAGGACTACAGGTGTGCACTACCACGCCTGGATAAATTTTATATTCTTGAACTCATGGCCTCAAGTGATCCTCCCACCTCAGCCTCCCAAAGTGCTCGGATTACAGGTGTGAGCCACCACTCCCTGCCTATTTTTTATACGAATATTTAACTTTTCCAGCATGATTTATTAAGAAAAGGCTATTCTTTCCCTACTGCTCTGAAATTCCCAATGGTTGCAAATTAAGTGTCCACATATATAGATCTGTTTCTGGGCTCTTTATTCTATTGCATAGATCTACTTTCCACACTTGTTTCAATGCCATATTAATTACTGTTATAATAAGACTTAATACCTGGTAAAGCAAGTCTTCCTATCTTGGTCTTCAAGAGTATTTTAGCTATTCTTGGTCTTTTGTATTCATATTAGTATCAGTTTATCAAGATCCACATTAAAAATTGTTAGGATTTTAATTTTATTTGCATTGAAACTATAGTTTTGTCATCCATTATAGTAGCCACTAGCCACATATGGCTACTGAGCACCTGAAATGTGCCAATCCACATTGCAAGTGTAAAATACACTGAATTTCAAATGAGTATGAAAAAAACTGGTTGTAAACAAATACCTCAATCATATTTTAACATTGGTTACATGCTGAAATAACATCTTGGGTACACTGGGTTAAATAAAATATTACAATTAACTTTCTTTTTACTTTTTTATTTTTTGAGACAGAATTTCACTCATCGGCCAGGCTGGAGTGCAGTGGTGTGATCTTGGCTCACTGCAACCTCCGCCTCCCAGGTTCAAGTGATTCTCCTGCCTCAGCCTCCCAAGTAGCTGGGATTACAGGTGCCCACCACCACGCCCAGCTAATTTTTGTATTTTTAGTAGAGATAGGGTTTTGCCATGTTGGCCAGGCTGGTCTCGAACTCCTGACCTCAGGTGATCCACCCACCTCAGCCTCCCAAAGTGCTGGGATTACAGGCATAAGCCACCACGTCCTGTCTGTTTTTACTTTTTTAAATGTAGCTACTAGAAAACTTAAAATTATGTATGTGGTTTGCATTATATTTTCTTTCTTTTTTTTTTTGAGACAGGGTCTCGCTCTTCACTCTGTTGCTCAGGTTAGAGTGTAGTGGTGTGATCAGGGTTCACTGCAGCCTTGACCTCCCAAGCTCAAGTGATCCTCTCACCTCAGCCTCCCAAGTGGCTGGGACTACTGGCACGTGCCACCACATCTGGCTAATTTTTTAATTTTTATTTTTGTAGAGATGGGGTTTTGCCATGTTGTCCAAGCTGGTGTCAAACTCCTGAGCTCAAGCAATCTGCCCACCTTGGCATCCCAAAGTGCTGGGATTACAGGCATGAGCCACCATGCCTGCCTGGTTCACNGGCTGGAGTGCAGTGGCACGATCTTGGCTCACTGCAACCTCCGCCTCCCGGGTTCAAGTGATTCTCCTGCTGCAGCCTCCCAACTAGTTGGGATTACAGGCGCCTGCCACCATGCCCGGCTAATTTTTTTGTATTTTTAGTAGAGACAGGGTTTCGCCATGTTGGCCACGCTGGTCTCGAACTCTGGACCTCAGGTGATCTGCCCACCTTGGCCTGCCAAAGTGCTGGGATTACAGGTGTCAGCCACTTTGCCCAGATAAAAATTCCATTTTCTTTTGCTAGTATAGAGACACAGAATAGATTTTTGTTTATTGACCTTGTATCCAGTAACTTTGCTAAACTCTTATTAATTCCAAGAATTTATATGATCACTGGATTTTCTTTTCTTTTTTGAGGCAGGGTTTTGCTCTGTCACCCAGGCTGGGGTGCAGTGGAACCATCTCAGCCCACTGCAGCCTCAACCTCCTGGGCTCAAATGATCCTCCTCTCTTAGCCCCCATCCCCCACCCCCCAAAGTAGCTGGGAATACAGGTGCTTACCACCATGCCTGGCTAATTTTTGCATTTTTTTGTAGAGACAGGGTTTTGCTATGTTGTGCAGGTTGATGACTGGATCTTCTATGGATACAGTCATGTTATCTAAATAATGATAATTTTATTTCTTCTTTTTAAACCTTATACTTTACTTTTTTGCTTGACTTACCATATTGGCTAGGACTTTCAGGACAATGTGCACAGAAGTGAAATAATGGGCATCCTTGTCATATTACAAATCTCAAAAGTAAAGCTTTCAGTATTTCACTATTAACATGAAGATAATATGAGTACTCTAAATCTATGCAGTCTGTTCATATTCAAACCATGTAATATTGATGAATTTCTTAGTTATTTCTTATACTACAGCCAACACTCTAAAATCTCATTTTTTTAGTGTGAAACATTTATTTTATTTTACTTTTTTTGAGATAGAGTCTCGCTCTGTTGCCCAGGATGGAGTGCAGTGGTGCAATATCAGTTCACTGCAACCTCCACCTCCTGGGTTCAAGGGATTCTCCCGCCTCAGTCTCCTGAGTAGCTGAGACTACAGGTGTGCACTACCACGCCTGGCTAAGTTTTGTATTTTTAGTAGAGATGGGATTTCACCATGTTGGCCAGGCTGGTCTCGAACTCCTGATCTCAAGTGATCCATCTGCCTCGCCCTCCCAAAGTGCTGGGATTGCACGCATGAGCCACGGCGCCCAGCCTGAAGCATTTATTTTAAAATCTCATCAAAACATCTATATTAAGGGAGTACTTACTTAAGAATCATAGTCATTGTTTCTTTTCGATCTTTTCCTTGGAAAGGTAGTGTACCAGTAAGCATTTCAAACTACAGAAAGGCAAAACAATCAGAAGTATTAGTCAATAAATATAAAATCTCAAGGCCAGAAGGCAAAAAAAAGCATCATCTTAATTATAACCAAATATTTTAAAATTGCTATGTAATAAGTGTTTTCTATTTCTACCATATTCGTTACTGAAGTTCTTGTTAATTCCTAAAACAACTGAGCTATACAGTTTTTTTTTTTTTAATGGAAATCAATCACATTTTTATTTTTGAGACAGGGCCTGGCTCTGTAGCCCAGGCTGGAGTGCAGTGGTGCTATCTCAGCTCACTGCAGTTTCCATCTCCTGGGCTCAAGCAATTCTCCCACCTCAGCTACCCGAATAGCTGGGACTACAAGCCTGTGCCACCATGACTGGCTAATTTTGTACATATTTTTTTGTAGAAACGAGGTCTCAGTATGTTGCCCAGGTTGGTCTTGAACTCTTGGACTCAAGGGATCCTCCCCCTCAGCCTCTCAAAGTGCTGAGATTAGAGGCATGGGCCACCATGCTCAGCTTCAACAATCACATTTCAAATGGCAATTTTAAAGTGTAGATATGTGAACAATTTGATAAATATGCTAATTTCATATGAACTTGCATTTTATTTTTTTTGAGACAGTCTCGCTCTGTCACCCAGGTTGGAGTGCAGTGGCACGATCTTGGCTCACTGCAATCTCCGTCTCCTGTGTTCAAGTGATTCTCCTGCCTCAGCCTCCCAAGTAGCTGGGATTACAGGTATGTGCCATCATGCCTGGCTAATTTTTTGTAGTTGTAGTGGAGATGGGGTTTCACCATATTGTCCAGGCTGGTTTTACAGGCATGAGTCACCACGCCCAGCCTAATTTTTGTACTTTTAGTAGAAACGGGGTTTCACCATGTTGGCCAGGGTGGTTTCGAACTCCTGAGTTTAAATGATCTGTCTGCCTTGGCCTCCCAAAGTGCTGGAATTATAGGCGTGAGCCACCGCGCCTGGCAGAACTTATTTTATTTTTTTTGAGACACAGTCTTGCTCTGTTGCCCAGGCTGGAGTGCAGTGGCATGATCTTGGCTCACTGCAACCTCTGCCTCCCAGGTTGTAGCGATTCTCCAGTCTCAGTCTCCTGTGTGGCTGGGATTACAGGTGTATGCCATCCTGCTTGGCTAATTTTTGTATTTTTAGTGGAGATGGGGTTTTGCCATGTTGGCCAAGCTGGTCTTGAACTCCTGACATCAGGTGATCCACCCGCCTCAGCCTCCCAAAGTGCTAGGATTACAGGTGTGAGCCACTGAACCCAGCCAAACGAACTTATTTTAACGGTCACTTACTAATAGATTTCTGGACCAGTTTCTCCAAAAGAGTAAATACCATTAATGCTTTAGATTGTTATTATTAGCAGGAAATCTATGGTAATTTTTTTTTTTTT
>NW_016808002.1:0-1109 GCF_001698545.2 Rhinopithecus bieti | reverse complement strand
TTTTGAATTCCACATGTAAGTGAGGTATTGTGGTATTTGTCTTTCTGTGCTTGGCTTATTTCACTTGACATAGTGTCTTGCAGGTTCATCTATGTTGTCACACACAGCAGGATTTCCTCTTTTTTAAAGGTTGAATAATATTCCACTATGTATATGTACCACATTTTCTTTATGCATTTATCTGTTGATAAACACAGGTTGATTCCACACCTTGGCTTTGTGAATAGTGCTGCAATAAAGGTGGGAATGTAGCTATCTCTTCAATATGCTGATTTAATTTCCTTTGGATACACCGTATACCCATTAGTGGGATTACCGGATCATATAGTAGTTCTATTTTTAATCTTTTGAGAAATCTCCATACTGTTTTTCGTAATGGCATTCTCCAAAACAATGTACAAGGGTTCTCATTCCTCTACTTTCTCACCAACACTAATGTTTCCTGTTTTTGATAATAGCATTCCAACAGCTATAAGGTGATATCTCTTTGTGGTTTTAATGTGCATTTCTCTGAGGATTTGAAACTGCCATTTTTTTCATATACTTGTTGGTCATCTGTATATCTTCTTTTGAGAAGTGTCTATTCAGGTCTCTTGCCACTTTTCTAATTGGGCTATTTGAATTCTCACCGTTGAGGCATTTGAGTTCCTTATAGTTTGGATATTAACCCCTCATCAGATGTATGGCTTACAAATATTTTCTCCTATTCTCTGCATTGTCTCTATGCTCTATTGACTATTTCCTTTCTGTCCAGATGTTTTTAGTTTGATGGAATTCCCTTTGTCTATTTTATTTTGTTGCCTGTGCCTTTGAGTTAGTCTTACTTTTAATATTTGCCCCTTCTAATATTTGTGTGGAAAGAAATTTTGAATGTTTCCAGCACAAAGAAATGCTAAATATTTGAGGTGATTAATAGGCTAATTACCCTGATTTGATCATTATACATTGTATACATGTATAGAAATATCACTCTGTACCATAAACATGTGTACAATTCTTATGTGACCATTAAAAATAAAGTAAAATATTTTTAAAAGGTAAATTAATGATAATTATGGGTTTGACCATTTGAGGACTATTGAGGAAAAAAGTCAGAAAGCCCCATGAGC
>NW_016808001.1:0-1504 GCF_001698545.2 Rhinopithecus bieti | reverse complement strand
GGAACAGAAATAACCGGGTTTGGTTAAGGCCTCTCCTTTTCCCTTCAACAGAGCTAGAAAATTCACTGCCATTGTTTTTTTTTTTTTTTTTTTTTTTTTTTTTTTTTTTGTTGTTGTTTTCGGTTTTGTTTTGTTTTCTTCCTTTACCCTCAATCTTCCATGTTTGCATAGCTGATGAATATCCTTCTACTTGACATCGCTTTTTTTTTTTTTTTTTCCGGATATTGCTGATTGATTCAGTCAGGTTATAGTGATCCAGGCTTATTCAGAAAGACTTTACATTATCTGAATCAAAGCCAATGTGTTGATTTTAATAATGACATCAATAATTACCACAGAGAACATACCATAGGCATGTTCAGAACATGTCAGCCCCAAATATGCCACTTTGGCATACTGATTATTTTGAGTTAAGGCATTCGATAACAACAGATGCAAAAAGGGCACTCTGATCTTCCTTTTCTTCCTGAAAGCAAGAGATACAATTTCTATGAGAAAGGTACCCTCCCTGTACCAGGAGGAAGAAAGACATTCTTATCGCCCATATTGGCAAATCAAGGCTAAGAGAAATCTATACAAATCTTGTTCAACTAATCTTATCAACCTAGTATTTTTCCACAGTTAACTGCCCTGGCTCAAACCCCTTTGTCTTGACAAATTTTCACAATGCACTACTCTTTGTCCATCTAGTATATAAACTTTCAGCTCTCGCTGCTTTTTGGGTCTTCATTTTTTTCTTGGGAAGGCTCCCATGTAGATATAAAATTACAGAATAAAATGTGTAGATTTTCTCCTCTTAATTTTCTTATGTTGGTTTAATGCTTAGACCCAGTCAGAGATCCTAAGAAGACAGAAGAGATATTTTACTCTAATAAGAACTTTTTATATCAATCACACCTAAGAATCATGACTGCTCTATAAAGTAAATAAATGTGTTCCCATTTTACAGAGGGGCCGAACGAGATTAAGTAACTTGTCCAAGGTTACTGAGCAACCAATTTTTACTTTAAATCCTATGCTCTTCCTGTGCGTTGCTCTGTCTCTCACATTTTAACTTTCAAAGGCCAATCTTCTTTGCTCATTTTCATATTTTTTGAAGAAATTTTCCATAACTATAGCATTCAAGTGCTGACAAAAATCACTGTAGCATAATTGACTAAAAACTGGATTTTAATATGAATTAGGGCAATCTTGGACGCCTGCCAGAGTTATTTACTAACAGTGATTGAGAAGCCAAAAGGAAGCCTGCATAAGCAAGATTCATGTACGGACCCAGATGGACTCTGCTGTAAGAATGAATCTCAATATGGTAAACTGGACAGGAAAACAGAGACAATTATCCAAATGTGGTTTCTTTGTGCTATAAGCCTGCATTCCTGAGCAGCTTAAGTACAAAGGCTGAAAAGAAAATTGTTTGTCATTTGATTTTTCCCCCAAGGCCACATTCAGATATATGAAAGTAATAAATTTAAGTATTACTTTCAAATGTCCACTTACCTAATCA
>NW_016808000.1:0-720 GCF_001698545.2 Rhinopithecus bieti | reverse complement strand
TGCTGCTGTGTGTCCACCTGGGTGCTGACTACACAGGTATGTTCTGTCTCTGGGATGCAGTGAGCTGGACACCTGCCACCGGGGCCCTTCCCTGTACACATGCTGCACTTCAAAAAGGTCAGAACTCACACCCCCTCTTCTATACGCTTCTTGTTTTCTCTAAGTTTAGAGGAATGTTTTAGAAATTAGGGTTTATTTTTGAAAACTAATCCAGGAATTCCCTTGGCCAGGGGCGGTGGCTCACGCATGTAATCCCAGCACTTTGGGAGGCTGAGGGGGTTGGATTACTTCAGGTCACAAGTTCGAGACCAGCCTGGCCAACATGGTGAAACCTTGTCTATACTAAAAATACAAAAATTAGCCGGGCATGGTGGTGGGCGCCTGTAATTCCAGCTGCTCGGGAGGCTGCGGCAGGAGAATTGCTGGAACCTGGGAAGCGGAAGTCACAGTGAGCCGTGATCGCTGTGCTCTAGGCTGAGCAACAGAGGGAAACTCCGTCTCAAAAAAAAAAAAAAATCCAGCAATTCCCTTAGTTTAGTTTTTGTAAAAAAAAAAAAAAAAAGTTGTGTTTGGATAAAATTAAGAGCACTTTTCTTTTTTTTATACTTTCCTACTTTCAAATTATGGACACATATAATCTCAAAGAAAACACGTAATTCAAACAACTTCGGGTAACACGTAAAAAAGCCTTGGGCTACTTAGGATTACACTTTTTTTTTC
>NW_016807999.1:0-1507 GCF_001698545.2 Rhinopithecus bieti | reverse complement strand
TGATGTTTTAATCTTATGAAGTTGTTTTCTTGTGTGGAAAGTTGTTCCATTTGGTGTTCCTGTGGTCGGGACAATTGCTGGAGGGTTCTATTCAACCATCTTGCTCTGCCCCTGCTCGGAGAGGTGTTTTTTTGTTTGTTTGTTTTGTTTTGTTTTGTTTTTAACATTAGGGATAAGATTCCTTTGTTGTTTTTATGTGTTACAAATATCTTCCACCATCTGTGGCTTAACTTTTTACATATTTACAATATCTTTTCACACAGAGAAGTTCACATTTTATTATTATTTTTATTGAATTTGCCAATCTTTTCGTAATGGTTGGTACTTCTTTCTTATTTAAGAAATCCATCCCCGTCTTATATATTTTCTCCAAATATTCTTATTTTGTTTGTTTTTTACATTTTATCTTTAATCTACTTGGAATCTATCTTTTAGTGGTGCTGTTAAATAGTAATCCAATTATGGGATTTTCTTCCATGTAGATAACAAATTATACTATCATCATAGTTATATTTTTAATGTACAGATTGTATCGCCACTTAAATGTCATTTGCAGAAAGAATGTCTTAACCATTCCCATTGAGTTATATCCCACTTCTATATGTGCTATAATGTTTTATAATTCTCCTTCTTAAAAATCTAAATAATTTTGAATAATTGATTTTTCATGTAATTATTTGTTAATTTCTGATTTTACCCCTTCTTCTCCCCAAAATTATAAATTTCGTGAGGACATGAGTTATCTCTCACTTAAATCTATAATCTTGGTCCTGACATGGTACCTAATTCAGAATAAATGCCTTCAAAAGTATTCAATTGATACATAAATAAATTATTTTATTTCCATAATGTGTGAGGTGAAAATACATTGATTTGTGATCCCTCAAGTTTTTAACAAGGAGAAAATAACCTTAAATGTTTCATGATTTGTGTGATACTGAATAAACACAACTGCTTGAACTCTTTATAAGTTTTTTATTTGTTTCCAAAAGGCTGCCACTTACACAACTGGCTTCTTCCCTCCAACTTGTAAAGGGATAAGAGATACAATAGGTATCCAGTATGCAAGTCAGTAAGACATGCGAAATCTGTGACTTCACATCCTGCCTCTCACCTGGCCAATTTATCTACAATTACATAGAACTGTATATAAGCCATTTTCCTAAATGCAAGAGTTTTTTGTTATGTTTCGTTTTTACCTCTTAGGTTTTTGAAACGACTTAAACATTAAAATTTGGAAAATTCTTTTCAAATAATTTAGATATTAGACAATGAATTTCTAATGATTCCCAAGGCATTACTTCTTTAAAGTTGGAATAGAGTGTGCAATAATCTTTTCTTTTTCAGTAAATAATGTAAGTTCATTTTAGAGCCATTTGCTTATCTCTAGCCTAGAGTACCTTCTACGTTTCCAGAATTCTGGGCTGTCAGTTTTTGACATTTTAAAATCCTTTCCTGGCCGGGCGCGGTGGCTCAAGCCTGTAATCCCAGCACTTTGGGAGGCCGA
>NW_016807998.1:73596-77551 GCF_001698545.2 Rhinopithecus bieti | reverse complement strand
CTGTGGCGGATGCCTTCTTTCACTGAGCTTTCATGGTGTGGCTAGTAAGTGCCAGGCCCTGCTCTTGGACAGTGTCATCATTGTGAGGAAGTCTCAAGTCCCCACTCATAGAGAGGGTCTGCAGCTCACCTCTGCAGGCGTCAAGAGGCGTCAGAGAGAAAGGGGCATGACCAGTTTGTGTCTTTCCCACGTGGCCACTCATTGGGTCGTGGGGAGTGGAAGTCAGTGCAAGAAAGAAGCCCAGTGAGAAAGCAAATGGACAACATCAGACCTGGGGCTGAGGCCCCCACCTGCGGGACAGCCTCTGAGGCAGGCAAGGGGCAGCAGGGAAGGTCGTGGCCTGGTGTAATCTGGAGTCGGTTGCCCCAGCTCGTTCATGTGAATCTTATCCAAAGGCAAGATTCAATATCTGCGTTCTTCAGAGGAGAATGTGTCTTCAGAGGAGAATGGAGAAGTTGGGGAGCACCTTGTCACCCCATACTGACTGTGTTTGATGTTACAGTATGCTATCTCTGTGCTATAATTCATTAGCATGTGGCCATTAATGGAAATGATTGATGGTTTAAGCCCATTCCCAGATATTCTAGTCTTCATCTAAGTTCCCTCCCTTCTTCCCTCCCTCCCTCCCTCTTTCCCTCCTTCCCTTCCTTCCTTCTCTTTCTTTTTAAATAGACCACTTTGCACTGAAATCTAAGTTCTTTTTCTGATTTAATTATCTCACAAAATTTGCCAAAATCTCTGAAGCTGCCTTTATCTTTCAGTCAGGGAGCTCATTCTGTAGCCTGCAGTTCCTCCCTGTCTCCTCCTTTGATCTGTGGTTCCAAGTATTTAGCAAGTTCTGCCCTCCAAGGTGGTGTCACCCTGTCCTTACTGGAACCTACACTGTTGGGAATGCTGATGTCACTACGACCTAACTGATCTGCCATCTGGATTCCAGGGGCACCCCCAGGCACAGAGGGTGAAGGCACAGACATTGAAATCTTCAACTCCTCTGACCCCAGGTTGGTGCATCTCAATGCCAAGTACTAACCACACGATATCAGGATGCCACCAAAAATTGAATTTAGTGCTTTCACATGCTAACTTAGAAAAATTAATATATATTATTTTATAGTTCTAGGCTTACAGTTAAATTGAGCAGCTACTATAGAGAGTTCCCATGTGCCTCCCTGTCCTTCAATATACAATTTCCCCCATTAGTATCTTGCAGTAGTGTGGTACATTTGTTAGATTGGATGAACCGATATTGATAACTATCATCAATGAAAGTCTATAGCTTACATTAAGTGTTCCCTCTTTTATCTTATTTTTTTAAACAATTCTGTGGGTTTTGAAAATTCCAGTGTCATGACTCCTGAATACAGTATCATATGTAATAGTTTCACTGCTGAAAACTCCCTGTGCCCCACCAATTCATCCCTCCTTTCCCTCCTTCACTCTTGGCAACCATTGATCATTTTACTATCTGTCTTTTTTACTTTCTCAGAATGTCCTACAGTTGGAATTATACAGTATGTAGGTTTTCAGACTGACTTCTTTCAAGCGTTATGAATTGAATGTTTCTTTATGTCTTTTCATGGCTTGATAGCTCGTTTCTTTTCATCACTGACTAATATTCCATTGTGTGGATACACCACAATTTGTTTATCCATTCACTTGTTGAGAAGAACATCTTGGTTACTTCCAGTTTTTGACAATAATAAATAAAACTGCTGTAAATACTTGTGTGCAGGTTTTCGGGTGAACACAAGCTTTCCTCTCATTTGGCTAAATAAGTCAAACTGCCATTGCAAGATTATATGGTAAGACTATGTGAAAAAATAAAAAATAAAAAAAACCTCCCAAACGATTTTCCAAAGTGATTGTACCATTTTGCATTTCCATCAACAGTGAATGAGAGTTCCTGTAGCTCTGTTTGTTTGACAGCTTTCAGAATTATCACTTTTTACAGATTTTAGCCACTCTAACAAGTGGGTTCTGTCATCTCATTGTTTTCATATGCAATTTTCTAATGATAAATGACTTTGAGTATCTCTTTCATTTACTTATTTGCTCTCTGTACATCTTTTCGGTGAGGTGTTCAGATCTTTTGCCTACTTTTATTTTTTTTTATTTATTTTTTATTTTTTTTGAGGCGGAGTCTCGCTCTGTCGCCCGGACTGGAGTGCAGTGGCCAGATCTCAGCTCACTGCAAGCTCCGCCTCCCGGGTTCACGCCATTCTCCTGCCTCAGCCTCCCGAGTAGCTGGGACTACAGGCGCCCGCCACTTGCCTACTTTTAAATTGGGTTGTTCACTTTCATATGATTGAGTTTGAAGAGTTCTTCATTTATTTTGGACACCAGCCCTTCATCAGATCTGTATTTTGCAAATGTTTTCTCTCAGTCTGTGACTTGTTTTTTCATTCTCTTAACAGTGTCTTTCACAGAGCAGAAGGTTTTAACTGTAATGAAGCTCAACTTTTCAATTTTGTTTCTTTCATGGATTGTGATTTTAAGGCTGTTTCTAAGAAATCATCACCAAACCCAAGATCACCTGGCTTTTCTCCCGTGTTATCTCCTAGGAGTCCTGTGGTTTTGAACCTTACATGTAGCTATAAGATCCATTTGTAAAAGTTATAAGATCTGTGTGTATAATTATTTATTTTTTCATGTGGGTGTCCAGGTGTTCTAGCAGCATTTGTTGGAAAGGCCATACTTGCTCTGTTAAATTGCCTTTGCGCCTTTATCAAAGATCAGTTTATTATATTTATGTAGGTCTATTTCTGGGCTCTGTTTTGTTTTCTATTGATCTATGAGTCTGTTTTACCTTTTTTTCACCAACTCCACACTGTTTTGGTTACTATAGCTTTACAAGGTGTCCTGAAGTTGGCAGAGCCAATCCTTGGGGATTTTTTCTGATCTTTACCATGAGAACCTTGTTGGGTTGTAGTGGTCAGATTAGGAAAGTGTGATATCCCCACATGGCTGGTTCTCAAAGAGTTTTTAGTGCTCAACCCAGGCCACCCTCAGCTTCTAGTAATCTGTCAATACCATTTAAGTGCTCCTCCCAGGTGCTGGCTCCAGCAGCTTCTGTTCCTGGCAAGCTGTGACTCTCTGTGTTTGCCTGTCTTTCTAGTTTTCAGGGTGGCAGTGACCTCAATTCTCTGGCCATCTAAGAAGAGTTGTTGGTTTTCAGTTTGTTCAACTTTTTTCTTGCTGTGAGGACAAATGGTGACTTTCTACCTCTTTATATGTCAGAGTTGAAAACAGAAATTTCATTTAAAAAGTTACTTGTGGCCAGGCTTGGTGGCTCACGCCTGTAATCCCAGCATTTTAGGAGGTTGAGGTGGGTGGATCACAGGGTCAGGAGTTCGAGATCAGCCTGACCAACATGGTGAAACTCCGTCTCTACTAAAAATACAAAAATTAGCCAAGCTTGGTAGCACGTGCCTGTAATCCCAGCTACTCAGGAGGCTGAGGCAGGAGAATCACTTCAACCCAGGAGGCAGAGGTTGCAGTGAGCCTAGGTCATGCCATTGCACTCCAGCTTGGGTGACAGAGTGAAACTGTCAAAAATAAAAAATAAATAAAAGTTACTTGTAATAAAACTTACCAATTTTAAATCTACGATGAAATCACTTAACGAGGTTTGTTGAATTGTTTTTTAGAGTCACATTTTAGAATATTTTTGTCATTTCCCCAAATTCCTTCAAGTCTCTGCACAGTCATTTCGTAATCTCTGGTGCCCATGATTGGGCCCCAACAAAATAAAATTTGGAAAACCGACATCATTAAATTTCAACTTTTCTTAGATTGAGATTTTTTATAGTGACTAATTGTCTTACTTTTAGCATTTTAGGGACTGTTTTGAGGAACTTAATAATAGTCCTTTTCATTGCTCTTCATGAATTGTTTCATTTTTACTGATAACTGATAGTTGCTACCAAACCTGGTCTGGCAAGCCCAAATGAAGGAG
>NW_016807998.1:69247-72307 GCF_001698545.2 Rhinopithecus bieti | reverse complement strand
AAAAAAAAAAAAAAAAAAAAAAAAAAAAATCTCATCTTAATCATCTACACCAAGGGTGAATGAGGCTTCTGAAGGTCCATTAAGTCCAGATCCTTGACATAATTCCCTTCCCTCTATCAACCTGTGAAACTGAACAAACAGCTTATCTGCCCTCAGTGTGCAATGGTGGGACAGACATAGAAAAACGATTCTAGTGATTCTTGTTCCCAAAGGGGGGGAAAGTAGAAGTAACAAAGTCACTGACCCAAAACCTTTTTGAAATGGGGCTGAGCAAAGCCCAGCAGGAATTTCTTGGTTAGGATCCACAACCTGGAACTAACCCTCTGTGACACGGGCTTTGCCTCTGGGCTCTGCATTTCTTTCTATCTTTACAGAAATCATTTTATTTTCCTTCTTCTCCTACTCCTTTGATTCTTCCCCTTTCTCCTTACGGCAGCATCCTCCCCTTAATCCTTGGCACATCATCCCCAGCAGAATTAGTCAAATGTTTCCCATGTCACAATCCTGACCATCTCCATGAGGGCCTGTCCTTGGAACTCCTGCTCCTCTGGGACCCTCTTCACTGACCTGACCTCTCTGTCATGATTGCTTTCAGCTGACCTGGCTGGTTTAAGAGAAAACCTAGAATTGTGGAGACCCAGAACCAATCTCTGCCCTCTCTTATCTCCAAGAGAGGAAGAAAATAACAGGTATCATCATGGAGAAATGACCCATGTGAGGGCTGAGACTCTCCAGCAGTTACAGCAGAGGAAACTCCCTGAAGAATGGTGGAGCTGAGATTCCAGGCCCGGAAAATAGGCTTGTGTTAAGTGCTATTTAGTCTTTATGTCCTCTCTGCCCCAATCTACCAGCCAGCGAATGACAACTGACTGAGTATAAATACTAGGACTACAGAACCGTGATAAAGGGTTTGTCGAAGGAAACACCCTTTTACTTTCCTTGTTTTCACAGTGGAAATTGCTATTTTTGATCCAAAGTTTTCGGAAACACAGCAGTGAGTTCCTAGAGGGTGAGTTAGGTGCTTTGGACAGGGAGGCTGAGGCCGAGGCTTGTGTGGTTGATCTGCTGCCACCATGTGTTGAGGGAACCTGGGAGAGTCTTAGTCCTTCTAGAGGTCCCTTCCTGCTGTGTTTTCTCTGAGGAACTGACATGGTTTTTAACGCTGCCCAGGACCTGCAGCTGAGACCTGACTCTGTGTGTCTCCTGCAGGAGCCTGAGCTGAGTCCACACCCTGGAAGCCCGGAACTGAGGGAACAGATGAAAGAAAGAAAGTCAGCAGGTTTAGGGGATGAGAACAACCCACAAAGGACAAGCCATCGGAAAATGAAAACCAAAGAAGGGGGGAATTAGGACAAATTGGGACAGAAGCCTCAGGGGAAATTGTCAATGCCTGTTATCATCCAAACCCTCAAGGAGCAGCGCGAGCTGAGCAGTGGGACTGAGAGAAACTTACTCCACAGGAGTTTCCTGCCCCTGGCCATGGAGAGCCACAGGGTGGATCAGAGCTGGTTTATAGTGAGGGGCAGCAGCAACTCCAAGAGGGGAAGATGTGACCATGAGCCCCCCTCCCCCAGACCCAGGAGCCTCGACCTTGGGGCTGCCGTAGCAGTGGATGCTCTTCAGGTCAGTGTGGGTTAGAGGGGATAACCATGTTGGGAGAAGAGTTGGGGACATCCATTCTTACATTAAAAAGCTCTGCCCTAAGTTAGGTGCCAGAGTAAGTGTCTCTTGCTAGTATACAAAGCAGTGATACTTATAATATTCTTCTGTACTTACAGTTGAAGGAGGTTTCCAAATGGTATCTCATAAATATTTATTGGGTGTTTACTTTTCTTTACACTGTGTTAAATACTTGGGATTCAGATATTAATGTCTCCCCAAAGGAACTCAAGCCCATGAAAGAAAGAACACAAACAACATTTTAAGAAAATATGGAGGCGGGGCGTGGTGACTCAAGCCTGTAATTCCAGCATTTTGGGAGGCCAAGGTGGGCAGATCACGCGGTCAGGAGATTGAGACCCTCCTGGCTAACACGGTGAAACCCCTCTCTACTAAAAAATACAAAAATTTAGCCAGGCGCGGTGGCGGGTGCCTGTAGTCCCAGCTACTCAGAAGGATGAGGCAGGAGAGTGGCGTGAACCCAGGAGGCGGAGCTTGCAGTGAGCCGAGATTGTGCCACTGCACTCCATCATGGGCTACAGAGCAAGACTCCATTTCAAAAAAAAAAAAAGAAAGAAAGAAAAGACAAAAGAAAACATGGAAGTTCCCCCACATTGGGGAGTTGTGGCAACTCATAGAATGGGAGTTTAGGTGAAGACATTGCTCCTAATGACAAGGGAAGCCACAGGAGGACTTCTTCAGAACAGACTCATTTTCTTCCAGTGTCCCAGAGAGAGGGATACTGGGGCATGGATTGTGTAAGGCAAGGGCCAGTCTAAGGAAAGGGATTTGCTGCATCCTGGGAGAAATCTCAGCACCCTTGACAGGACATTTGGGACAGGAATGCAGGTGAGAGGAGGTTTGCAATCGCTTTCATTCAATAATTGATGAACACTCTCCTGAGAACTCCCTCAGTGCTAGACCCTGAGCTGGGCACCATGAACACAGAGATCAGTAAGACGTGATCTCAGCTGTCGCAGAACTCTCAGTCTAGTGACCAGCGATTCCTGAGAAGTATAGTGATGGTGGGTTCATTGGAACCAGTGGCCCATGCTGCATGGAGATGACCACAGTGGATGACCTAGTCTCTCTTCTGTTTTTTTCAAACAGCTGAATGACCTGTGACCCTAGACTTCAGCCAGATGTCAGCATCTCAAGGGACAACCAACACCTTGGCTCCATGTTGGCTCAAAACAGTTAACACAGCCAAAGTATTCAAGGTGTCAGTAGATACTGACTATGTCCTGGCCAGCTGTGAAAAGAAAGTGGTGAGTTTAACAAGTATTCTAAAATTGTCCTTGACATAGTAATCATAGATGATCTATCTTCTGTCTGCAGAGGTTGCAGTGAGCCGAGATCGTGTCATTGCACTGCAGCCTGGGCAAAAAGAGTGAAACTCTG
>NW_016807998.1:59267-67689 GCF_001698545.2 Rhinopithecus bieti | reverse complement strand
CAACAACAACAACAACAACAAAATGACAACCTGTTTTGTTCCTCTGCTTACCCTATCCAATTCTCTACACTATAACATCTCTGCTTATCAAGACAACTTGGATTCTCAATTTGTTGAGCTCAACAAATGCATCTGCTGAGCCCCTGTGGGTAAAACATTATGCTAGTTACGGTGGGTGATACAGAGGAAGCCCAGAAGAGTCCTTAGTGACAAGAGCTTGAGATTTCTCCTCCCAGCTCAGCTTGAGGTGCCTGGAGGTGTGAAAATCAGTAGCTGACACCCACAGGTGCATTCTGGTGAAAGGGTCAATAATAATGAATAGTGGTTCTGACAGGCTGGGCTCTTAACCTCCCAGAGATGCTGGTCAACCAGGATCTGGAGGATCCCTGCACATAGTGTCTGACTGCCGCCTGTCATAATTGAATGTTACCAAGTCTTGGCCTGGATCCCCTCCCTTTGTTTCACTTCACAGATTACATGTTGACAGTAGGAAAATCAACAGAAAAACCATGAGGCCAGACACCAAAAGACTTAGTAATGCTGCTGGGTGGGCCATGAATTTTTGCAAACACATGAAGGGCCTTTTCAGAAGTGAAGTTTTAGGAAATATAAAATGCATAGCTGGGATACATTACAGTGTAATGATAGAAAAAATATTGTATATAGTAGCATCTAATAACTTCCGGAGGAAAAAATATTTTTCACATTACTCCAATTATGGCCTTATATGTCAAAAAAACCAAACAACAAAAAAACCCTAAGAGAACCACTAACATCCATTGATTTTGCAGAAACAGGATACCCTTAGTGCACTTAAAGTTGGAAAAATGGCTCTGCCTTTAGGGCCATGCAATGAAACAGACTGTGTGGTAGTTGACATAGGAGGAGCAGAGCGGAGTTTATAACAATGGCCACAAGACAGTGAAGAAAATGCTTTTGGATTTTTAAGCAGCAGACGAGGTGACTCAGAGGAATGTTAGACAATCGCAGAAAAGCAATTTTAGCAACATTTTCGATTCAGTGGACACTACATAGTTAGTCCATGCTCCGCATCTATTCTTTCACAGTCTGTCCCTTCATCGACTTGGGCCTACAATGACTTTTCTGAGAGACGAGAGGGATCAACACAACAGCACGCACACACCTGAAATAAAGAATGAATTTCTAATTTTCAGATTTTGGTCCCTGACCTAACCAAAGAAGTCACTACCATAGAGGTTAACTATTAATAACATAAATGATGCTCACAAATATGCAGATCTTATAATAACAAGGTAAAACAGTTTAAAAAATAGATGGCAGAACTGTAGTTCAAGGATAGGATGCTAATAGAAGTGACCCATAACATTACATCATCTCCACTTCCAACAAAAATCAGGTAAAAGAAGGAAGGAGACTGGCAACCCAATGCACAGAACTATATATAACAGGCATACTATTTATTGGTTGGTTATAAACCAGTGGAAATAAATCTTTTTATATATTGACTCTTGGTTTATGTCACAGAGGCACAGCATGGAACAATAGACAACCAGACTGTAAGATAAATTAATTTGAATAACTGAACTTTTGTAAACCATTAGACAGACATTTGAGAAACCAAATTTAAAGCTGTTTGTGAGCCATGTTGCCTATCAAGGTGGAAATTCAGGAGGGATACATAATGACAAATAAATGCTTTTGTGTGTGTGTGTGACACAGTGATCTGATGCATTGGGAATGTGATCTTGTGAATCTCTCAGGTGAGCAATCCTGACGTGATTGGGCATAAAGGTCAGTAACTGAAGAGGTACCAAATGTGCTCCATGTGTCAGTTGTGACCTAAGGAACTGAAGGCTTTCACCCTCCCTTGAAGTAATGAAGCTGACACAGCAGGGGCTGCAAATTCCACTGCAGATCAGGGTCTTGATGCTGACATACTGAAGAGTGGACTCCCACTTGAGTTACAGAGTAGGAACTACTGTTTCCTATGGCTACTGAATATCCCACAAACTAACCTCCTCAGCTTGCCATTATTAATTATTTTAAAGCTCTTAGAGGTCTCATTTTCTAATAGATCACATCAGAAATAAGACTAATAACGATCAGGTACAAACTCATATTTGCTGGACATATCATTGCATTGTCATCCCAAAGTTTCTGGCACTACATAATGCTGGAGTAGATTCTTCAATATTAAATTTTAAACTAAATGACAACATTGGCTTCTAAATTTTACAACTATAGTATTGCAGCCAAGCACAAGTGCAAATGGGCAGCCTTATCAACTGCATGAGTAATCTTAAGGAAAACTTACTGGTGAACATACAGAACATTTCACATGCATTTGTCTACAAAGTACAAACTCTTCCCAACCTCAGAACTTGATATGGGTTAGGACTTTCCTCTCCCTTGGGCTGGTGATAAAGTTCCAATTGAAATGAGAAAGATTCTTCATACCTGGTAAATATGCAAGTTTCCAAAGATATTGCAACTGCCAGATCAAACCTGAATCTGAAACGCATTTGTTTCTAGCAGGATATAAGATCAATATGCAAAAATAAATTGTATTTTATGCAATTGCACAGCAGAATTTAAATGTAAAAGGAATACCATTTACAATAATGTCAAGTGTATAAAATCCATAAATATAAATATGACTGAAAATTAGAGCATATTTCACAGAGAACATAGTGCAGGCCTAAAAACTGGAAATACATTGTTTGTTCATGTGTAAGAATATTGTTGAGATGTTCATTTCCCCTAATTTGATCTATGAATTCAATGCAATCCGACTCAAAATTTCAGCTTGCATGGTGGGTAGAAAATGGTCAGCTGATTCTAAAATTAACATGAACTGGCATAACCAAAATGCCTGTATAATGAAGAGCAAAATTGGAGGGCTAGCTCCACCTGATTTAAAGAACAATCATAGAGTTGTAATGGCCACAATGGATGCTTTGGCATGTGATCAATTAAATGGATCAAAAGAAAATAGAGTCCAAATATAAACCAATACATATGTTGAGAACAGAGTTTTGAAAATCTTGAAACAGCAATGTATTTAAAAATGCATAATATGTCAACAAATGATTGAGGATTTTCTTTTTAAGCAATGGATGTGACATATTTGTAACCATATAAAAATAAACAAGTGGAAAAAAGTGTCATATCATATATAAAAATTAGCTTTTATAAGAGACTGTGAAGGAGATAGGGGAGAAGGAAGAAAATATATTGGTTAATGCATATAAAATCTAGTTAAATAGAAGGAATAAGTTCTAGTATTTGATAGTATATTAGGGAGAATATAATTCAAAATAACTTATTGTATATTTTAAAATAACTAGAAGAGAAGAACTGGAATATTCCCAACATAAAGAAAAGATAAAGTTTTGAGGTGACAGATATCTTACTTACACTGATTTGATCATTACAAATTGTATACGTTTATCAAAATATCACGTGTATCCCCAAAATGTATACAACTGTAATGCATGAATTAAAATAATGAAAAGTACATCTTAGACAAATTAACAAGGATTCCAATCTGATCAGTTATCTTTTCTGACCACAATGGTATGAAACTAAAAATTAACTACACAAGGAAAACTGGAAATTCAAAAATACATGGAAATTAAACAACATGCCTCTGAACAACTGATTGATCAAAGAGCAAATCAAAAGGAAAAGTTGAAAATATATTGAGACAAACAAAAGTGAAAACAAACATAACAAAATCTGTGGAAACAGCAAAAACAGCTCGAAGAGTCAAGTTTATAACCATAAATGCATACATTAAAAAAGAAGAAAGACTTCAAATAAACATTACACCTCAAGAAACCAGGAAAAAAACAACAAAATAAATCCAAAGTTCACTGAACAAAGGAAACAAAATTCAATGCAGAAGTCAATCAACTGAAGAATAGAAATATTACAGAAAAATAAAACTGAGTTGTTGGGTTTTTTTTTTTCCTTTTCCTTTTCCTTTTGCTTTCTCTTTCTTTTCTCTTTTAGGAGAGACAAGGTCTTACTATTCTTCCCAGGCTGATTGGGAACTACTGGCCTCCAGTGATGATCCAATGTAGGCCTCTAACATCCAAGCTGTTTTTCTGGAAAATGTAAAATTAACAAACACTTGGCTAAACTAACTAAGAAAAAAATAGAGAAGACTCAAATAAATAACATCTGAAATGAAAGTGGAGGCATTGCAACAGAAACTTCACAAGTAAAAAGATCATAAGAAACTATTATTAACAGCTCTATACCATCAAATTGGATAGCCTACAGTAAATGGATAAATTCTTAGAAACAGACAACCTACCAGGATCGAATCAAGAAGAAACCAAAAGCCTGAATGACCAATAACAAATAAAAGGACTGAAGAACCTCCCAACAAAGAGAAGCCCAGGACCAAATGACCTCACAGCTGAACTCTTCCAAACATTTAAAAAAGAACCAGGCACAGTGGCTCATGCTTGTAGTCCCAGCACGTGGAAGGCCAAGGCGGGCAGATTACCTGAGGTCAGGAGTTCGAGACCACCCTGGCCAACATGGTGAAACCCCATCTCTACTGAAAAAATACAAAAATTAACTGGAGGTGGTGGTGCGTCCGTGTAATCCCAGCTACTTGGGAGGCTGAGGCAGGAGAATCGCGTTGCGGTGAGCCGAGGTGGCGCCACTGCACTCCAGCCTGGGCGACAGAGCGAGACTCTGTCTCGTAGAAAAAAAAAAAAAAGGAAAGAAAACGAAAACCACTGGAAATCATAATGCATTTAGTCCACTTTCTGAGAGTGTGATTTCCTCTTCCTGTGGAAATAGCGATAATTTTTATGAGGGGTGCTGCCCGGACCCCACTGGAGGAGCGGGTAAGATGAGGACTGTGCTTGGTGTTATCTCCCTACAGAACCATACATGCTGATCGGTAATACCTGTGGCCCCTAAGTGTCCGTGAGGGGACTGTTCCCTCTACAGCATTGCTTATGGCTGCGGACACCCACTATATGGCAACAAGATGTATATGTGTGGGTAGGTGGTAAAACCATTATAGGCAACGGAAATTCAAAATGTTCTAGAACCCTAAAAGTTCACCTCATGTAGTATTTGGTCTATTGCAGGGGGCCCCAAGCCCCCGGGGCCGTGGTCAGCTACCTGTCCTGGGCCTGTTAGGCACCAGGCAGCACAGCAGGATATGAGTGGCCGGCAAGGGAGCATTCCCGCCTGAGCCCTGCCTCGTGTCAGATCAGCGGTGGCATTAGATTCTCATAGAAACACAAACTCTATTGTGAACTGTGCATGCAAGAGATCTAGGTTGTGCTGTCCTTATGATAATCTAATTAATGCCTGATGAGCTGAGGTGTGACAGTTTCATTCTGAAATGATCCTTCCCTCTTTTCACATCCCCCACCCCTGGTCCAAGGAAAAATTGTCTTCCATGAAACCAGTCCCTGGGAGAAAAAATTTGGAGACTGCTGGTCTATGGTGTCCCAAAAGCCTTTTCTATGATTCCTTCCCAAAGTCTGGAGGCTCTAAGTCCTCCCCTGTTCTTATACTCCTGTGTGTTGAGAAAAACAACATTTCCTATGCTCTGAAGGCTCTCTAGAACATTCTTTCTAGGCTGCAGGATGGAGATGAATAATAACAACAGAATATTTGGCATGGCCTTGTTAGCCAATCCAAAGCCCTCTGGGCTGAAGTGGGGGTTTTTCAGGGACATCCAGCCTGGGTACCTTCCATCTCAGCATCCCCAGGCACAGACCGGAAGTGACATCACCCATTTACATGATGTCTGTCTTTGTGGCCTGGGCCACTGGGTGGCTTACCTCAGAGGCGGAGATGGCTGCAAGTTCTTTGAGAAGAGAGAACCAGAAAGAAGTCACTTGGAGTGGGGATTCAAGGTTAGAAGTTCCCCTTAACACCAGCCAGGTTGCCAGTTTTGATGCTCTGGTAGAAAAGGGGCAGTAATAGCCACACCCCTTTGTACAATATACTAAGTCCCCAAATAGTAACAAACGAGCTCAGTACCTGTCCTGGTATGTGAAGAATAAGCCATTTACTCTGCCCACACTTCCAAAGATGAGTTTTGGGACCCTTCTGTGCACCAGGTGTCCCAAGGGCCTAAAGTCTCAAGCATACCCATGAGACTATCCAAGGAACAGCACCACATTCACAAAATTTCGACCCAGTGAGCACACTGTGAGCAAAAAGTCCAGGCTTACATTTTTATTCAATTTATTAATTACTTTTCCATTGTGACCGATCTTACCTGGAAGAAAAGGGTAGATGCCAAAACAAGAGAGAACAGAGAGACTATTGAATTCAAGTTTGCTGAAATTCTAGGCAGTTCTTCCAGTTTTGCCATCTCTTGTGGATTTATAGTCTAAGGGGAAATTGACTATGAAGAAATCCTTTGATGATAAATATAGCTTAAAATGATCTCTAAAAGATTGATCATTTCTAGAGTTGGTTTTAAATGCTGGGGAGAAGATGCAGTCTCACACTTTGGGGCATGTAATTGGTGCTTATACGTTGGTGGGCTGTAGACATCGGAATCTTAAATTCACACTCAATTTCACCTAGCAGTTCCACTATTTGGAATTTATTCTAGATAAAGAGCTTAAATTTTAGGATCAACATTAACTCCCATTTCTCCAGCAGTCTTGGAATAATTGAGCCACAGCGGTGGTAGATGGCAAACACAGGAAAGAACAATACCACACAGTGAGGCGGAGACCTCGTTCCCTGATCTGGAATCAACCCTTTCCCGGCGGTGAGAGCGCCAAACTTTAGCCACTAGACTACCAGGGAACCACAAACCACATGGTTTGTTTTTGTTTGTTTTTTCCCCTCAATTGTTCCAGCAGCAATTACGCTGACATTGACCTCTAGAAAGCTCCATCTACCCTTCCTGGTGCCACCTGCCAATCCAAGGAAGAGTCCCAAATGACCATCCTCTCCCTGCTTTCTCCAAGTTGCGAATCCACACGCGACGTGCAGAGCTCTCTCCTTTCAGTCCAGCCAGTGCCGCTCTACAAGTCCTGGAGCGAGTTGCAGCGTCCCAGCCGCACCTCACCACTGGCCTGGAGATGCGCCTTTGCTAGGCGGCAGCGCGTGGAGAGATGGTCGCGGGTCGCCGGGGCCGGAGCGCACCAGGTTCCCGGGAGGAGGCTGGAGCGGGGAGGCGCCCGGGGTGAGACCGCGACACCGTCAACATCATGAAGGACTCAGACTCCTACATTCCCGACATCATAAACAACTCAGACGGATGCGGAAACCGAGACGGCCTGGATGGAAAACTCTTTCAAGGAAGATCCCGGGGCCCTGAACGGAATTCCGGATATTTTCTCTACAACTACACCTGCCTTTTCCCACGTTAGTTAATGGCGACTCCACCCTCCACACGTTCAGGCCAAAAACTCGACGCAGGTCTTTCTCTCAAGACCCATATCTGAAACCACGTTTCTTTTTTTTGGTTGATTTTTTCATCTTCCTTCCCTCCCTCCCTTCCTTCTTTCTTTCCTTCCTTCCTTTTTTCCTAAGCAAGCTAACAGAGGATCATGTTTCTTTTTTGGTTAATTGTAGACTTTGATCCACACAATTATTCTCTTTCTTGGTCTTTGAATTTGGGCAAACGACAAGCAAGGCATAGAGATCGCTTCAACTCGCTACCTGCAGCTCGCCCAGACGTTAGGGTTTGGGGCCGCCGTTTGACTTTGGCCCTGCAGGTCAAAATCAGCCTTTCTGGGCCTGTCTTCTCGGGGCCAGGGGCAGGGCCCGGTCCTCTCTGCGCGCCCGCAACCCTGCACCCCTTTCCTGTGACCTGCGGCGAAGCTCGGCGGGGGACCGTGTATTCAATTGACCAGGAGTCAGCGAGGCGCAGCTGCGGGAGTGCGGGGATGCTCGCGATGAGTTTGCCGTTCCTGCCGGCTCCAGCGACGCCCCGGGTCAGTCCGAACTCCTAAGGCGCTAAGGCAGAGAGGGACCAGTCGGCCAAGGGCAGCCGCGCTCTTGCACCCTGTTTCAGTCCTCCAGTCGCTGTTAAATGGAGTTTCCATCTCCAGTCTCAGCCAAAGCAGGCAAGGCGGACAACCTCGCCCTGGCAACTAGTGAGTATGCAGTCCCTTCTCCGCCCCGTTGGGCACTTGAACTTGTGCCTTTGGATTGTTTCTCCCCAAGCTTTCTATGAATTCCAAGAATGCAACTGATAACTCAGTAAAAACTGTCCTTACTTGAAGAAAGAATACTCTAAAATCTCAGCAGAGGAAATGTTCTAGATGGGTTGTAAGTCGAGGACTTTCAAGGGTGGGAGGAAGACGAAAATTACTACACCAGGGAACACAAATGCTGTTGAGAATGCCTCTCACACATCAACTACACACTTTTAAGCAGGTAGGTTCTACGATTAGGTTGGGCCCATCCTATTTTTTTTTTTTTTTTTTTTTTT
>NW_016807998.1:11952-57997 GCF_001698545.2 Rhinopithecus bieti | reverse complement strand
ATGCTACTAATAACAGAAAAAAAAAATGCTATGGCAGAAACAAAACAAAACAAAACAAAACAAAACAAAACAAACAAAAAAAACCCTTGAAAATGAACTTTTTTTTTCAAGGAAAATCTAAATTCATTGCTGAATGTTGCAGACATTTTACCTCTAGATCAACTCTTAAGGGAACTGGAGATTTATTTTCTCCAGAGGGTACAATAGAGGATCTTTGGCCAAGGGGTCAACTATTATTTGTGAGAGCATGTGTCCTTTAGTGAAATGAGAGAGATTAAATGACAGCATGTCTTGATTTTCATGGTGGCACCGCAGGATGTACACATTTCAGGTTTATTGAGCTCTGTGAAAAAGTCAAACCCAGAAGACTTGCTATTAAGCTGTTTATTACTATAAACAAAACAGTGTGAACGTGACTAAAAGGGCATGCAGAGCTCTCTCCTTTCCCACATTGATATGTGTTATGATACATATATCAATAAATGAAACTGAAGTGAGACACCTAAAACAGATCCTTGTTATATGGCCAATTGATTTTTTTCAAAAAAGGCACTAAAGCAATATAATGGGGAAGAAGTGTCATTTCAACAAATAGTGCTGGACCAACTAGATATCTACTACCGAGGACAAAAATCTCAATCCCTACCTCAAAACATACACAAAAGCTAATTTGAGTTGGATCACAGAACAAACCATATAAACTATAAAGTTTTAGAAGAAAATGCATGAAAATGTCTTTATGACTTGGCAGAAAGCAATATTTTCTAAATATTAGACTGAGAGATAAGTAAAACAAAAATGATAAATTAGGCTTATCAATATGAAATATGTCTTTTCATCCAAAGACACCATTAAGTAAGTGAAAAGACAAGCCATGGACTAGGAGAAAATACTCACAAAACATATTTGACCAAGAACCTGTATCCAGAGTATATCATTAGCTCCTACAATTCAGTATTAGAAATGGAAACACCCATTTCTTTAAAATGGGCAAAAGCTTATCAGACACTTCAGAGAGGAAAATATACTAGTGGCCAGTCAGTTCATAAAAGAGTGCTCAATATTGTTAGTTGTGAGAGAAATAACACTAAAGATTGAGATATCACTCCGCCATTTTAGCATGGCAAAATTATAAAGTCAGAAAACAGCAAATCTTGGTGAAGATGTGGAACACCCAGAACTCATACATTTTTAGTGGGAATGTAAAGTGTTATAATCACTTTGGTTTGACAGTCTCCTATAAATTTATACATAAACATCTTTCTTTTTCCTAGCAATTCTTCACCTAGATATTCCTTCAAGAGACTTTGAAACATATGTACACACACAGACACACACACTCACACACATACAAATTATTACAAGAACATTCATAGCAGCTTAATTCACAATAGCCAAAACTACAAGCAACCCAAGTGTCTATTATCAGGACACTGGTAAATAAATTGTGGTATATTCATTCAATGGAATACTATTCAGCAATAAAAAGGAATGAACATCTAAAACTCAGAGACATTATGCAGAAAGAAAGAACTGAACACAACAGTGGTCATACTCCATGAGTCCATCTACAGGAATTCTTAGAAGAAGCAAAACTAATTTAAGATGCAAAACATCAGCACAGTTGCTTTCAAAAATAATGCAGAGGAAAATGACAATGAGGAGGATCATTCTGATTGCTTATTAATTAATCATCAATCATATCCAGACACAGCTAACACTGGCAAAATGAAGTAGACTTTTTTTTTAGATGGACTCTTGCTCTTTCACCCAGGCTGGAGTGCAGTGGTGCAATATTAGCTCACTGCAACCCCTGCCTCCCCAGTTCAAGCAGTTCTCCTGCTCAGCTTCCTGAGCAGCTGGGACTACAGGTGCACACCACCACACCCCGCTCTTTTTTTATTTTTATTTTTTTAAAGAGAGTTTCTTGCTATGTTTCTCAGTTTGGTCTTGAATTCCTGGGCTCAAGCAATTCTCCTGCCTTGGCCTCCTAGATTGCTGGGATTACAGGCATGTGCCACCATGCTCATACCTGGAGTTGAACTCTTATGGGTCTCTGAGTGTCTTGTGAAGGATGCATGAGTGTTATTTAAAGGGCCCGTTAAGGCTTCTCTTTTCCTCAGGATGTTTGTAGCCAATGCACCGGACAACTGCTGCTCTCCCTGCCCCCTGCCTTCCCTCCATACTCTATCCCTAAACAGAGATGAATTGTTTGGCTTCTCCTCTGAAGGAATGATCCTGTTGACTTCCCATTTACTTTTCCTTGTGAGCCTCCAGATTAGTACATCTGTGGCATTAGGTGGCCTTTATTTTTTCTTCTTTCTTACCCCACTAGTATCTTGAGGAAGATGCATTAATATGAGTAAAGTGACAGAAGTCCTAGAGACCAAGCAGGATGCCCAGTCCCAGACTCAGCCCCAGATCTGGTGCAGCAGCCACACCTGGTCTGCCTCACATCACTCCCTGAACACCATGTCTCTGTGACTTGACAAGCAGGAAGTGCATCCTTCAGTGACTGTAGTCAATGAGTACCCACATGGCTCCAGTTTTTGGGTGCTCACACATTGTCTAGGCCAAGAGGTGGCATCTTTGTAGCTGGGCCCTGTAGATCCACCATGATGTACCCGGTTGGACACAGCTCCAGTACTCGGTGCTGAGCATAAGCCCCAAGGGTTTCAGGTAGCTTGTCTCCATTTCATCTCACATGTCATTAGTCACTCTATCCTCTCTGGCACATACATGGTGTTGGACTTGGGGGGCATTGGGCATGAGTTGGGAAGGGGAGAAAGGGGACAAGTAGTTCCTCTTCACTGCACACAATTATGTCATCTTTCAAACTAGCGACATGAGTGTTGCTAACATTGTGTACCTGATCCTGGAATCCCTGGGGTAAACAGCCACAGTTCCTATTTTTTTTCACCACTAAATCATCTTTATCATTTGTGAATTTACAGATCCCATCCATCATCCTAATAAGTTTGCTATAACACCCTCTAAACCATCAGTAAATGGGGACATATTGTGAGATTCAAGCTGATTCTGTTACTAACACCGCCAACATGTCCCTCCTGAGAATTCCCTGGGAGGGTCCTTGGTGTAGCCTTGGTAGACATGGGAAGAGGAGATTAAGTTTTAAACCAGACTTTCATTTTCCCCTGCTCAGTTTTCTCTTTAATTTTCCTCCTGAAAAAAGTGTTTGAAGTTTTAGGCCAGTATGAATCAAATCCTAATGTGGACAATACCAATAAATTATGTTTAGTCCCTGGCTGTATCTGATGTTTTTCTAAATTGGTTATTTTAGGCAATGAATGACCCATAATGGTTTGTTGTTGTTGTTGTTTTTGAGATGGAGTTTTGCTGTTGTCTGCCAGGCTAGAGTGCAGTGGCGCGATCTCACTGCAACCTCTGCCTCCCGTGTTCAAGTGGCTCTCCTGCCTCAGCATCCCAAGTAGCTGGGATTACAGGTGCTTGCCACCATGCCTGTCTAATTTTTATATGTTTAGTAGAGACGGGGTTTCACCACATTGGTCAGGCTGGTCTCGAACTCCTGACCTCAGGTATCCAACTGCCTCAGCCTCCCAAAGTGCTGGGCTTACAGGCATGAGCCACCATGCCCAGCCCATAATGGGTTTTGATCTGGTACTATTCTTATTTCTCATTTCACAATGAGGAGCAAAGCAGCAAAGTGTTTCCTTTAAGATTATAGCAGCCAAGGAAAGGCAGGAACTTCTCATTGATTGAGCACCTATTATGCTTACATTATTGACCACTATACATATGTTGCCTCATTAAATTGACACAGTGATCTCCTCAAGTAGATAGTGGTGTTCTGCTTTTCTAGTGGAGGACACTGAGACTCAACAAAGTTGAGGAACTTACTGAAGACAAAGCAGCTTGCCAGTGCACGACAGGTTGACTGTTCTAGAAATTTTGGTTCAAAAAGCAAAGAGGAAGTGGTGATAAACAGTTGTCCCTGTGAAAGGACAGTGACTTCAAACGGGAAAGACAAGGGCTTCAATCTCCCTCAGGAAACATAGTCATGGCAAAAAGTAAGGCTGGTGGTCTCCACATGCATCACTCCAGTTCACTGTTACTGATAAAACTTAGAACCTCCTATGGCCACGGTTGAGAGTAAACTGATTTTCTGAGATAAACGAGATTTGAAAGAGGGTGGGAATCACATTTTGGTTGAGTTCCTACTTTAAGTACTAGATCAAAGCAGCTTGGGGTAACATATACTTTGAGTCTACCTGACTCAAAGCTCAGGTTCTGAGTATTTCACTCTGAAGTCTGAGAAGTCAAGGGCTGCATACAGAGGGTGCTCACTCCTTCTTCGCACCTCTTTTGCTAGGCTTTATGGAGCCAGTGTTTTCTCATTCCACTTTTCTGCTCTGTGCACCCAGCACAGAGTTCTGGCCTCTGAAGATGGGACAAGACCTTATACATATTACACTTCTATCTAAGAATTTGTAAATAGATGAGCTGCCCTTGATATGTACATCACCTATTCCAAGGGGCCAATGGGACTTTCATGTGCATCCTTGATTCAGTTGCCCAGAGGCACTTGTTTCAACGTCAGCACTGCCCCGAGAGATGGCAGAAGGGCAAGCCCACGTTTCCCTTACTTGCAGTCCCTGCCACCACCTGGAGTGAGGTGTGGCCTCTGGAGTGATGCATCTAGAGAGCACCAGCCTTACTTTTTGCCACGACTATCTTTCCTGAAGGAGATCGAAGCCCTTCTCTTTCCCGTTTGAAGTCAGTGTCTTTTCAGAGGGGCAACTGTTTATCACCACTTCCTCTTTGCATTTGGAACGAAAATTGCTAGAACAGTCAACCTGTAGTCCACTGGAATGACAGCTACACTGTGAGGCAAAATTTCCTTCATGAAAGTCTAGTCTCTGTTGCTTTTCATCTGCAATGTAGAACATGTTCCCCATGTGGTATGGCCAGGGAATGTGAAAACACTGATCACTGTTACTGACAAAACTTAGAACCTCCTATGGCCATGGTTGAGAGTAAACTGATTTTCTGAGATAAAGGAGGTTTGAAAGGGGGTGGGAATCACATTTTGATTGAGTTCCTACTTTAAGTCAGGCATTGTACCAACGACTTATCATAGTTTTCCTTACTCTATTTCAGAGTGATTCTAATTAGTATCTGATATTTTATAAATTGGAGAAGGAGAGACCTACTGGATACTGATTTAAATATGCAGTTCCTAAAAGAACGTGATTTTGTTGCGGGCAAACGGAAACCTCACTCCCACCTTCTCAGAGAAGAAACTTGTCTATTCTTTAGCCCTTGATAATAATACTTGAAAGGGGAAAGATTCTTAAACTTTTCTCTGAATTATGGCCCTGCCACTCCAGCTGGGTTTTTCTCTCAAAGGGAAGACAGTAATGAAAGGCCCAGAGGATCTGGCTATGTTGTCATGGTATCATTGAGCTGTAAGATGCTATGTATTTTCTGATTCTACAATCGCCTATTCAAGAGTACACTAGCTATTCTTTGGACAGGAACCAGACAATGTGAGCTGTACATAAGAATTATTTTTGCAGTGTCAAAAGCCATTCTAGGTGGAATCCAAATGACCACTTGCCTTAGGCAGACACCCCCTCAGCTTCACTGCAGGTCCAGAGTCAGCCCAGGCCACAGTGAGAACCACCAGGAGTGGAAGCAACACTAGAACCTGCACATTGTCTAGAAGTGGAGGCCATTTTCCCCTCCTCCTCCAACAACTTCAATGTAGAACAATCCCAGGAAGGAGTAGCTGGTGTGTTTCTGGCAAGGGCATATACTGTTGAATAAATAATTACCTGTTCACAGACCAACAAAATGCTTCACTCCTCATTGTCTGAACTCCTAGGATTGGCCATAAGTCCTGCTATGAGAAGAAACATTTCTGAAGTACCTCTCTGGGATCATTCCCACATGGTGAATCATAAAGGGAGCTAGGAGAGGGGCCCCATACTTTTCCTGTGTGTGCATTGTGATGCTCAGATATTACATCTAACCACTACTGCTTATGTCATAGGCTGGGAAATGCCAGTGCCTTTAGGGTGAAATGGTGAGTCCTTGGGAAATGAGTCTGATGACATCTGCCTTAGTCTTCATTCCTTGGATTGCTTTATTAGTTTCTGAGGGCTTCCAAAACAAAGTTCCACAAACTGGGCATCTTAAAACAGAAATGTATTCTCTCCCAGTTCTAGAGGTGAGACATCTGAAACCAGGGTGTCAGCAGGGCCATGCTCCCTCTGAAGGCTCCAGGGAAGGATCCTTCCTTGCCTCTTCCTAGCTTCTGGTGATTTCTGGGGGTGTTCCCCTGGCTTGTAGACACATCACTGCAATCTCTGCCTCTGTTGTTACATGGTCTTCTTCTCTATGTGTCTCTTTATCTCTGTGTCTCCTCTCCTCTCATAAGGACATCAGTCATGTTGGATTTAAGACACACCCCCAATTCAGTATCATCTCATCTTAATGAGAGGTGACAGTGTCCTGGCAACCCTCGCTAGCTCTCGGCGCTTCCTCGGCCTGGCGCCCACTCTGGCAACGCTTGAAGAACCCTTCAGCCCGCTGCTGCACTGTGGGAGCCCCTCTCTGGGCTGGCTGAGGCCGGAGCCGGCTCCCTCTGCTTGCAGGGAGGAGTGGAGGGAGAGGTGCCAGCGGGAACCTGGGCTGCGCGCGGCGCTTGCGGGTCAGCTCGAACGCTGGGTGGGCGCGGGCTCGGCTGGCCCTGCACTTGGAGAGGCCTGCCGGCGCCGCCGGCCCTGAGCAGTGAGGGGCTTAGCACTCGGGCCAGCAGCTGCGGAGGGTGCACCGGGTCCCCCAGCACTGCCCGCCGGTCTGCGCCGCGCTTGAATTCTCGCCAATCCTCAGCCGCCTCCCCGCGGGTCAGGGCTCGGGACCTGCAGCCTGCCATGCCCGAGCTCCCCGCTCACCGTGGGCTCCCGCGCGGCCCGAGCCTCCCCGACGGGCGCCGTCCCTTGCTCCGCGACCGCTCAAGGGCTGAGGAGTGCGAGCGCGTGGCACTGGACTGGCAGGCAGCTCTGCTCGCGGCCCTGGTGCGGGATCCATTAGGCGAAGCCAGCTGGACAGGCCAGTACTGATGCAGGCACTGCAGGAGCCGTGACTCCACAACATGTTCGAGTTCATTCCTCTCCAGCTTCTCTGCAGTTGGGAGCTGTTTCTCCTGGGACACTGAACCTGAACCCCACTGGAGTAGTCTCTGGCCCAGCAGCTACACCCACAGCTCAGTCTCTTTGACAGTCTTCTTTTGAGATACCTGATGATGTACCTTTGCCAGCAGATTGGGACATGGCAAAGACATCTTCTGGTCAGAGATACTTCTTAAATTACGTTGATCAGACAACATGACAGGACCCCGGGAAGTCCTTGCTGTCTCAGATGAACGTTACAGCCCCTACCAGTCCACCAGTGCAGTAGAATATGATGAACTCTGCCTCAGATCCTCTTCCTGATGGATGGGAACAAGCCATGACTCAGGATGGAGAAATGTACTATATAAACCATAAGAACAAGACCACCTCTTGGCTAGACCCAAGGTTTGACCCTAGTTTGGGTAAAGCCATGAACCAGAGAATCAGTCAGAGTGATCCAGTGAAACAGCCACCACCCCTGGCTCCCCAGAGCCCACAGGGAGGTGTCATGGGTGTCAGCAACTCCAACCACCAGCAACAGATGCGACTGCAGCAACTACAGATGGAGAAGGCGAGGCTGCCGCTGAAACAGCAAGAACTGCTTCAGCAGGATTTAGCACTGCGTAGCCAGTTACCAACACTGGAGCAGGAGGGTGGGACTCAAAATCCAGTGTCTTCTCCCAGGATGTCTCAGAAATTGAGAACAATGACGACCAATAGCTCAGATCCTTTCCTTAACAGTGGCACCTATCACTCTCGAGATGACAGTACAGACAGTGGACCAAGCATGAGCAGCTACAGTGTCCCTTGCACCCCAGATGACTTCCTGAACATGGATACCATTTCTTTTGCCCAGTTAAATGTTCACCAATCATTTTAACTTAATACGCAGACTTAGAAGTCAGATGCTTCATGTCACAGCATTTAGTTTGTTCAACAATTGTTTCTTCAGCTGCCTTTGGCCAGTGGAAAAACGTGATTTACTAGTCTCACAAGCCAAAAATGTTATATCTGATATTAAATACTTAATGCTGATTTGAAGAGATAGCTGAAATCAAGCTGAAGACTGATTTACTTTCAGTATTTTCTTTTCCTCCTAGTGCTATCATTAGTCACATAGTGACCTTGATTTTATTTTAGGAGCTTGTAAGGCATGAGACAATTTCTATAGAAATATATTAATTATTGCCACATACTCTAGTATAGATTTCAGTGGATAATTTTGTGGGTGTGCATTTTGTTTTGTTTTGCTGGGTTTTTTTTTTTTGGTAGGGGGGGGAGGTAGTTTGTTGGTTGGTTGGTTTTGTCAGAACCTAGGCAAATGACCATAATAGTGAATCTGTTCATAGTTGTAGCTTGGGATGGTTATTGTAGTTGTTTCGGTAAAATCTTCATTTCCTTTTTTTTTTTACCACTGTATTTAAATCTTGATTATCTGCTCTCTCTTTTATATACATACACACACCCAAACATAACATTTACAATAGTGTGGTAGTGGAATGTATCCTTTTTTAGGTTTCTCTACATTCCAGTTAATTTTTAAAAGGTAGCACTTTGTATGCATTTAGAATACATGACTTTAAGTAAAGTTGCCTGGTGCTTCCTGAATGCCCAAGAGAGAGGAAGAAGCTAACAGAAGGATAGAGATAGGTAGGGATCTTGCAGACAGATGCCGAGCAGGCCCCACAGCTGCCCAGGGATGATCAGGCTTCCCCACCTCCTACCTCTTCTATGTCTTAGTGGTTTGCAGTAGGGGCTGACCTGCTGGAAAAGAATCTTGCTGAGATCCAGAACCTGCGCCAGCATCTGGAGAAGTCTGTCAGCCTCAATGACCGCCTGAGGGAGAGGCTGGAGCATGTGCTCAGCAATGGTGACCAAGGAAAAGGTAGAAAGGCAGAAAGTTTATGTTTCTGTCCACATCTAGGGAGTCTCAAAAGGGCATATAGCTTCTTGGGGCAGAGTTTTACAGGTGTAAAGCACATTGGCGTGCATGATTTCACTTGTTCCTTACAATCAGCCCAGATAGGGAAGCAGGAAGGGTACTATTGCTCCCAGCAAGTGGTTTGCCCCAAACAGGACTAGGTCTCATTCTCAGGACTATCTGAAGTGATGTCATTCTCATACGTCCTTATACTGCCTGGTGCTGTTCTTGGGCTTGTGGCTCGACTGACGACTGGTAGCACCAAGGTTTTTATGGTGCCCACTTCAGCAGAATGAGAGCAACATTCCACCTTTATGCCATTACTACATGCCTTGGATATCACCTGCCTCTTCTCTTGTGCTAACGACCCTTATTCCCACACTCTTCAGCCTGGATGCTCTCACTTGGAGACCAATTATTCCACACCCCTTCTTCTGTCATATTAAGGCCAGAAGAATGTTGACCTACAACATCGTAACCAAAGCCAATTAGGGGGAAAGACCCTGGTCCATACCTGAAGCCCTTGCATGTGAGAGTCTGTGGCCTACTGTGGTGTGCCCAGCAAAACCTGAGCCTGAGCCATATTGCACTGTTATCCCAGTGCATGAGGACACCAGGTTTTCTGATTGGCTGAGACTAAAATTTTAATGGGTGCAGGCAAGTACATCTTTGAAAGTATCTGTTACCTAAAGGTGTGACTTGTCTGGGTTGTTTGTATTCCCTGTGAAGTATCTACCTCCACCTTCCACGGGTAGGACCTGTAGTCCACACCCTAGTTCTGCAACAGAAAAAGGGCTCAGAGAAGCAAACTGGAGTTTTCAGGCTTCCAGAAGGAAAAAAATCAAAGCTGAAATCACTTCCATATTTCTTCCTTTCTGCAGCAATGCCCAGTCGTAGAAGCAAAGAGAAGTAGGCAGCACAAAAATTGGCCAGACCCACACAGCTTAAAACTGTAATAGATGATTCCCAGTCTAGACAAGGCTGCTTCTTACAAGATCCCACCTAACATTCACAGACTCCTAGCTCCAGGAGTAAATAGTTCTGGAAAATCTACATGTCTTGTATAAATTCCTTTCCCAATCTTTGCAGATAATCAGAGAGTCACTAGCTGTCAACCAGAAAGCAGCTTGCTGTCTCTCTTCCTGTCTTCTCACTTTCAGCTGAGTATGGAATAGGAGGGAAGAAATATCAGTTTTTGTTTGGTACAATCAGTGAATTCCCTAAATCCCTCAAGACTTCATGCAGCCCTGTCTCTTCCTGCCTAGGTACTGCATAGTCTGCTCTAGCCCCTCATTCATATACTCAGAGTCACTCTTCTGGCTCTGGTGAGGACACCCTGTGACATGATGCCTAGAAGGTCTAGAATAATGTTCTCCAGAACTTTTCCAGCCCTATCCAATGGAATTCTTGGGTGGGAAATTGGAGGCATTGGATATTACCTTTAAATGAAGAAATCAAATTAATAAATTATTTTTAAAATTAGTGTTTATATTTATTTATTTATTGAACACCTTTATATCTTTATAGAGTAAAATTTGTGTAGAAAAGAATAAACCCAGAATGGTCTAAAATTCATAGAAAAGGTTAAAGGAGAAATGAGTTTTCTTTATTAGCTATTTCTGTTTTAGAAGACTAGAATGGGAATTTCACTGTTGTGGGAAGGTAATAAATATTAATAGATGTGAGGATGTAGAATTCCTTGACTTCCATTACATGCTTAGAAAGAACAGAAAAACTGTCAGATGTGAAAGGATTGCAGGATAAAATCTGAATGTTTTAAAATGAGGACAACTTACCACACCAGGTGAGCTTCATTCAATAGAATGACAGAACCTGCTTCTCAATGTGAATAAACACTGAGAAGTCATGAAGAGCACACTTGCTTCAAGTCTGGAATGTAGCCATTCTGACTACTATGAGATGATATCTCTCTGTAGTTTTAATTTGTGTTTCTCTGATGATTAGTGATGTTGTACATTTTTTCATGTGTTTGTTGACTGCTTGTGTGTCTTCTTTTGATAAGTGTCTAGTCATGTCCTTTGCCCATTTTTAAAGAATAGGATTATTTGGTTTTCACTTGTTGATTTAAGTTCCTTATAGAGTCTGGATATTAATCCAGATGCATAGTTTTCAAATATTTTCTCCCATTCTGTAGGTTGTCCGTTTACTCTGTTGATTATTTCTTTTGCTGTGCAGAAGCTTTTTAAGTCCCTTTTGTCAATTTTCGCTTTTGTTGCATTTGCTTTTGATGTCTTAGTCATAGGCCAATGTCAAGAAGAGATTTTCCTAGTTTGTCTTCTAGCATTTTTATAGTTTGGCATCCTATATTTAAGTCTCTAAACCATCTTGAATTAATTTTTGTATATGGTGGGATATAGGGGTCCAGTTTCATTCTTCTGCATTTGGCTAGCCAGTTATCCCAGCACCATTTATTGAATAGGGTGTCATTTCCCTCATTGTTTATTTTTGTCAACTTTGTTAAAGATCAGTTAGATGTAGGTGTGTGACTTTATTTCTGGGTTCTCCATTCTTATCCCCTGAGTCATGTGTTTATTATTATACTGGTACAATGCTGTTTTGGTTACTATATCCTTGTAGAATAGTTTGAAGTTAAGTAATGTGATGCCTCTGGATTTGTTCTTTTTGCTTTGGATTGCTTGACTATTCGGGCTCTCTTTTGGTTCCGTGAGGATTTATTTATTTATTTATTTGAGACAAGGTCTCACTCTATCACCCAGGCTAGAGTGTAGTGGCATGATCTCAGCTCACTGCAACCTCTGCCTGTGGGTTCAAGCAATTATCCCACCTCAGCCTCTTGAAGTAGCTGGGACTATAGGTGTGTGCCACCACCCCTGGCTAATTTTTGTGTGTTTTGATAGAGACGGGGTTTCACCATATTGGCCAGGCTGCCCTCGAACTTCTGACCTCAAGTGATCCTCCTGCCTCAGCCCCAGCCCCCCAAAGTGCTGGGATTACAGGTGTGAGTCACCATGTTCAGCCACATAAGAATTTTATAATTTTTTTCTCATTCTGTAAAAAATGACATTGGTAAGTTGATAGTAATTGCATTGAATCTTTAGACTGCTTTGGACAGAATGGTCATTTTAACATTATTGATTCTTCCAGTCCACAAGCATGGAATGTTTTCCCATTTGTTTGTATTGTCTATTATTTCTTTCATCAGTGTTTTGTAGTTCTCCCAGTAGAGATCTTTCACCTCCTTGGTGAAATATATTCCTAGGTGTTTTGTTTTGTGTGTGTGTGTGTGTGTGTGTGTGTGTGTGTGTGTGGCTATTGTAAATGGGATTAAGTTCTTGATTTGGCTGTCAGCTTGAACATTTTTAGGGTATAGAAATGCTACTGATTTTTGTATGCTGATGTTGTAAACTGAAATTTTACTGAACTTGTTTGTCAAGTCTAGGAGTATTTTGGAGGAATCTTTAGGGGTTTCTAGATACAGGATCATGTCTTTGGTGAAAAGAGATAATTTTGCCTCCTCTTTTCCTATTTGGATGGCTTTCATTTCTCCTGACTGATTGCTCTGACCAGGATTTCCAGTACTGTGTTGAATAGGAGTGGTAAAAGTAGACATCCTTGTCTTGTTCCAGTTATTAGGGAAAATGCTTCCAACTTTTGCTATTCAGTATGATGTTGGCTATGGGTTTGTCATAGATGGCTCTTATTATTTTGAGTTATGTTCCTTTGATGCCTGGTTTGTTGAAGCCGTGTATCATGCAAGGGATATAAGATTTTATTGAATGCTTTCTGCATCTATTGGGATAATCATATGGTTTTTGTTTTTAATTCTGTTTATGTGGTGAATAGCATTTTTTAAATTTGCATATGTTGAACCATCCTTGCATCTTAGGAATAAAGCCCACTTGATCATGATGAATTATCTTTTTGATGTTCTGCTGGATTCAGTTTGCTAGTATTTTGTTGAGAATTTTTGCATCTATGTTCATCAGGGATATTGGCCTGTAGTTTTCTTTTTTGTTGTGTCCCTGCAGATTTTGGTATCAGGATGATACTGGTTTCATAGAATGAGTTAGGAATTCCTCATCCTCAATTGTTTGGAATAGTTTTAGTAAGATTGGTACCAGCTCCTCTTTGCACATCTGGTAGAATTCAGCTGTAAAATTCTGTCTGGTTCAGGGCTCTTTCAGATTATTAGAATTTTTATTACTGATTCAATTTCATAACTCATTGTTGGTCTGTTCAGGATTTCAATTTCTTCCTGGTTCAATCTTAAGAAGCTGTGTGTTTCCAGGAATTTAACTATTTCCTCTAGGTTTTGTAGCTTGTGCATATAGAGATGCTCATAGTAGTCGCTGAGGATCTTTTGTTTTTCTGTGGTATGAGTTGTAATGTCACCTTTGTAATTTCTTATTGTGCTTATTTGGATCCTTTTTTCCAGGTTAATCCAGCTAGCACGTCTATCAATCATGTTTATCCATTCAAATAACCAACTTTTTATTTCGTTGATCTTTTGTATGTTTTTTTGTGGTCTTTATTTCATCTAGTTCTGCTCTGATCTTAGTTATTTTTTTCCTTCTCCTAGATTTGGGTTTTGTTTCTTCTTCTTTTTCTAGTTCTTTAGGCGTGGTATTAGGTTGTTAATTTGAGATCTTCCTGTCTTTTCAAGGTGGACATTTAGTGCTATAAACTTTTAACACTGCTTTTGCTGTATTCCAGAGTTTTTGGCACATTGTGTCTCTACTTTCATTTGTTTCCATTTTTTTTATTTCTGCCTTAATTTTATTGTTTACCCAAAAATGATTCAGTTGTTTAGTTTCCATGTATTTGTGTGGTTTTGAGAGTTCCTCTTGGCATTGATTTCTGCTTTCGTTCTGCTGTCTGAGAATATACTTGATATAATTTCATTTTTTTAAGAAATTTATTGAGACTTGCTTTATGACTGAGTATGTGATCAAGCTTAGAGAATGTTCTGTGCACAGAAGAGAAGAATGTATATGTGGTTGTTGGGTAGAGTATTCTATATACATCTATTAGGTTAATTTGGTCAAGAGTCCAATTTAAGTCCAAAGTTTCTTTGTTAGGTTTCTGCGTCAGTGATCTGTCTAGTGCTGTTGGTGGGATGTTGAAGTCCTTCACTATTGTTGTATGGCTGTCTATTTCTTTGCTTAGGTCTAGTTGTATTTGTTTTATAAATTTGGGTGCTCCAAAGTTAGGTGCATATATATTTAGGATAGTTAAACCTTCTTGTTGAATTGAATGCTTTCTGATTATATAAGCCCTTCTTTGTCTTTTTTTTTTTTTTTTTTAACTCTTGTTGGTTTAGTCTGTTTTACTTGATACAAGAATAGCAACTCCTGATCTTTTTTGTTTTCCATTTGCATAACAGATCTCTCTATCCCTTTACTTTGAGCCTGTGGGTGCTATAATGTGTGAGATAGGTCTCTCTTAAGGGCCACAGAAAGTATTATATGTAATTTTTTCCCAATTTTCCACTCTAAGGCTTTTTTTTTTTTTTTTTCCCCGAAGTCTCACCCTGTCACCCAGGCTGAGTTCAGTGGTGCAACTTTGGCTCACTGCAGCTTCTGTTTCATGGGTTCAAGTGATTCTCCTGCCTCAGCTTCCCGAGTAGCTGGCATTATAGGTGCCCACTACTACACCCAGCTAATTTTTGTATTTTTAATGGAGACGAAGTTTCACCATGTTGGCCAGACTGGTCTTGAACTCCTGACCTAATTGACCCATCCGCCTTGGCCTCCCAAAGTGCTGGGATTACAGTTGTGAGCCACCACGCCTGGTCTACTCTATGCCTGTTAAGTGGCACTTTTAGGCCATTTACATTCAAGGTTACTATTCATGTGTGAAGTGTTATTCCTGTCATAGTGTTAAGCTAGCTGCTTTGTAGACCCAATTATGTATTGCCTTATAGGGTCTATGAGCTTTGTAATTACATGTGCTTTTATGGTAGCAAGTACCATCCATGTTTAGAACTCCTTTGAACATTTATTACAGAGCCTGTCTGGTGTTAATGAATTTCCTTAGCATTTCTCTGTCTGGGAAAAACTATTTCTCCTTCATTTATGAAGCTTAGTTTGGCAGAGTGTGAAAGTTTGACAGGCCCTTTTTTTTTTTTTTCCTTTTAGGTGGCTAAAATAGGCCCCAGTCTCTTCTGACTTGTAAGATTTCCGTTGAGAAGTTTGCTGTTAGTCTGATGGGATTTCCTTTATAGATGATTTGGCCCTTTTCTTCAGCTGCCTTGAAGATTTCTTCTTTCACATTGATCTTGGAAAGTCTGATGACTGTATGCTTTGCAATGGTTATCTTGTATAGTATCTTGCAGAAGTTGTCCAAATTTCTTGTATCTGAGTATCAGTCTCTCTAGTATGATTAGGAAAATTCTTTCCTGAATTATTCCTTCAAATATGTTTTCCAGGTTGCTTACTTTTTCTTCTTCTCTCTCAGGAATGCCAATAAGTCATAGGTTTGATTACTTTACATAACCCCATAATTCTCAAAAGATTTCTTCGGTTTTAAAATTCTTTTTTTTTTTTTTTTTGAGACGGAGTCTCGCTCTGTCGCCCAGGCTGGAGTGCAGTGGCCGGATCTCAGCTCACTGCAAGCTCCGCCTCCCGGGTTTACGCCATTCTCCTGCCTCAGCCTCCCGAGTAGCTGGGACTACAGGCGCCCGCCACCTCACCCAGCTAGTTTTTTGTATTTTTTAGTAGAGACGGGGTTTCACCATGTTAGCCAGGATGGTCTCGATCTTCTGACCTCGTGATCCGCCCGTCTCGGCCTCCCAAAGCGCTGGGATTACAGGCTTGAGCCACCGCGCCCGGCCTAAAATTCTTTTTTTTCATTTGTGTTGGACTTAGAATTTGAAAGACCAAACTTCAAGCTCTGAAATTCATTATTCTGCTTGTCTAGTCTATTGTTAAAGCTTTCAATGTATTTTGAAATTCCTTTAGTGAATTTTTTCAATTACAGAAGTTCTATTTTTTTAAATATAGTTTTCTTGTCTTTCATATTCTGTATTGTTTATCTGGTTTATTTGTATTGGACTTCAGCTTGTTCTTGGATCTCGTTGAGTTTCCTTGCAATCTGTATTTTGAATTCTCATCTGTCATTTCAGACATTTCAGTTTGGTTAGGATCCATTGCTAGAAACGAATGCAGTCCTTTGGAAGTATGTAAATAGTCTGGGTACACTGGAGTTCTTGCACTGATTCCTTCTCATCTGAGGAAGCTGTTGCTTCTTATTTTTGAATTTGGTATTGTTTGGATGAGGATTTTAAATTTTTTTATTCTTTTATTTTCTTGATGGTATGACTGTGGCACATGTAGTATATGATTGTTTGACTTCATTTCTGGGTGCTTTTGGGGGTCCCTAGCTCTGTATGTGTTTCTTGGTTGTAGATAGCTTCTAAGCAGTAGCTTTCTCAGATGCTGCTTGTTGTGGTGATGTACTGGAAGTAAAAGCTAACACACTGAGCCTTGTTGGGGGCTGAGGGTACAGAATTCTCAGGAAGGTTATATCATGGACTAGCACTAAGTCCTTCAGGTAGCAGTTTTTTTTTTTATTCGGAGGTCCAGTTTAGGATGCAGTCCAGTAGATGGTACTTAAGAGTAAGGGAGGGTAGGGTAGGCTGGTGTCCAGTGGAAACACCTGCCCTGACACGTTGGTGGCAAGAGATCATGTTAGGGTGTGCTGAGGCCTCAGAGGAAGGGGCAGAAGTACACTAGCTCCTTCTCCTGAGTAGGCAAGAATGTGATGTGCTTCCCTATCATGGCCCTGTCACAGAGCTCACAACCTTCAGTTTGTAAAGACTTTGTCCTTTGGTTCCTGGCTGTGGTGCAGCTGAAGTCTGTAGATATGCCACTCTGACAACTACCACTAAAATGGGGTTCAGGACAGAGTCTCTTCTCCAAGTCCAGGGCAGGCAACTCCATGGCCTGTCTTCCATTGCCAGGGTACTGCAGCTCTGTATAGAGAGGCTGAGTTGGGCCTGTCCTTCCTGAAAGCCCAAGCAGCACAGGCTCACTTTCAGCCTGGGTGGTACCACCCACCATGAATAACGTGAATAATGTTCTCTCCTAGTGCACACTCACTGGGTCCTGGAGAAAAGAACCACTGCTATGTCTGCAGCTGTATGGAGGGGAGGAAAGAGATGACCCCTACTTTTCCTGCTTTTTCATCCCCGTTCCTGAATGTCAGTGCTGCCTTCTTCTGCGATTGGTGTCCTGCCAGTGTTTTCTTTGTCCCTAGGAGGGCTTTGGCAGTCTGTGCTTCCCCCTTACTTATGGGTGGCCCATGCTCAGTATTAGCTCTCCAGGGGTCCTGCAGCTCCCCAGGGACCTGCCCTGTACTTGCCAAAGTCAGAGTTGGTTGTGGGCATATATTTGCAGGTGGGCAATGACTCAAGGGTAGAGAATCCCCAGACAGGATAGTGCTCCACCATGGATACACAACCAGCATGGCAGCCAGTCTCAGTTTGAGTGTGAGGAAAGTGCAGGCATGCCTGCATGTGCTGGCCACTCAGTTCTCTGTCCCTGGGAAGTTTTCAAACTGCTACTGATGGTGTTGCCCTATCATGGGGGCAGAGGGTCTCCACAACAGTTTAATAGTCAGCAGATTGTCAGAGGGGTGAGGGGAACAGAGAAGCACTCCCACCTACCCTGTGGGGCTCCAAGTTCCTTAGGGGTTGATTTCTGCCAGACTCTTGCTGCTTTCCTTTTCTGCACCCCAGCTACTTCCTATAGGCACTCCAGCAGGACGTGGCTTTCTTCTCTCTGTTTTCTGTTTGGAATGTGTCCATTCACTGGTAACTTTGATCTTTCTGAGGAGAACTGGTGTCAGATGTTCCTAGTCAGCCATCTTGGAAACCCACCAAATTTCACCCCAGACATTTTACAGATAATCTCATAAATACATTTTATTCGATTGGGATGTTAGTTGACACATATGTGTTCGTTGGTCCTGTTTTATCAGCCAGTGATTGAAAACTGAGTATAAATAATAGGAGTATATAGCTGAAAAAAGATATTTCCCAGGAGACACCCCCCTGAAATTCTTGTTTTAACAGTGGAAATAACTATGTTTGATACAAAGTCCTTTGACATACCTGGAGGGTGAATTAGGTGCTTTGGACAGGGAAGCTGAGGCCAAGGCTTGTGTTGTGGCTCTGCTGCCATCAAGTAGTGAAGGAGATTGGGAAAATCTTTTAGCCTTTCTGAGCCTCCGTTTCCTCATCAGGAAGATCAGGTTATTGTTCTAGTTCTTTAGGGTCACTTTCTGCTCAGTTTTCTCTGAGTCTATGAGTGAGTGAGATGTGTGTTCAACATACTTCGGACGCTGCAGCAGAAACTGACCTTGGTCCCTACTGCATGTTTCCAGGACCCGGCCCAGCCAGAGCCAATGCCCTTAAAGTGCAAAGCTGAGACACAAAATGGAAGGAAGTCAGCAAGTTTGGAGGATGAAAATAATTTTTTAAAGTCCAAAGTAATAGTGGAACATGTGGTAGCCTATGGTGGTGAGAATAAGGACAGATTTCAAGCTGCGTTCGGATAAGTCAGGGAAAAGAGTGTCTACAGCATCATCAGATTTCTCAAAGAACATCTTGGGCTGAGCAGTTTGTAACTTACTCCACAGTGAACTTGTGCACCATGTGAAGGGGATCCATAAGATAAACTCAGGTCTGGTTTATACTGAGGGGAAACACCAAGTCCAAGAGGGGAACACTAATTCTATGAAACCCTGCCCAAGACCCAGGGGTCTTGACCTTGGGACTGCCCTAGCAGTGGACCCTCCTCAAGTAAGTGTGGGTTTAGCAGGAATAAATGGTGCTTAGAGAAGGGTTGGAGACTCCATTCTTACCTTAAATAGTTCTGCCCTAAGTTTAGGAGGGGCCAGAGTAGGAGAATTCTTGTATCTGAAGCAGTGATACTGATAATGTTCTTCTGTATTTACAGTTGAGAAAGGCTTGACATACAATATCTTATAAACATGTTAAGTGCTGAATTTTCCTTTCCCTGTGTTTAGCACTTGGGTTCAGATATTAATGTCTTCCTGAGGAACTCAAGCCAGTGGGAGGATGAACACAAACAGATAATTTCAACAAATGTGATAGCTCTCCTAAACTGGGAGTGATAGCTCAAAGTATATGCAGGCCAAAAATACTCTTCTATGTAAGAGGGTGAACCATTGAGAGGAATTGCTGAGAACAGTCTGTTTTCATCAAGTCTTATCACAGATAACTGGTCTCAGGACATGGACCAAACGGTATAAAGTAGAGTTCTTTCTATGGAAGAGAAGTTGTCCAGCCATTGGACAAATATTACTAAGAACTTCTTTAATTCTTGACCCTGAACTAGGAACCATGAATTCAGAGATCAATAAAACATTATCTAAACTTTCAGGGGGATCCAGGTGAATAGTCAATAATGGCCAAATTGCATGAGAAGTGTTCTGACAAAAACATGACTAAAATATGGGGAGGGGAATAAGATTAAAAATAGGAAATAGCCTGCATCATTGCAATGATAATAAATGAATAATAAGAACAACTTTACACTCTTAATTCAACAATTTAGAAGAAATGGACGAAGTTCTTAAAATCCACAAACTGGTAAACTCAACCAAGATGAAATAGACAATCTGCACAGTCCTATAAACACTGAAAAATTGAATTTATCATTAAATAACTCCCCACAAAGAAATGGTCATGCCAAGATAGTTTTACTGAATAATTCTACTAACATTTAAAGAAGAATTAACACTAATTCACATAATCTATTCTGGAAAAATATAAGAAGAGGGAACACTTCCCAACTCATTTTATGAGGCTAATATCATTCTCACACCAAAACCAGGCAAAGACAGCACAAAAGAAAACTATAGACCAATATCCCACATAAATTTAGATGCAAAAATCATCAACAAAATATTAGCAAGTCAAATCCAGCAATGTACAAAAAAATACACCATCACAAAGCAGGATTTACTCCACGTGTGCAAAGTTTGTTCAATATTCCAAAATTAATCAGCATATCAACAAACTAAAAGAAAAGGAGATGATTATACCACTTGAGGCAGAAAAGCATTGGCAAAATCCAATACCCCTTCATGAATAAGACGCTCAGATTGCTTACACAATCCCTCTCCCATGATTTCTTAATGTGAGCAAACAACTGTTCTGGTAAACGCAATTTAATCCGCCACCCTTGGCTCTCTCAGGTCGTGGGGTTGGGCCGCCTTTGCGCTTTTCTTTTGGATCTGCCCCTCTTCTGGGTTTGTTCTCTAGAGCCAGGGGAAGGACTGAGTCCCCTCTCTTTGGCTCCTCTTGTCTTATCAGAAACCTCACACTCCTTCCGTTTCCAGAGAAGCTTCAGAGAATGCCTTGTTGGATTTGCTGGAACCCGGCAGGGCTCAAGTACATGGGGATGCGCTCTGNTGCTGGAACCCGGCAGGACTCAAGTATATGGGGATGCGCTCTATTAGTCTGTGTTTCCTCCGCTGTGAAGGCTCTTCCCGCTCCTGTAGGAAAAGGCAATGCCCCTTTTGTCTTGTCCATGTGGGACTCCAAAGGGTCCAGACCCGACATAAAGGTGGCGAATCCTCTCAGAGTGGGCAGGGGAGTTTAATCGAGGTTGGGAAACAAAGAGAAAAGTAGTTGAAGCTGTGGATACATTTTAGACCTCATCAATCTAGACAGATTGTCGATCAGGCTTCAGTTTCCACTGGTCTGCCAATAAGAGGGCGTCACAGCAGGCCTGCTTAATATTAGCTTTGGTTCCAGAAATTCCTTAAAGTTCTCTTCATTCTCTTCTATCGCCTGAATGTTCACAGGCTGACACTGAAAGTGGATGACATCTTAGCGCATTTCCTAAGGGTCCCGCTTGGCTTCGCTTTACTCTGATCCAGTTGCAGATCTGGCTGATTTGCGAGACAATAAAACAAAACATTTTTTAAAAAGGTTCTAAATCTGCATCTGGAACTCTTAGAGTCGATATTCCGAAATCACACGAATTATGTATATACATTTGCATGCATACCCCTTCCCCAAATAATCCTCAGCAAACCGGTAAGTGTCCAAACTACTCTCCGGAGGCTTATGTAATCAACAATTCAATAAATAAAATTCGTAACATGTGGTGTACAGATCCTGTATTGCCCATCCTTCTCTATTGCTTTGTCCCCGAGCGCCCTCAATTTTGCCTAGATGGGTTCCAGGCCATAGCCACCGACTCTTGCTTGGCCTTCTGGCCTCTGGGCAGTGCGCTTCAGCACCATTGCACCAGGTGAGGCTGCTGAGAACAGCTAAGTGGCCAGCACTAGTGCAGCTGGAGGCCAAGGCCCAGAATCTTCAGGAATCTGCACTTCATCCAGGAGAAAAGCCCAAGGGCTCTCCCCACAGTTTCCCAAAATCCCTCTACAGATTTTTTAAAAAGTAGACTTATTAACCTGTAGAGGTGGAGAGAATCAAATAAATCACAAGATATCTCTGAGGGAAAAAGGAGAGTACCAGGAGTACATCACTTAAGAGAATTGAACCAGCAAGCCAAGGATAGGAGAATGGAATGGATAGGATGACTGCAGGGGATGGTACTGAGGTGAATAGGAATCACTACTTACTATTAATAGGTTGAGCCAAGCACACTAATGGGGGCATAACCAAAATACTTAACAGGGCACTCTTTTACCCACCATGTGTTTTACAGCATAGTTGCTGAAGGATGTATCACCCTGCTGGTTCTAGAAACTTCCAGAGCCAAGGAGCCAGAGCATGAGAGCATAAAAATCCTGTCAATTGAAGCCTTGGGCTCTACACTGCTAAGCCTGGCCCAGAGACTGGATTGCAAATGCAGGTGCTGGTGTAATGGAATGAATGTTTGCGTCCCCTTCAAATTATATATCGAAGCCTTAAACCCCAAGGTGAAGGTATTTTGGAGGTAGGGCCTTTGGGAGGTAATCAGGATAAGGTTATGACCATGGGATCTCCATGATGAGGTCAGTATCATTATAAGAAATAGAAGAAAGACCAAAGTGTTCTCTCTCTCTCCACCATGAGAGGACAGAAGGAGAAGGTAGCAGTCTGCAAGCCAGGGAGAGAGCCCTCACCAGGGAACCGAGTCAGCTGGCAGTTTGAGCTTGGACTTCTCAGCCTCTCAAACTGTGGGAAAGAAGTTTAAGCCAACTCATGTTTAAGCCAACCAGTCTGTGGTATTTTGTTAGGGAAGCCTGAGTTAAGACAGCTGGTTCACTGGGGAATCCGCTGGTGTGAATCTGAAAAGTTTGTGACATGTCAAGTAGTTTACTGCTCCTGGATTTGAATATTGGCAAGAGCTATTAGAATGATGAGCATAGAGGGAAACAGGGTACAGATAATATGGTATTAATCATTGTACTGAAAAAATAAAGGCACATTACATGGTTTTAGGCTGAAGTTATGTGCGGATTTAAGCTGTGGAAGGGTCACTCAGCATACAGTGTGGCAAGTGAATGGTGCGTACTACAGTGGCTTTAGGGAGTCCAGTTTTGTTTTGTTTTGTTTTGTTCTGTTTTGTTTTGTTTTTTTTTTTTTGAGGTGGAGTCTTGCTCTTTCGCCCAGGCTGGAGTGCAATGGTGTGATCTTGGCTCACTGCAACCTCTGCCTCCTGGGTTCAAGTGATTCTCCTGCTTCAGCCTCCTAAGTAGCTGGGACTACAGGTGGATGCCACCATGCCCAGCTAATTTTTTTTTTTTTTTTTTTTAGTAGAGATGGGTTTTCACTGTGTTAGTCAGAATGGTCTCAACCTCCTAACTTCATGATCTGCCCACCTTGGCCTCCCAAATTGCTGGGATTACAGGCATGAGCCTCCGCTCCTGGCCGGGAGTCCAGTTTTTTTCTGCTTATGTTAATGGATGCAAGAGCTGATAGATGGAAAAGTGTGGCAATAAAGTGGCAGTAAGCTTGAGTATCCAATAAACTTAAACACTATTTTTTGAATTGAACTGAAATTGTTGTGTTGTGAAAATGAGAGTTTATCCAAAGAAAGATCTGGCTTGGCAAATAGGGTGGATGGTGGTCCTCACCAGTTAGATGAGGTCATGACCATGGTATCTCCATGATGAGATCAGTGTCATTATAGGAAATGGAAGAAAGACCAAAGAGCTCTCTCTCTCTCTCTCTCTCTCTTTCTCCACCATGCGAGGACAGAAGGAGAAGGTAGCAGTCTGCAAGCCTAAGTGTGCTAGGCAGGAGTAGAAACAGGTTTTAGTGATCGTTGAAACACCCAGGACAGTGCACTACTCTTTGGGAGATGCTGTGCTTGGGTCTGATCATTGGGTTTTGAGATAGAGGGGGGTCCATGATGCTGACAGGGAACTCACTGGTGTGTTGAGTTTTAGCATCTGTGCCTGTGAGATGCATATGAGGCCTTTGTAAATTTAAAACTTGAGAGCAGAAAGTACAGGTTTGTATTTTAGAAGGAGATATGGGAATAAATTTAGCTCTGGTTGATACAGATAATATGTTAAGGTTTGTTGGCCAGAGCCAGTGTGTGTCTTGGGTGTTGGGCAAATAGCCAAAGCTCTGCGAGGTCAATGTAAAGGGTGATTTCCTTGTTGGGCTCAAGTTTATGACCCAGCCTGGACCTAGCTTGGCTTCTCAGCTAGAGAAGAAGCATGATTCCATGTCACACACAGCTCCTGTCTTTGAAAAAGTCATAACGACTCTCAGACCCAACATGTGGGGCAAACTCTGGATTTTTGTCTTCAGTTTAATCTCTCCAGGGAAAATTGAGGAAAGAAATCTCTCTACTATTTGAACTTCATCAGAAGACTAATATGTTAATATTTTGACCCTCAATATTTCCTTAAAGTAGTCTACTCCTTACACTGATAATATGTCAAAGCATATGAACTTAGGAAATTGGATTCTCCCTAACGATGAAATATTGACTGCAAGCATTATTAATCTTTTCATATCACATTTCCTTCAAATGCTTTATACATCTTCAGGCCGACAAATAATAGTATTATAATGATTACAAGACCGATCATTACTCTTTTGCCAAAAAAACCAGCAACAAAAGACTAACTCAGTGGACCAACCTTTGTTTCTTCATTATCTCTCCCTTGATTTTGTCCTTTTGTTTCCTCTTTCTTCTAATTCTGCTTCTGCTTCTTATTTCCTCCCTGGATTAGAACTTTACTTACCTAAACTACCAGTTAGGTTACCTTCTCAGAACCACTAAGGCAGCAGTTTGAGGTTGACAATTGAAGATTTAGGATTAGAAAAAAGAAACATGAATGAATTTCTGGTATTTTATTATATGGGTTTGTAATGCAGGTAGAAAGACCTTTCTGAGAGTTAAGAATTTGATCTGATAAATGAATTAATTTGATAAGTCTTTCTAGATACTCTTTTTCAGTATCCTCCAGGACATTGGTAGAGAGAGGCATTGGTAGTTCAATGGTAGAATTCTCGCCTCCCACGCGGGAGACCCGGGTTCAATTCCCGGCCAATGCAATCAGTTTGTGTTTTTCACTTCTTCCCTGCAAAATTATACTCCATAACCAAATAGTGCATTTAGGGGCTTGGCCACCACAAAGTAAACTGCCAACACTCGTCAAAATAGCGGCAAAAGACATTCAGGAGACTAACCCAGGACCCCTGCACTTGTTGGACTCAACAAACGGCTTAGCAAAATGGCAAGCACGAAGTGTTTCTGGTGAGTCACTGCAGTTTTGATATTGGTACCTGTTACCTTCATCTATTCTCTGAGCGGATCCCTGCAAACCCAAAGAACCATCAGGTTCCTGATTCGCGTGCTGGACCTTGGGCTTACCGCGGAGCCACTATGGAGAGGATCAAGAAATGAAACTCCAGGAAGGAGAGAAGCTGCAGGCGGGGCTGTCACCTCAAAGGTCCAAGAGGCCTCGGCGGCCCAAAGAAAGGGGAGGTGTGTGGGGAAGAATCTGCGTGGAGATGAGAGGAGCGGCGGAGACTGGTCCTTGAGCAGGGGTGGCCAGTGGACCCTCGAGGCTGTACCCCAGACAACGTGGACCGAATTTGCTAACATCATCAGCCACCGCGGCCTCCGCGTGTTTTGTGGGCCCATCGGTGTTCCGCGAGGGATTCCGTGTGTCTGGCAATGTGTGTCAACAGGTGTTGGCCTGAAATTTGGCCGGGCACGGTGGCTCACGCCTGTAATCCCAGCACTGTGTGAGGCCGAGGCGGATGGATCGCTTGAGGTCAAGAGTTCAAGACCTTCCTGGCTAACACGGTGAAATTCGTCTCTACTAAAAATACAAAAATTAGCCGAATGTGGTGGCATGCACCTGCTATTCCAGCTACTTGGGAGGTTGAGGCAGGAGAATCGCTTGAACCTGGGAGGCGGAGGTTGCGGTGAGCCAAGATCAAGCTGCTGCACTCCAGCCTGGACGACACATCGACTTCGGAAAAAAAAAAAAAAGAAGGCAGAGGTGTAGATGGGACAACAAGATCTCCCAGGAGGCTTGTTGTAGAGGCAGTGGCCGGATCCTGAGAGATGAGACTTTTTAAAATTATGTAGCAGAGTGGGGAGAGAGTAACGGAGAAGTATATGAAAGAGAGAAAAGCACGAAAATCTGCAGACGTCCAAGAATAAAGCATAGAAAATAGTGTGAGTGCTATTCACAATAGCAAAGACTTGGAATCAACCCAAATGTCCACCTGTGACAGACTGGATTAAGAAAATGTGGCACATATACACCATGGAATACTATGCAGCCATAAAAAATGATGAGTTTGCGTCCTTTGTAGGGACATGGATGCAGCTGGAAACCATCATTCTTAGCAAACTATCACAAGAAGAGAAAACCAAACACCGCATGTTCTCACTCATAGGTGGGAACTGAACAATGAGATCACTTGGACTCGGGAAGGGGAACATCACACATCGGGGCCTATCATGGGGAGGGGGGTGGGGGGAGGGATTGCATTGGGAGTTATACCTGATATAAATGATGAATTGATGGGTGCTGACGAGTTGATGGGTGCAGCACACCAACATGGCACAAGTATACATATGTAACAAACCTGCACGTTATGCACGTGTACCCTAGAACTTAAACTATAATAATAAAAAAAAAATAAAAAAAAAAGAAAATAGTGTGAGTGTTTTTACATTAAAAAAAATATATATATAAGAGGTACAATGGTTGTCAGCAGGTTTTGCGGTCGTGTAGTGGTTAATACTTCTAGTTGTGGTTGCTGCAACCTGGGTTCTAATCTGAGTCACAGCAGTGTTTTGTATCCTGCGATTGTGGCTAATAGACCTGTCATTTGCTTCACCTTTAATCCTAGCAGCCTCCAGAGAGCAGAGTAAACCGCAGGCCCAGAAGGGCACCAGCTTCTGGAGTTTAGCCCACAGTGCATAAACTAGGGGGCGGCCTGGCCAAAAGGAAAACTTGGACGTGCTCTTAGTCTCACAATTAAGCAGAAAAAAATCCTGTAGGTGAAGATGCCACCTCTCAAGGACCCTTTGTCTGTAGCTTCCACTGATGAAATAATGCAGTTATAGTCTTTCTGGTAGAGAAAACAGCTGTATCAGTGGGATTTTTAAAAAACACAAAATGAGAACGAGCTTTTAGTGAGTTTACAATAAAATCTAAACCAGTTGTCATGGTCGACACCGGCTTGCCTCCATTCCCCATCCACTGATTTTATGAGGGCATAAAATTCTCATAAAATAAGATTGTGCAAGACACAATGGCTTTAGTGCACCTCTGCTGTTAAGACTATTATTACTATTATTAGTACTTTTGAGATGTAGTCTTGTTCTGTCATCCAGGCTGGAATGTCGTGGCTCAATCTCGGTTTACTGCAACCTCCATCTCCCGGGTTCAAGGAATAAGAACAGTAAATAAACTACAGTTCACATAAAGTTCACAAGTCTTTAGTGCAGTTTAATTTTGATAAATGTAATCACCATCCAGCTCAAGTTATAGAAAATTGCCATCATCTGAGAAAGGCCTGTTAGAGCCCCTTCCAGGCAATTCTCACCCTGTGTCCTCTTAATCACTATTCTGATGCCCATTCCCATAGGTTACAATCGCCTGTTCTTAAAGTTCACATGAGTGAATGGACATATCTTTTGTATCTGGCCTTTTTTCTGCAGTTATGTTCGTTATACTCATGAGATATATCCACGTAGTTCATGGATCACTTCTCAATTGTGGTGTTACTGAATTCTTGTGATGAATATTCTTATAACAGTCTTTTTGTGCACTTGAGATTCATGGAAGTACTTCAATTGCTGGGTCATGGACCTGAGTAGTGAAGTTAACATTGCGGTATACAATTGCCAGTCTTCTAGAATGGTTTTTTCACCAGGCTAGTTACAGTGAAGGTGGGGCCACGCAACCTTCTTGTCGGCATTTGGTGTACTAACTTTTAAATTAGCTGTGGCTCTCAGGCCAGAACTTGGCCAACATTGGCAGAACCCCGGTTTCGTACTGAAAAAATACAACCCCAATTTTAGCGGGCATGTGGCATGCACTGTAGTCCGCAAGCTACTCAGGAGGGGAGGTGCAGAAGAGCCAAGATCGCGCCACCGTTTGCACACCCTCAGCTGGGTGACCCAGAGTGAGGACCACTGTGCTCAGAAAAATTAAAACAAGTAACCCATATACTGATGAGGGTTGAGTGATGGTCTCCATGTGAATTAATTGTACTTGCCTAGACCGAGGCCACATAACTATGAAGGGCATATTTCTTAGGCTTCCAACCATTATCAAAGAAATTATCCTTTTCAAAGAGGCCTATTTTGATAGTTTGCCAATTTATTATCCTTAGGCTTTCATACTTACTGGATTTACTGGAAGCTCCTATATTATTCAAGAATGAGTCATTTTTCAAAAAATATAATTGCAAATGACTTTTCCCAGTCCAAGTTGAACTCTTGGACTGACAACTGAAAGCTGTCAGAGTGAAAAATGCACACAATTTATAAATTTAGAAAAGGAAAGAAAGGGAGATTTATTTTTATATTAAAGGGTTATCAAGTGCTCTGCGAAGGCGTCCATTCGCTGACAGACTGTAGGCATTCCCGCGATCTGCTGATAAACTCGCTGAAAATAGGTTTCGCAGGGGACGGAGGGGCTGGGAAACAGGGGGAGTTTATGTTGATCTTGTGCCACATATAGCAGTAATTTCAAAGCAGGGAAGGTAGGAGGGCTCTGAGGGGAAATAGTGCTATGAACGGGGGATCCTGGCTGCACGTGCATAACTGAGTAAACATTGTGCTGTTACTGCAACCCGATATCACTTGGTGGGAGACAACATTTCAGTACCATTATCTTAATTAGGCCTTATCCTTCAATAGGTGAAGCAGGGACACAAAGGCAATCAGGTGCACAGCCTCTGTAAACTGTCTAGAACCAGTTCACAGTCAGTGGTCTCTTATCAAGAGAAAGGTACTGAAATCAGTCTCTTGTCCAATCAAAACTGTCGTTATGGCTTGTGTAGGGAGGGCTCAGGCAGTTTATGGTAATGGGTGAGCTGCAAGTGCTTCAGCATTGCTTATCTCAAGGCCAGTGCTTGTTTAGCTAGAGAAAAAAAGGAAGAAGAAAGAAATCTGTGGCAATTAGAACATAGTTTATTCTTTAAGTTGAGGGGTGCATGACTTAACTTTGCCTCACATGGTCTTAGGTCTTGTTTATAATATAGTATCTTACTATGGTAAGGAGTCTGTTCTGTCAGTCTTATGATCTCTATTTTAACAATAATACTGGTCAGTTGTGTCTAAACCACAAAAGGGAAAGAGTATAAAGACAGGTGTCTGACCTTCCAAATACTGGCCAGGAACTCAGTCTTTAAGACTTCTCTGGGGTCTCCTTGACCAAGAAGGGGTCTGTCTAGTTGGTTGGGTGGCTTCAGATTTTAATTTCAGTTCTCAAAACATTTAGTTTGATGAAATTTTGCCATATTTTTTCTTTATTTTTAAAGCCTGTTCTATTCTATAAGAAATCTTTCTGCTCAGGATAGTGAATGTATTCTCATCTCTCTATGTGTTCCAGAGTTTTAGTTTTAATTTTTAAATATATGACATCTAAAATTCTACTCCTAACCAAAACATTCTTGGGAGTTACCAAGGACAGCTCCAAAAATCTTCCATAAATGGTCCTGAAAGAACTTACTGGAATCCTGGGCTGCAGGGCACAATGGCTTTAGTGCACCTCTGTTGTTAAGACTATTTAGAAATTGTCTTTGTAAACCCATCAGGCTGTTTAAAATCAGCAATTTAGGGCTTGCATGCAACATGCAGTTATGCAGCAGCTGTAGTGGCCCATAAAGCTTCTCTTCAACTGAAAGAGGCCTGAAACTCCAGGAGGGGCGAGAGGAGCCTCGTTGAGCGAACGCAGCCCTCTGCCTGGCTGGCCCTGGTCAACAGGCTCGGAAGAGGCCGATTTGGAGGACAGAACGAAAGAAAAGACCTAAAGGTTTCGAATCTCATGATGTCAAGATGTTAAAGCCTAAATCCTAAGGTCCGACTGTGAGGGGTATGGAGGGTGTCTCGAGCTGGATCGATCCTTGAGCCTTCACCTGGAGAGTCCTCTGCACAAGTTCAGAGAGCAGGACAACTGCGCACCAGTGGTTCTCAACAGGGGCAGCTTCGCCCTCACATGTCTCTCCCATCCCCACTGAGACGCTAGGCCACGACTGGGGAAGCGGGAGGGAGAATGTTAACACCCTGACATGTATCTAGTCAGCGGAGGCGACGGATGTTGCTAAACACCTTACAATCCACCGCGGGAGGGCACCCCCCTCCACCGCGGGAGGGCCCCCCATCCACCGCGGGAGGGGCCCCCCTCCCCACCCCATCTCCACCCCGAAGTAGCCATTCCGCGGAGGTGGAGAAACTTGCGTGTAGATCAATGCCCACGCACTTGGCCGATGGGAAATCACGAATTGGCGACCAGTTGGATCTTGGATCTGAGGAAAATCTCCAGCGTCAGAGGGAACTCTCCAAGTTTTGCCCGGAGCAAACGGAAGGGTGGCGTTGCCATCGCCTAAGACGGGAAAATGGCAGGTGTCACAGGTTGCAGGGGAAGGTGGGAGACCAGTTGAGGGCCCCGGAGCCTTCCTGGAAAGAGTTTCCCATGCAGCCCGTCTCGGTTTCCGCATCCGTCTGAGTCCTTTATGATCTTGGGGTGCCGGGGTCTGGGTCCTTTATGATGCAGAGGGTATCCCCGTCTCACCCCGGGCCCCTCCCCGCTCCCGCCTCCTCCTGGCAACCCGGTGCGCGGCTCCGGCCCTGGCGACCCGCGACGGTCTCTCCACTTGCTGCCTCCTCGCAAAGGCGCATCTCTAGGCCAGTGGTGAGCTGCGGCGGGGTGGCTGCAACTCGCTCCAGGACTCGGGACTCTGGCCTTGGTGCGCCTCGCGGAGCCCTCGGTGTGTTGCCTGCAGGCTCTTTTTTTTAAAGAAAGCAGGGAAGCAACGGCCATGTGAGACGACTCCAGGAGCAAAGAGCGACCCTCACAAAGCCCAAGTCCTCCCAGAGCACAGGGAAACTGTCGTTTTAGACTGAAGAAGGGAGAGAAAGCACCTTCCCGCGTCTCCCTGGTGGTTTAGTGGCTAGGATTTGGCGCTTTCACCGGTGCTGCCTGGGTTCGATTCCCGGTCAAGGAATTGTTTTGCCTTCCCACGGGAATCTTCCTTTATTACACTGTCTTACACTGTCAGCCGGCCTGCCCCAAGGGCCAGATGCAGAACAGCCTCCGCAGCGAGGGGCAAACCCGGGCGAAGTAGGGCAAGTCGTGGTGGACCACCTCTCACGACACACTGCTCATATTTATGTCCGTGTCCTTTATCCGCAGACGCGGCTTTAGAGAGCGACTGAGCGTCTCGCACAGCTGTACACAACAGTGCAGAGATGCCAGCCCCGTGGAGGTGTACCCAATAAGCCCACCCTCTTTGCCGCCGCCGCCACGAGGCGCCTATCTGGCCGAGATGCGAATAATTAAGAGAGAGGCCAAGCCAAGTCGTGGCGTTTGTGCGTGCTCTGGACATGAGCACCGGCCAGTCAGCGGAGCCTCCTCACCCCGTTCGCAGCTAACGTTCGCAGCTTAGGCCTTCGGAAGAGGCGACTGGAGGCGATGCCCGCGAGGTTGGGAGGAGGATGAGCAGCTGGTGAGGTCCTCAACGGTGGTCCCATTTGCTGATTGAGCGGTAGAGGGAGGCGATGTTCGCTGAGCCAACAAAGACAGCAGGTGGAGTAGGCACAAATGGAAAACTGTTGCCGGTGCCCCAACAGAAGGCAGGTGTGAAAACCAGCACTAGGACGTCGAAGTGATGGTCTCACAGTTAAATCCCACAACGTCTACACTCCACCAAGCACTTGCGCACGCTCCCTATTTTCCATTCAGTACTCCCAAGAGGGGTTCGGACGAACGCCGCGTCCACTGTGAGCTCAGGGGAGAGCGGGAGCCAGGGAAGNCTACTCCTAACCAAAACATTCTTGGGAGTTACCAAGGACAGCTCCAAAAATCTTCCATAAATGGTCCTGAAAGAACTTACTGGAATCCTGGGCTGCAGGGCACAATGGCTTTAGTGCACCTCTGTTGTTAAGACTATTTAGAAATTGTCTTTGTAAACCCATCAGGCTGTTTAAAAATCAGCAATTTAGGGCTTGCATGCAACATGCAGTTATGCAGCAGCTGTAGTGGCCCATAAAGCTTCTCTTCAACTGAAAGAGGCCTGAAACTCCAGGAGGGGCGAGAGGAGCCTCGTTGAGCGAACGCAGCCCTCTGCCTGGCTGGCCCTGGTCAACAGGCTCGGAAGAGGCCGATTTGGAGGACAGAACGAAAGAAAAGACCTAAAGGTTTCGAATCTCATGATGTCAAGATGTTAAAGCCTAAATCCTAAGGTCCGACTGTGAGGGGTATGGAGGGTGTCTCGAGCTGGATCGATCCTTGAGCCTTCACCTGGAGAGTCCTCTGCACAAGTTCAGAGAGCAGGACAACTGCGCACCAGTGGTTCTCAACAGGGGGCAGCTTCGCCCTCACATGTCTCTCCCATCCCCACTGAGACGCTAGGCCACGACTGGGGGAAGCGGGAGGGAGAATGTTAACACCCTGACATGTATCTAGTCAGCGGAGGCGACGGATGTTGCTAAACACCTTACAATCCACCGCGGGAGGGCACCCCCCTCCACCGCGGGAGGGCCCCCCATCCACCGCGGGAGGGGCCCCCCTCCCCCACCCCATCTCCACCCCGAAGTAGCCATTCCGCGGAGGTGGAGAAACTTGCGTGTAGATCAATGCCCACGCACTTGGCCGATGGGAAATCACGAATTGGCGACCAGTTGGATCTTGGATCTGAGGAAAAATCTCCAGCGTCAGAGGGAACTCTCCAAGTTTTGCCCGGAGCAAACGGAAGGGTGGCGTTGCCATCGCCTAAGACGGGAAAATGGCAGGTGTCACAGGTTGCAGGGGAAGGTGGGAGACCAGTTGAGGGCCCCGGAGCCTTCCTGGAAAGAGTTTCCCATGCAGCCCGTCTCGGTTTCCGCATCCGTCTGAGTCCTTTATGATCTTGGGGGTGCCGGGGTCTGGGTCCTTTATGATGCAGAGGGTATCCCCGTCTCACCCCGGGCCCCTCCCCGCTCCCGCCTCCTCCTGGCAACCCGGTGCGCGGCTCCGGCCCTGGCGACCCGCGACGGTCTCTCCACTTGCTGCCTCCTCGCAAAGGCGCATCTCTAGGCCAGTGGTGAGCTGCGGCGGGGTGGCTGCAACTCGCTCCAGGACTCGGGACTCTGGCCTTGGTGCGCCTCGCGGAGCCCTCGGTGTGTTGCCTGCAGGCTCTTTTTTTTAAAGAAAGCAGGGAAGCAACGGCCATGTGAGACGACTCCAGGAGCAAAGAGCGACCCTCACAAAGCCCAAGTCCTCCCAGAGCACAGGGAAACTGTCGTTTTAGACTGAAGAAGGGAGAGAAAGCACCTTCCCGCGTCTCCCCGGTGGTTTAGTGGCTAGGATTTGGCGCTTTCACCGGTGCTGCCTGGGTTCGATTCCCGGTCAAGGAATTGTTTTGCCTTCCCACGGGAATCTTCCTTTATTACACTGTCTTACACTGTCAGCCGGCCTGCCCCAAGGGCCAGATGCAGAACAGCCTCCGCAGCGAGGGGCAAACCCGGGCGAAGTAGGGCAAGTCGTGGTGGACCACCTCTCACGACACACTGCTCATATTTATGTCCGTGTCCTTTATCCGCAGACGCGGCTTTAGAGAGCGACTGAGCGTCTCGCACAGCTGTACACAACAGTGCAGAGATGCCAGCCCCCGTGGAGGTGTACCCAATAAGCCCACCCTCTTTGCCGCCGCCGCCACGAGGCGCCTATCTGGCCGAGATGCGAATAATTAAGAGAGAGGCCAAGCCAAGTCGTGGCGTTTGTGCGTGCTCTGGACATGAGCACCGGCCAGTCAGCGGAGCCTCCTCACCCCCGTTCGCAGCTAACGTTCGCAGCTTAGGCCTTCGGAAGAGGCGACTGGAGGCGATGCCCGCGAGGTTGGGAGGAGGATGAGCAGCTGGTGAGGTCCTCAACGGTGGTCCCATTTGCTGATTGAGCGGTAGAGGGAGGCGATGTTCGCTGAGCCAACAAAGACAGCAGGTGGAGTAGGCACAAATGGAAAACTGTTGCCGGTGCCCCAACAGAAGGCAGGTGTGAAAACCAGCACTAGGACGTCGAAGTGATGGTCTCACAGTTAAATCCCACAACGTCTACACTCCACCAAGCACTTGCGCACGCTCCCTATTTTCCATTCAGTACTCCCAAGAGGGGTTCGGACGAACGCCGCGTCCACTGTGAGCTCAGGGGAGAGCGGGAGCCAGGGAAGTGAAGCGCACAGACTGGGCAGAGGCGGCGGGCAGAACCGCGGGTGTGAGAGTGCGCGGTGGCTTGCGGGGCGGGAGCCGGTGCTGAAAGGCAGCCTGGGTTGTCTTGTGGGGTGACTGTCGGTGGAATCTTTGTTTGAGAGTAGTTTGGAAGAATGGCGAGGGGCGGCAGTGGGTAGGGTGGTGACCCTGAGCGTCAGGCCAGGGCGAGGTGGCTGTGCTGTCGCTGCAGGGCATGCGCTCATTCCCATTTACCTGGCAGGGGAGAGACCGGTCACGAAGGGGGTTCTCCCAGAGTGAAGCTTCTTCATCGCACTCTAGAGTTGCTGATCCCTGTGATTTCCTCAATGTGAGAAACGGTGTTTGTGCTAGAAGAGGGCTGCCCTCTTTACCTAACATAACGGGGTTCAAGACTGACATCGCCTCACTCCCACCCGAAAATGTTTACGTGGCTTCCTTGTCTCTTTTTCTCTGTCCTAAAGTCGCCCCATCCTCACACTCCCTCATTTTTTTCTTCCACACTCTAGAGTATCTCTCCCTCTAATTAAAAGTTCCACCAAATATTTGAAATATCTCAACCAGAAAGACTGCAATGAATACATTATTTCATTCGTGGAAGCTACAGACCAGCTAGGTGAGAGTTGCTTGATATTTTCTGCTAAACGGTGAGGCATAGAGCACTTCCACGGTTTCTCTTTGGGCCTTTGTTTATGTACTGTTGGATTTCCTTCTTTTCCCCTGACCGTATGGCACTGTGGGTCCAGCGGTAAACCCTGCTTTTGGCTTTCTGGCTGCAGATAAAGGCGGCAGCTGGTGCAGGAATTAAAGCAAACCAAAAGACACATGGGTTCGCCCCAGTGGGTCCAAGATTGAGTCTGACAGTACCAGGATTCGGATTAGAACAGAGGTTGCTGCAGGCACAACGCAGAGTACTAACCAGTATAGAATCCCAAAGCACCCCACACCTACTGCCTGTCGTTTTGCTTCCCCCCCCCTTTATTTATTTATATATATTTTTTGAGAGACAGAATTTCACTTTGTCGCCCAGGCTGGAGGGCCGGGGCGCCATCTCGGCTCACTGCTACCTCTGCCTCTCAGGTTTAAGCGATTCTCCTGCCTTAGCCTCCTGAGTAGCTGGGACTACAAGCGTGCGCCACCACGGCCAGGTAATTTTTGTATTTTTAGTAGAGATGGGCTTCTACCATGTTGGCCCATCTTGTCTCGAACTCCTAACTTCAAGTGAGTGATCCACCCACGTCGGCCTCCCAAAGGGCTGGGATTACAGGCATGAACCACCGCGTCCGGTCCCCCGATTTTTTTTAAATGTAAAAACATTTATGCGATTTTTACCTCTTTATTCTTGGGCAGCTACAAGTTCTTGTGATTTTCTCTCACGTCTTCTCTCCATTCTGATACATGTCCCATCTTCTCTGCATCCAGCCGGTTCCCTCTGCACGGCCATTGTCTCGTCCTGGTCTCCGCTGCTTCTCCCTCCTCCTTTTCACCTTTTCCCTCTTTCCCCCTCCCACCCCACCGACCCGATCTACTGAAGTCGAGTTGAGTGAGGGGAGAGCAAGGGGAGAAGATGATTGCCTGAAGGCGGCTCAAGAAAACAGAAAGAGCTACTGTGAGAGCCGTCGGGGTGTTTGGCTTCCCTTAGGCCCTACTAGGCTCAGGCTGGGGTCGCAGATCCAGGCATTTCCAGAGGCACTGGCTTCTGAAGCAGGCGAGGGTCAAGGCAGGTTGAAGGCCATTCGACTGCCCTTCTGGCTTCAGAGTTATGCAATGTACGCATTTCTAATGCGCAACAACACGATTAGTCAACCCACCCTCTCTGGTTTTCCAAAGCTTTGTAGTCTGTACACTTGTCCTGCAGAAAGCGAATGGCAATCCCTAAAGTTATTGATGGCTTAATCTACGATGAGATGAAAGTGAACGCTTAATGTGTTTCGTTGAAGATGAATAGCTGAGGTTGTCTCTGTGGCACAATCGGTTAGCGTTTTCGGCTGTTAACCGGAATGTTGGTGGTTTGAGTCCAACCGGGGACGTCCTTTTAAATGTTGGTATTTGTGGCCAGGCACGGTGGCTCACACCTATTAATCCCAACGCTTTCATAGGCCGACATAAGGAAGCCTCACTTGAGCTTAGAAGTTCAATACCACACGAACTTCTGTGAGAATCCCATCTCATTAAAAAAAAAAAAAAAAAATTACAGTTGTTTCTCCTCAGGCCTATCACTGTATTTAAAAGTGAGAGAGTGTTCACTTATCCTTGTCTCTTGTGCATCCTATGAGAACACAAAACAAAAGGTGCCTCTCCAAGCCTCCTAAAAAATAAGATCCCTCCAGAAAAAAACTAGGTTATATGTATGGGAACCTGAAAGTGTGTGAAGAAAGAAACTTCAAAAATTCTGCCTTGCTTTCCACAGTCTGCCTTCAAGTGATATCATACCTCTTCACATTACTCCTCTCCCTGCCTTTATGCTATTGTCATGCATTTTACTTTACACGTGTTATAAACCTTACAATCCATCTTTATTACTTTTGTTTAAACAGTCGGATGTGTTTTTGTTTGGTTTTGGGTTTTTGTTGTTGTTGTTGTTGTTGTTGTTTTTAAGATGAGTCTCGCTCTATCGGCCAGGCTGGAGTGCAGTGGCACAATCTTGACTCACTGCAACTTCTGCTTCCTGGATTCAAGCGATTCTCCTGCCTCAGCCTCCTGAGTAGCAGTGAGAACAAGCGTAGGCCACCACACGGGACTAATTTTTGTATTTTTAGTAGAGAGGGGGTGGTTCACTATATTGGCCAGGCTGGTCTTGAACTCCTGACTTCAAATGATCCGCCTGCCTCAGCCTCCCAAAGTGCTGGGATTACAGGCGTGAGCTGCCACACCCGGCTAGTCAGATGTTAAAATTATGTATTTGCCTATGTAGATGTCATTTCTAGTGTCTTTTTTTTTTTTTTTTTTTTCATCCAGATTTTCAGCTGGTCTCAGTTTCCTTCTGCCTGGAGGACTCCTTTAACTTTTTTTTTTTTTTGAGATGGAGTCTCAACAAAAGCGATTGTTGCCCAGGCTGGAGTGCAATGGCACAATCTCAGTTCACTGCAACAGCTGCCTCCCAGGTTCAAGCAATTCTCCTGCCTCAGCCTCCCATATAGCTGGGATTACAGGCATGCACCACCATGCCCGGCTAATTTTTGTATTTTTACTGAAGATGGGGTTTCACCATGTTGACCAGGTTGGTCTCAAACTCCTGACCTCAGGTGATCTGCCCGCCTCGGCCTCCCAAAGTGCTGGGATTACAGGCGTGAACCACTGCATCTGGCTGTCCTCTTTCTTAATTCTAACATCATGTTAGGTCTGGTTCAATTTTGATTAACTGGTTATTTCCCTTCTTTATGGGTCATCGTTTCCTGGTTCTTTGCATACATGATATTCTTTAATTGGATGCTGGACATTGTGAAGTTTACCTTCTTGCATACTAGCTATTTTTAAATTCCTTTTTTTTCCCCCTTGTCAGCAGGAAAGTTATATTTTATAATTCCTATAAATCATCTTGAATTTTGTTCTGGGGTGCACTTAAGTGACCTGTAAACAGTTGGATCCTTTTGGATCTTGCTTTTATGAACTTTTACGTGGTTCAGCAGTAGTGCTCAGTCCAGGGCTGATTATATCCCATTACAAAAGCATTATGAATTATGAATAATTCCAGTCTGGCTGGTGCGAACAGATACTGTTTTCTGCATTGTGTGAGTACCGGATGCCATTCCATGATTTTCTTGGATGTTTCTTTCCCTGGTACTAGTCAGCTACTCTTTTCACAATCACGCACTGACTAGTGCTCTGCTGAATACTGGTGGCAGAACCTGTACATACGCCCAGATTCTCTCTCTGCTTAGTTATCTTCTCACTGGATCTTTGTCCTGTGAACTCTGTGTTGCTCTCCCCAAACACTTAGCTTCACTTCCTCAATTCAGGGAGTCTGCCACCGATCCTTTTCTTTGTTCCTAGTCTGGAAACAATTCTGCACCAGGCTGGCACTCCCTTCTATCACAGATGGAACTGGGAGTTCAGTGTAACTGAAAACAGCTGGGCCATTACATTCAGTTTGAACCAGTTGATTTGCATGTCTGTAAAGGAGTCTGGAAAATGAACCCTAGGCCTAATGTGAATAGTGAACAAAATCAGATCTAGAAGTATTGAATGTATCATAAGCTAAGCAGAATTTTTTGAACTAGCAGCATTGTGATTCAGGTGGAATGTTTTTCTCTTCCCTAGGTTCCGTTTCTGGCCAAAGCATGTAGTTTTTTTTGTTTTGTTTTCTCACTGTCAACATTTGTTGCATCTGTTGGAGTCTTTATTACTCTGGTGAGTCTGGCCTACATAGAGATTCAGCAGCCAGGTGCAGGGCCACTGTGAGCTGAGGAAATGTGGGAAAGAAAAATCCCATTGGCCCCCCCCGCCTTTGTTTTTTTTTTTTTTTTTTTTTTTGAAGAGTCTAACTCTATTGCTTAGGCTAGAGTGCAGTGGTATGATCTCTGCTCACTGCAACCTTGGCTCACTGTGACCCCTGCCTCCCAGGTTCAAGCAATTCTCCTGCCTCAGTCCCCCCAGTAGCTGGGGTTACAGGCACCTGCCACCACGCCCAGCTAATTTTTGTACTTTTAGTAGAGACAGGGTTTCACCATGTTGGCCAGGCTGGTCTCGAACTCCTGACTTCAGGCTATCCACCCACCCATCTCCCAAAGTGCTGGGATTATAGGTGTGAGCCACCGCACCCGGCCCCATTGGCGTTTTTGGAATAAAAGATGGTAATACATTGTCTCCTCATCAACGTGTCTGCCTTGGGGGCGGTGTTGTGATACTGGAGAAATTAGTGCTTGGCCTGAAGTGCAGCAACAACCCCTCCAGCCCACCCCACTCACCTTCCAGAGTGGGAGGTAAGTTCTGGTGTGTATCTATGGGTTTCTAACCGTTAGAACTAGTAACCTTTTCACATTCATCTATACTGCTGGGTGGATCCATGAAGTCCTGGCAAAAAATCATAAAGTCACAGTTGATCCATGACATTTGTGCTGGGCCTTGGGCAGAAACTGAACCTCCAGGAAGATGTGTATATCTGGAGCGGCTGGCAGAAAGCTGTGAGGAGAGCCCTTGGACCTGTGACCTGGGTAAAGGGCAGATCCCTGAGAATTCAGACGCCTTGGCCTGCAGCTACACCAGTGCTGGCCACTCAGTGGTTCCAAGCAGCAGTCTGACACTCAAGTGCCTAAGCGCTCCCTCCAGAGAATAGAAGGCAAAGCAAGCCCTGGATGCAGTGACCCCAAACCTGTCAAGGAGAATAGAAGGCAAAAGCAGGAGAAAAGGGTGAGAAAGTGGGTGAGAGCCTTCCGGGACCTGTACACCACACATCAGGAATTACGTCTATTAAAACTGTTGGTTCCTGAAGCCTCTGGAGTTTTCTGAGAAATATTATTTAGGGGTAGGGAAATATATGCATTGTTAATGTAAAAATATTTGAGACAGAGTCTCGCTGTGTCGTCCAGGCTGGAGTGCATTGGCGTGATCTCAGGTCACTGCAACCCCTCCCTCCTGGATTCAAGCGATTCTCCCGCCTCAGCTTCTGGAGTAGCTGGGATTACAGGCACATGCCATCATGTCTGACTAATTTTTGTATTTTTAGTAAAGACGGTGTTTCACCATGTTGTCAGGCTGGTCTCAAACTCTTGACCTCAGATGATCCGCCCACCTCCATCTCCCAAAATGCTGGGATTACAGTCGTGAGCTGCAGAGCCCGGCCTAAAAATATTATTTTTGCGGGGCACAGTGGCTCACTCTTGTAATCCCAGTGCTTTGTGAGGCTGAAGTGGATGGATCATCTGAGGTCAGGAGTTCGAGAACAGCATGATCAGTATGGTGAAACCCCCGGCTCTACTAAAAATGCAAAAATTAGCTGAGTATGTCAGTGCACACCTGTAATCCCAGCTCCTCAGGAGGCTGAGGCAGGAGAATCACTTGAACCTGGGAGGCAGAGGCTGCAGTGAGCCAAGATCAGTGAGCTGAGATGGCGCCACTGCACTTCAGCCTGAGCAACAGAGAGAGATTCTCTCTCTCTCTCTCTCTCTCTATATATATATATATACTCCTAATTTGTGTGAATATGGAATATTGACTCCATATCCTTGGCTTGAGATCCAGATGTACCTTCAGGTTGGTTTTCTGAGACAAATCAACCTGTTCCACATCTGTGCTCTGAGATGGAGGGCAGCCAAGCAGGACCCCCAGGAAATAACTCCTGAGCTTTCAGAGATATAATCACATTGTCAGCCCATGGAGAAATTCCAGCATTAGAAGAGAATGAAGAGAACTTTGTGAGATTTCCTGATCTAAAACAACATTGGCGTGTTGCCCTCAACCTCCCTTGCTGAAATGACTGCCCGATGACAAATGTGCCCTTCCCTCCTCACCACTCTGACTAGCAGGACAAGGAATGAGGTTCGCTGTGAGCAGGTTTGTTGATTAGCAATGGCATTCCTTTCATGTTTCTTTAGAATCCCCTACGTATTTCCAACCTTCAGGAAAGCAAGGGTGTTGCCGCCCAATTTCAAACTGGGGACTTTTCACATGTGAGGCGAACATGTCATCACTCCACTACACAAACCCCTCCCAGCTCCTGGCACAAGACACATTCCTGAAAATGTTAGCATCTGCTGTTTTTAACTACTAGAGTTTCCAGTATAAGAAATTCGACTGCTTTTCAAAATTTGAGTGAAAAAGACACCAGGAAACACAATCCCTCAGGCAGACAGGCTGAACCCTCATTTATGGTTCCACGCCTAGCCCCGAAGCCAAGACCCTAGGGACCCCCAATCTGGCTTTGGGATCTCACATCTCACGCAGGGTTTCCAGTAACTAAGTGCCCATGTGTGGAATTCTCCCGGCTGATTCTCTCTGGCTCCCAGAAGCTGCAGGAGCTGGTGGGTTTTGAGCCTCACGTCAGAGCTCTGACAGAAAAGATACATCAAAAAAAAAAAAAAAAAAGAGAGAGAGAAAGAAAAAGGAAAAAAGCAGCAGGAAATCCGTCTATCCCTACTTTTCTTTTCCTGAAGACAACAGAAAACTTTGGTCCCACACATTCTGCTACAAATCTTGGTGGTCCCTTTGGTCCCGGATTCATTTCCTTAAACTACATATTGAACTATCTTTGCCACAAAAAAAAAAAGAAAAAAAGAAATAGCTTTGCCTTTACTTGGGGTTGTTTCGTTTTTCCTTGGTTTGAGGTGGAGCCACTTTATGCTTCTCCTCCTGATGCACATGCATGTCCTTCACATACTAGTTTGTCTTAGCCCCCACATTTGTTCCTGAAACACCATACTAATTTGCTCTCTTCAAGGAAGCTACTAGCATTGCCTACTTGCTGAAATATCTCAGGTAATTCCAAGCAAACAGCTTGAGTTTATATTAATAGAAGGCTAGATTCCTAGAATGACCAGAAAACCCGTGGAAAACTCTCCAGTGACTCCCTTTGCCATAGAAGATAATGCCAAGAGTCCTTCATTGTCATGGATCTATCATCTAGTTTCCGCCTACCTCTTCATTATTATCATTTCTAATTTTGTTATTCTTCGTCTTCTATATGCCTTCTTGTACTCTCTGAAGCTAACCAACAATTTGCTTGTTTCAAAACAAATAAATGTGATGAACAAAATAAATGTGGATTTGCCCTCATAGACCTTATTGTCTGGTTCAAGATAGTCCCAGTAAACAGAAAAATGAGGGAACATACTTTACCAGTTTACATTTATTCTCTGAAGAAAAAGTGCATGCAGGGGATAGAGGAGAGAATGCTAAGATAAACCTAATTTAGATTGAACGGCATAGGTTGGTTTCCCAGAGAAACTGACAGTTAACCTGTATGTAACCTGAAGGGTAAGTAAAAGTCGTCAGGTAAAGGGAATATCCTTTTAGACAGAAGAATCGATGTGTACAAATCCCCTGAAGCAAGAACTGGATGAGTTGGAGACAAGCAAAGAAGGCCTGTATAAATGCTGTTTTAAAAATGGTTTTTAATTGGCAAATAAAATTATACATATTTATGGCATACAGCATGATATTTTGATATACATATGTATTGTAGAATGGCTAAATAAAGTTAATCAACATATATCTTTAGCTCATGTACTTGTTTGTGGTGAGAACACTTACGATCTACTGTTAGCAATTTTTAAGTATATAATACATTATTATTAACTATAGTCACCATGATATGCAATAGAGCTTTTAAAATCATTTCTCCTATCTAACTGAAATTTTGTACCCTGTGACAAACATCTTCAAAACTCTCCCCTCAACCGCTCACCCGATTTCAGTCTCTGGTAACCAACATTCTACTCTCTGCTTTTATGAGTTTGACTTTTTTAGATTCCACATATGTGTGAGATCATATGGTGTTTGTTTTTCTGTGCCTGGTTTATTTCACTTAGCATAATATCATCCAAGTTCATCCACGTCATTGCAAACAGGACTTCTTTCTTTATATGGCTGAATAATATTTTATTGTGTATGTATACCACATTTTCTTATATTAGGTTGATGCAAAAGTAATTGTGTTTTCTTTTTGTCATTACTTTCAACGGCAAAAACTGCAATAACTTTTGCACCAACCTAATACATTTGTCCATTAATAGACACTTAGGTTGATTCCACACCTTGACTATTGTGAATGATGCTACATAAACATGGGAGTGCAGATGTCTCTTTGACATTCTGATTTTATATCGATATGCATCAAGTAGTGGAATTACAAGATCATATGGTAGTTCTATTTTCAGTTTTTTGAGGAACCCCCTTACTGACTTCCACAATGGCTGTCAACTAATTTACAACTGTCAACAGTGTATAGGGGGTCCCTTTTCTCCAAATCCTCCCTAACACTTTACATCTTTTGTCTTTTTGATAATAGCCATTCCAACAGGTGTGAGGTGATATCTCATTGTGGTTTTAATATGCATTTTCTGATGAATAGTGGGGTTGAGCATTTTTTCATATACCTGCTGTCCATTTATATGTCTTGGGAAATGTCTATTCAGATTCTTTGCCCGTTTCTAATTAGGTTATCTGTTATTTGACTATTGAGTTTTAAAGTTCTTTAAATATTGTGAATGTTAACCAATTATCAGATATACGGTTTGCAAATATTTTCTCTCATTACATAGGCTGTCTCTTTATTCTTTTGATTGTTACTTTTTCTGTGCAGAAGCTATTTGGTTTGATGTAATTCCATTTGTCTATTTTGGCTTTGGTTACCTGAGTTTTTGGGGTATAAATGCTTTTTCTGCTTTCTCTCTGGAATGAATTTGAATTTACTGACAGCATGGGTTTATGTATCAGACACAGCTTTGTTGACCCAGTTCCTTGTATGGTGCCTGGCATAACATCTGTTTTATGAATGGCCATGACTGTCCTGCAATTTTATGCCTCCCAATCTGGGCTTCTGCCAACATTCATGCCTTAATCTTTGGTGCATATTACTCCAGTTCCCACCCTAGCAAACTAAGCCAAGACGATGGAAGTCGTCCTCCACCACTTGTTTTTAATCCTCATAATCATCATTGTATCCTATTGATTGTCCACTGGATAAAAGTTCCTCAATCACATTCAATCACATTCCTTTTCTATTTTTACAGGATCATCCAGTCTTCTCTGGATTACTGCAAAAACCTCAAGTCCTGTGGTCCCTAATCCATTCTTCACACTGCTGCCAGGGAAGTCTTAGGGTTGTCATGATGGTTAAATTAGAAAATATGAGTTAAACACTTACAAAAGTTGTCTGGCATATACTGAGCACTATTTTAGTGTTGATTTTTATTATCATTGTCATCATCTTTCTAAAATAAAAATCTGATTAAATTATGTCCCAGATTATAAAACTCTCACTAGTTCCTATAAAAATCTGATTAAATTATGTCCCAGATTATAAAACTCTCACTAGTTCCTAACAGATTTGCAGGTACATTTTAACTCTTTGTTAAAAATTCTACCAAAGTACTTGTTGTTCCAATAAAATATATTGTTTCATGCCTCTTTACCTTTACATGTATTTTCCAAAAATTTATGATTTCTTATCATTTGTCTACCCACTACTCAGATTTCAAAACTTCACTCAAGCAATAACCTCTAAGAAGTTATTGACCTCCATAATCCAATTTGTATTTATTTTCTGTATTTCTTCATAGTGACATATGCATATCTCTCATAATCCCACATCAAAACGTGCAGCAGTCACTGCTTTCTATGTTTCTTCCTCTGGGGGTTAATTTTTTTCTCTCTTTCTTTTTTATTTTCTTTCTTTTGAGATGGACTCTCATTCTGTCACCCAGGCTGGAGTGCAATGATGCAATCTCAGCTCACTTCAACCTCCGCCTCCCAGGTTCAAGTGATTCTCCCACCTCAGTCTCCTGAGTAGCTGGGATTACAGGCGCCCACCACCACACCTGGCTAGTTTTTGTATTTTCAGTAGAGATGGGGTTTCACCATGTTGGCCTGGCTGGTCTCGAACTCCTGACCTCAGGTGATTCGCCCCCGCTCAGCCTCTCAAAGTGCTGGGATTAGAGGCGTGAGCTACTGCGCCTGGCTGGGGGATTAATTTCTTAAGGTAAAAATTACCAATTATTTGAGCTCAGATCGCCTAAATGTAACACAGTTCATGACTGAAACTAAACTTTGTAATACATAAATACATCAGTGCTGTCTCTGGACACTATAAGTGAGTTCTCCCACACTGTGCCTCATCTCCCAGATTGGCTCCTTGCTGCTGTCACTGCTGGATCTACAAGCACCTGTTAGTCCATTGCTCTGCCATTTTCTCAAAATATATTCCTTCCCTTGAAATAAAGGATTAAGTTAAGGAGTAAACGTTCTTGTCTCCAGCCAAAGGGCAAAAATCAGGAACTGTAGGAGGAAGCCCATGGGAGATTTTTCTGCTGATTGTGTTTCCAGTAGCTTCTAGATTTTTAATGAGTCACTTCACCAAATAATCTAAAATAGGAAACCAACTAATTTCCTGAGTGTATTGCATAGTTTATCTATTTGGTAAAAAAGCCTTGAGGAGCATTTTCCCTTTGGATCATAGTTGCTAATTGAGGGAGGGCAGAATGTGTCAGAAGCAATGTGGTCATAGCTCCCTAGGGTGCTAGATAGTAAAATTACCAAGCAGGCATTGATGCTAATGTGAACCAGAAAAAAAAAAAAACCCATTAATTATACTCATTAGCGTTGTAGCTGATCCAGTCCATACAGAAAAGGCACAATGACCACTTTTCTGGGGAGTGAAGTAGTAAGTCATTTGTTGCTGTCTTGAAAAATTTTAAGAGACTAGCAGGAAGATGCATAATATATTGGGAACATGCTAGTTCTGGCGAATTATTTAGACTTTTCCTTAAAGGGCCTGGGCCATGATTAAGATACAGGGCAACTGCATTCCTCTGTACCCCAGGATTCATATTTTAAAGAATGTGAAACTCTCTCATATTGGAGATTTGGTCTTGATTAAGTGGACAGCTTGAAAAAATTAAATCATCTAAAACCTTAGGACATAATTATGTCATTTCGAAGATGTTAGCTAGTTATGCCTTTTTCTTATGTTTAATTCAAAAATTGTTGAGATTTTCTTCGAACTGCAGTTTACAAATACATGACAGTGAAGGATTGGAAGGTGGTAATAGGAAAAGTAGCTGAATGGGGAGACAAAATAATGCTCAGGTTGAGGTCTTAAGGTCAAGAAAAAGAACATTAGAGATATTGCAGAATGGTCAAAAAGGCTACCCCTAGCATCAGCCTTAAGAAATGAAGGAAGAGGCCGGGCGCGGTGGCTCAAGCCTGTAATCCCAGAACTTTGGAAGGCCGAGACGGGCGGATCACGAGGTCAGGAGATCGAGACCATCCTGGCTAACACGGTGAAACCCCGTCTCTACTAAAAACTACAAAAAAACTAGCCGGGCGACGTGGCGGCGCCTGTAGTCCTAGCTACCCGGGAGGCTGAGACAGGAGAATGGCGTGAACCCGGGAGGCGGAGCTTGCAGTGAGCTGAGATCCGCCCACAGCTTCCCAGACTGGATGACAGAGCAAGGCCCCGTCGCAAAAAA
>NW_016807998.1:5842-7615 GCF_001698545.2 Rhinopithecus bieti | reverse complement strand
GTTTTCCATATATACATATTTTTAATTTTAAATTAAAAATTTAAAATAATTAAACTTAAAAAATTAATGTTTTAATTAATGCTTCTTTAAATATATAGGATAAATGTGTAAGATACATTTTAGTCTTTACTGTTTTTGATCAATGTTTATGAGCACTTGGATAGTCATGAATATGAATAAGATGAAAGGGTGATGGATCATTTAAATGTATAGAAACAAGTATTTTATTTCATCGCATTCTGACTGGTGTGAAATGGTATCTCATTGTGGTTTTGACTTGCATTTCTCCGATGATTATTGATGATGAGCATTTTTTGTAAGTTTCATGGCTGATTGTATGTCTTATTTTGAGATGTGTCTGTTCATATCCTTTGCACATTTTAAAATGGCATTTATTGTTTGTTGCTTGATTTAAGTTTCTCATAGATTCTGAATATTAGGTCTTTGTCTGATGCATAGTTTGTGAATATTTTCTCCCATTCTGTAGGTTGTCTGGTTCAATATATGAAAATCAATAAATGTAATTCATGACATAAACAATTAGAAATGAAATTCATATGATCATTTCAATAGATGCAGAAAATCTTTCAATAAAATCTAACATCCCTTCATGATAAAAGCCCTCGACAGACTAGTCTTTGAGGAACATATCTCAAAATAATAAGAGACATCTATGACAAATCCACAGCCAACATCATATTCAATAAGCAAAAGCTAGAACTATTCTTCTTGAGAACTGAAACAACACAAGGATACCTGTTCTTACCACTCCTATTCAAGGCAAGAGAAAGAAATAAAAGGCATCCAAATAGGAAGAAAATGTCAAACTATTGGTCTTCATTGTTGATACAATTCCATATCTAGAAAACTAATTTAAAGGCTCTGCCAAAAGGCTCCTAGACCTAATAAATGACTTTAGTAAAATTTTAGGATACAAAATCAATCTAAAAAAGTCAGTAGTATTTCTATACATCAATAATGTCCAGGCTGAGGGTCAAATCAAGAGCATAATTATATTTCAATAACCACAAAGAAAATGAAATATCTAGAAATGCACCTAATGAAAGAGGAGAAAGGTCTCTACAAGGAGAACTACAAAACACTGCTCAAAGAAATCAGAGATGATGCAAATAAATGGAAAAACATTCCATGCTCATGAACTGGAATAATCAATATTGTTAAAATGGCCATACTGTTCAAAGCAATTTACAGATTCAATGCTATTCCTATCAAACTACGAATGTAATTTTATCAGAATTAACAAAACTATTATAAATTTATATGAAACCAAAAAAGGGCTCAAATAGCCCAAGTAACCCTAAACAAAAAGAACAGAGTCAGAGAGAAGTATCATACTAGCCAACCTCAAACTGTACTGTAATGTTACAGTAACCCAAGCAGCATGGTTCTGGTGCAAAAACAGATACATAGACCTACCAAACATAATAAAAAACTTAGAAAGCAAGCTGCACAGCTACAACCATCTAATCTTCAACAAGGCTGACAAAAGAAAACAATGGAAAAAGGACTCCCTGTCCAATAAATGGTGCGGGGATAACTGGCTAGCCATCTGCAGAAGAGGGAAACTGGACCATCACTTTTCACCATATACAAAAATTAACTCAAAGTGGATTAAAAATTTAAATGTAAAACCTCAAACTCTAAAATCCTGGATGAAAACCTTGGGAATACTATTCTCAGTATAAGCCTTGGCAAAGAAGTTTTGATTACGCTCCCAAAAGCAATTGCAGCAAAACAAAATTTGTAAGTGGG
>NW_016807998.1:0-1527 GCF_001698545.2 Rhinopithecus bieti | reverse complement strand
CATGTTCTCACTCATAGGTGGGAACTGAACAATGAGATCACTTGGACTCGGGAAGGGGAACATCACACACTGGGGCCTATCATGGGGAGGGGGGAGGAGGGAGGGATTGCATTGGGGAGTTATACATGATATAAATGATGAATTGATGGGTGCTGACGAGTTGATGGGTGCAGCACACCAACATGGCATAAGTACACATATGTAAGAAACCTGCACGTTATGCAAATGTAACCAAGAACTTAAAGTATAATAAAAAAATTAAAAAAAAAAAGAGGCACATAATAGTGCCTCTTAAGGAAACCAAGTTACTACAAAATAAACTAATTAGAATTATTATTAATTCATTAATAGACATTTATTTATTCCTCAAGTATCTATATCTCATTTATTTAAATATTGGATAAAGTTGAGGATACAAAGAGAATAAGATGAGGCGTTTATCCTTGAGGCTATTAAATCTATTGGAGAGACCAATGGGAAAGAAAAAATTAGATATAACATGTTTTAGACAAGCTTTAGATTACTAAGAAGGGAACAGCAGACCCTCTCTAGACATATTGGAGAAAGTTCAATAATTGATGACTCTAAAATGTGAGGAATGAGTGGAGGGAAAATGATATTGGAGGCTGAAATTTCTCTCTCTTCTTCTCTCTTTCTCAGTGGACTCTTGAGACACAAAGGCATATAAAGGAAACTAAGTATTTCAGTATAATTCCTGTGTGATGAAAACTTAGAGGATGAGATTGTAAATGTACATGGGACAGAGAATCAGCTGTCCTATGATTCAGCTTAAGGAATTTTGACTTTACCTTACAGGTGATGAAGAGTTACTATGCAGCACAATGTGAAAATATGAATTCACNGAGCTAATTAAACTAGAGCTTCTGCACAGCAAAAGAAACTATTGACAGAGTGAAGAGATTCTTATTTCTACTTGTTAGAACCTGAGAGGAGGTTTAGGTGCAGTAATTAGAATAAATTTCATATAAGCTAATTTTATTTAATGGGATTCCACCTGACTAAAAAGTATTCTTGTCTTCTCTTATACTAAGATTTAATTAACGGTTACTAGAAAATCAAAAGTATACTACATTGCTTTGATTTTTTACTGCAGAAAAAGCTATTATAAGTTTCAAACCTCAATTTTCATTTTTTCATAAACCATATACAAAGTTTTTCCTAAAAGCAGTTTATGTATCAGAATTCAATTACTCTACAACAGACCATGTTTTATTTAAGGCATGCTGGGTTCCATGTGAGTCTATAGATAAAGATGATGAATAAGGAAAGAAGAAAGGTGATAAGGATAATTCTAGTCAATTCAGAAAATACTTACTCTGCATATAAATACAGATAATTAGTCAAAATCTGTTTGCTTATTTTTCTTGAATGTCTACATTATCGTTGTTCAAAGTGGGGAATAAGTGATATTAACCTAACTCAATCCATCGATATTGAGCTCAACAGAACCTGTTTCCCAACCCTCTGTTCAGGTATATAATATCTTCTTTTGTAAAATGTGTTTAT
>NW_016807997.1:128978-130798 GCF_001698545.2 Rhinopithecus bieti | reverse complement strand
CCTGTTTTGGACATTTTAGGATTGAGATGCTTATTAGATGTGCATCTGGATGATATAATCTAGAGATGAGAAGAAAGACTAGGAGTGAATTCTTGTAGGCTCCAACATTTAGAGATGGGACATAAGGGGAGGAAAAAACAACTAGAGTTTGATTTTAAAAAAGCAAATGTGGTATCAGAAAAACCAAAAGACTATGGAGTCCTAAAAGCCAAGTGAAGAAAATGTTTCAAAAATGCAAGATATAATTACCCCATCAAATTCTGTGGATGAATCCTTAATATAAGGACTGAGAATGGATCATCAGATTTGGCAAGGTGGCTGGCCATGGTGGCTCACACCTGTAATCCCAGCACTTTTGGAGGCCAAGGCAGGTGAATCACCTGAGGTCAGGAGTTCGAGACCAGCCTGGCCAACATAGTGAAACCCCATCTCTACTAAAAATAGAAAAATTAACTGGGTGTGGTGGTACATGCCTATAGTTCCAGCTACTGGGTAGGATGAGGCAGGAGAATCTCTTGAACCCGGGAGGCAGAGGTTGCAGTGAGCCGAGATCATGCCACTGTACTCCAGCCTGGATAACAGAGAGATATTGCATCTAAAAAGGAATTTGGCAAGGTGAAAATTCTTTCAGTGGAATGAAAGAAGTATAAATCTAATGGTGTTTGATGTGAGAAAATGATGAAAATAAGTATGGATTACACTTTTTAGGTGTTAAGTGCAAAGTGATATGGCGTATATTAAAGCAATCTTCCATTCAGGGATATATCCTACTTGGTCATCATGTATAACCTTTCTGATGTATTGTTGAGTTCAGTTTGCTTGTATTTTATTGAGAATGTTTACATCTGTGTCATCAGAGAGATTGACCCATAGTTTCCTTTTTTTGTGGTGTCTTTTTGAGGAACTCCCATACTGCTTTCCATAGTGGCTACATCATTTTACAATCCCACCAACAGTGGACAATGGTTCCAAGTTCTCCACATTCTCATCAAGACTGACTGACTTTCTTCATATTTTTAATAGCAGCCATCTGCTATGGGTTGAATGTTTGTGTTCCTCCAAAATTCATGTTGAGACTTAATCCTCAATGCAATAAATGGGGAATTATTGGGTCATGAGGGTTGAGCCCTCATGAATGGGATTAATGCCCTTTTAAAGGAGGCTCTAATGAGCTCTGGAGTTCCCTTTTGCCCTTCTGTCCTGTCCACCTTGTGAGGAAACAGCATTATTTTCCTATGGAGAACAAAGCTATAATGCACCTTCTTGGAAACAGAAGGTTTGCCTTTACTAGACACTGAATCTCCTGGCACCTTGATCTTGGACTTCTCAGCCTTCAGAATTGTGAGAAATAAATGTATATTATTTATAAATTACTCACTCCATAGTATTTTGTTATAGCAGCACAAATGGACTAAGACACTATCCTAATAGTGAGGCTAGTTAGAAAGGGAGGCAGAGGACTTATGGCAGTAGCTAGAGGAGTCTGCAGTCTCTAAACTACTCTCCCGTGATTCTCTGTCTCCTGGTATTCACACCCCTGTGTAATCCTTTTCCCTTGAGTTCTGGCTAGTTTTAATGACTTACACCTAAGAATAGAAAGTGGCAGGAAGAATAGTGTCACTTCTGAGTTTAACTTACAAAAAGACTGTAGCTTCTTTCTTTTTTATTGCATTTTTACTTTTTTTTTATTATACTTTAAGTTCTAGGGTACATGTGCATAATGTATCATTTTTTATTGCGTCTATTTGATTCCTCTCTCTTTTCTTCTTTATTAGTCTTGCTAGCGGTCTGTCAATTTTGTTGGTCTTTTCAAAAAACCA
>NW_016807997.1:119530-125169 GCF_001698545.2 Rhinopithecus bieti | reverse complement strand
AAAAAAAAAAAAAAAAAAAAAAAAAAGGATAAGTCATAAACTTGGAGCTCCTTGAAGCCACATACTATCACATATTCATCATCAAATATGGTAGTCATTATTGCTATTCACCAAATATTTCTGATTCTCTTTCCAGATATGGGAGGATGTAGGTGACACTTTTCTCCCCCTTGAAGCCAATTCCAGTCTTGCTACTTGTGGGTCAATTGAATGTCAGTGAAAAGTATGTTTGTAATTTTCAACGGAAAGCTTTAAGAACTAGTATCTAATCCATTGCATTCTTTCTTTTCTGGCTCAGCAATTATGAAAGCTCAGAGGTAGAGCTCCCCTCAGCATGGGTCTCAGGAAAGCTTTCTGGCTTTTAATCCAGTGTAGTTATTGAGAAGATATTGAAGCCATAATAATACACTCAAATCTGTCAGTTTTCCTAATCACAGCCTATACTACCTCTGGGATGAATTTGACCACTGAGATGTTCACTATATCTTTAAAATCTGTGATGCTCGGAGATCAGTCCCTTGCATCAGAACAACTGCCAACTCCTAATTTTGTATGCAAGAATGTTACGTGTTCCCAACATTCAAGAACCCGTGAATATTCCATCTCTTCAATATTGGGGAATTCAGCTCTGAAACAATTTCACTTATCAAACAGTCTGGGCTTATATATTTGTGAAGCTAGAGACATCTGAAAGCAATAAAAATAAAATGTGAAACCCTCAAACCACTAGTAGAACAATTACATCAAGAAAATTAGAGCTACTCATTGGATACATACTAGGGGAAACAGTCAATAATAAATAGAATTTTTTAAAACCTACACAAGTTGAATCAATCTGGAAAAACACGAAATGCCAAAACTGTCACAACAATTTGGAAACTTCATTAAACTAATTACATAAAAGAAATGAAATCATAAGGCAAAGGCTTCCCTTCAGATGAGCACCAGACCCAAATGTTTTCTATAGCTAGGTTTTACTGATTTCCGAGGATAGTCAACCCCATCTGTATTAGTCCAGTTTTACACTGCTGATAAAGACATAACCAAGACTGAGAAGAAAAGGAGGTTTAACTTGATTTACAGTTCCACATGGCTGGGGAGGTCTCATAATCATGGCAGAGGGTGAAAGGCACTTCTTAAATGTCAGCAGCAAGAGAGAAATGAGGAAGAAGCAAAAGTGGAAACACCTGATAAATCCATCAGATCTCATGAGACTTACTCACTATCACGAGAATAGCACAGGAAAAACTGGCCCCCATGATTCAATTACCTCTCCCTGAGTCCCTCCCACAACACATGGGAATTCTGGGAGATAAAATTCAAGTTGAGATTTGGGTGGGGACACAGTCAGACTATATCACCACCTTATACAAATTTTTGCAGAGAAACTCATACTATTAGGCTTTCATAGCCTTAATACCAAAACCAGTTAAACGTATTATAAAAAATTAAGAAATTCAAAACACTAGGCAAACACAGGAAACCATACCCAGTTGAACTGAACTGAAGAGGAGTAAACAAAACATGTGTTTGTGCTCACTCTCTCTCACACAAACACATTCACACACTTCAACATCCACCAGCTCCCTCAGTTTACTCTGTGCTTATGAGCCACGCTTGCTCACATCTGGCATTTGAACTTTCTACCTGATTTCAGATAATCCTCCTACCATTTCACAAAAACTCACGAGCTGCAATACTTCCGCTACCCATGTCCACAAACTTACTTCAAATCTTTTTCAAGGTAAAATGCCATATTTATTGAGGCATTTATATATTTCCTAATCATTTAACATGTAAAAATCTGTGATACCATTTCTTTTAAGTTCTTAAAATTATTTTTAAAAATGTGTCCCTGAGAAAGTTTTCAAATGTTGTGACCCTAACCCCATTTGTCCACAAGCCCTGTGATATTTATTGAATAATTTTGTGTATCATTGTGCTTTTTAGGAATTCATATTCCCTGCTAAAACAGAACAGTATTAAAAGTCCTGATAAATGAAATAAGAAAAGTAAAGAAAATAAAAGGTATTAATACTACAAGAGAAAAGAATGCTGTTATTTGCAGATGGTATGATAATTTACACGGAAAGTTGAAGAGAATCCCCAAGCTATTAGAACTAGTTGAAGAGTTCAAAAGGTTGCTGAACACAAGTCAACAGAAAATCAATAGCGTTTCTCTAGATCAATAACTATTTAAAATAGAAAATAATATAAAATTTACAATAGTAGATAACACTATAAGTTATCTAAAATGTAATTTAATCAAAAACCCCACAAAACCTAATAAGGAACTTGTAAATGCTTACAAAAAGCTTTAAATGATACCTGAATAAATGGAACTATATCCCATATTGTGGAATTCATTTCTACCCTAAATAATCTACAGGTTTAGTGAAATTATAACAAAAATGCAGTACTAGTTTAGCAGTAATTGGGCAAACAGATTCTAAAATTTTTAGAAAGAAGTAAATGTTTACAAATAGCAGTGACAATTCTAAAAGAGAAGACCAAGAAAGGGTCTTGCCCTACCAAGTTTTAAAACATATTACAAGGTTGTATCACAAATCAAGGATAGGTTATTTAACGGATAGAATTGGAAAAACTTTTACCACACTGAGAAGATGAAGTAAGACCTGTACTTCTCACAATGTGCAAAAAAATTAACTCCAGATGAAATGCAAAGCTGTAAGTTTCTTAGAAGAAAATATGAGATAAAATCCATTAATGTTGGGTTTTCAGAATATTTTAGAAAGATGAAACAAACACAAAATACAATGGAAAAGCTATATTTGATCATATCAAAATCTAAGGCTCTATTCATTAAAATATAGTATAGACAAAGAATGATGAGGGTAAGATCATTTTCAATGTCAAAAGCACAAATAAATTAATATATGGAACAGTGGGACTTGATCCTATCAAATCAAAGAGTCCTCTTCTTATTGTTTTGTAACTGCCCTGTGTTAACTTAAAATAAAGCTTATACATAATATAACCTGACAAAAAGGTAATTATATAGTGATAAATGGGTTAATTTTGCAAGAGTATATAATAATGGTAAATATATAGGCACTCAACATTGGATTACCCAGATATATAAAGCAAATTATAATTAGAGAGAGACAGAAAGATCCTAAAACAATAATAACTGAGGACTTTCAGCATTGGACAGATCACCTAGACAAAAAATCAACAAAGAAACCTCAGATGTAATTTGCATTATAGACCAAATGGACCTAATAGACATTTATAGAACATTTTGCTTTACGCTGCAGAATACACATTCTTCTCCTCAGTGCATAGAAGATTCTCAGGGAGAGACCATATATTAGGCACCAAAACTCGTCTCAACAAATTCAAAAAATTAAAAACATATCAAGTATCTTTTCTGACCACAATGGAATAAGAGTAGAAATCAATAACAAGAGGAACTTTGGTAAGTATACAAACACATTAAAAGTAACCAATATGCTTCTGAACAACCAGAGGGTCATTTAAAAAATCAAAAGGAAATTAAAATATTTCTTGAAACAAATGAAAATGGGAACACAACATACCAAAACCTATGGTATACAACAAAAGCAGTACTAAGAGGGAAGTTTGCAGGAATAAACACCTATATCAGAAAAGTAGAAAAACTTCAAATACACAGTCAAACAATGTGTCTTAAAGAACTAGAAAATCAAGAGCAAGCCCAAGATTACTAAACCCAAGATTAGTAGAAGAAAATAAATAATAAAGATAGGAGCAGAAATAAATAAACTTGAAACTAAAAACATCCAAAATGTCATTGAAATGAAAAGTTGTTTTTATGAAAAGATAAACAAAATTGGCAAGTCTTTAGCCAGACTAACAAAAAAAGACATAAGACACAGATGAAATCAGAGATGGAAAAGGAGACATTACAACCGATACTAAAGAAACTCAAAGGATTATTAAAGACTATTATGAGCAGCTATATGCCAATAAATTGGAAAACCTACATCAAATGAGTAAATTCTTAGACACACACAACCTACCAAGAATTAAACATGAAGAAATCCAAGATCTGAATAAACCAAGAACAAGTAATGGGATGAAAGCAGTAATACAAAGTCTCTCATAAAAGAAAATTCCAGGACCTGATGCCTTCATTGTGGAATTCTACCAAACATTTAAAGAAGAATGAATACCAATCTTACTCAAACAATTCCAAAAAATCGAGAAATGAATACTTCCAAACTCATTCTATGTGACCAGTATTACTCTGATAAACAGACAAAGACACAACACAAAAGGAATACTACAGGGCACTAACTCCGATTAACATAGGTACAAAAATCCTCAACAAGAAACTAGCAAATCAAATTCAACAACACATTAAAAAGATCATTCATTATGATCAAGTGGGATTTATCCCAGGGATGCAAGGATGGTTCAACATAAGCAAATCAGTAAATGTGATACATCATATCAACAGAATGAAGGACAAAAATCATATGATCATTTCAAGTGAGGCAGAAAAAAGCATTTGATAAAATTTAACATCCTTCATATAGAAAATTCAACATCCCTCAAAAAACTGCATGTAGAAGGAACTTACCTCAACATGATAAAAGCCATATACAACAAAACCACGGCTAGTATCATACTGAATGGGGAAAAGCTGAAAGTCTTTCCTTTAAGACCTGGAACAATAGAAGGATGCCCACTTTCACCACTTTTATTCAATATAGTATTAGAAGTCCTAGCCAGCGCAATTAAAGAGAAAGAAATAAGGAGTATCCAAATTGGAAAGGAAGAGTCAAATTATTGTTATTTGGAGATGATATGATATTATATTTAGAAATATTTAAGGACTCCACCAAAACACTATGAGAACTCATAAATTCAGTAAGTTGCAGAATACAAAATCAACATAAAAATTAGTACCATTTCTGTATGCCAACAGTGAACAATCCGAAAAAGAAATGAAGAAAGTAACCTCATTTACAATAGCTACAAATGAAATAAATTACTGAAGAATAAACTTAATTGAAGAAAGATATCTACATTGAAAACTATAAGACATTGATGAAAGAAATTGAAGAGGACATATAAAATGGAAAATATTCCATGTTTATTGGTCAGAAAACAATATTGTTAAAATGTTTGTATTACCCAAAGAATATAGATTCGATGCAATTTATAGATTCAATGCAATCTATATCAACATGGCAATGACATTCTTCACAGAAATAGAAAAACGCAATCCTCAAATTTACAAGAAACCACAAAAGACACAGCCAAAGCCACTCTGAGCAGGAAGGAAACATTTACAAGTAGGCACGCATTTAACTCTGCTGATAATCTAGGGAGTGGATTTCTTTTTTAAAAGCAATATTAGGTCTTTTTTTGTATAAGTTGTAAAAACTTCAATGATACATCCTAATGCAGGCAACAATCTGGCAGCACCAGTATCTTTATACGTGTAAAATTTTATTGCAAATTTTACAGACCACTTAGAAAGCAATTTAAAAATATGCAATAAAATATTGATACCCTTAATTAATTCTACTTCTGAGACTTATGCTTAGGAAATTATTCAAAATCAAAATATAGTAAACCTTATATAAATGAGGGTGTTTGGTGCAGCATTACCTAAAAAAACCGTCTTA
>NW_016807997.1:112502-116958 GCF_001698545.2 Rhinopithecus bieti | reverse complement strand
AAGGTCCTCTTCAAGGAGAACTACAAATCACTGCTCAACAAAATAAAAGAGGACACAAACAAATGGAAGCACAGTTATTTTCAATCCTGGCTGCTCATAAGAATTATATGAGGAGTTTACAAAAAAATAGTAATGCCAAGGCCAATCTCCAGAGTTTCTGATTAAATTGGTTTAGGGTTGAGCCTAAATATTAGAGTTTTTGTCTGTGATATTTGATTTGATACTGTTTTGTAGTCTGGATTGAGAGCAGCAATCTAAAGAAATTGTGTAAGCTCATTTTTTTTTTTTTAAAGTAGAACTTTAGCAGTTACTGCAACTTAGATGCATATTTAAAAACAACAAAGAGCATAAGATTTTTTTTTGAAAAAGAAACACCTTACCCTAATGTGAAGAAATTTAAGAGAAATCAATTTAACATCATTTACTCAAATTCCACCCCTCCCCTAAAAATTCCTCAAATAATAAAAACAATATCTTTACAAGATAGAGGTGCTGAGGCTTAACATTAAATCATGATTTTAAAAAAGACTTAGATATAGTCGAAAACTAGCTCAGCATGAGTCCATCATTTAAATATCATTATAAAATTAGTAGATATGTAGATTGCCTTAATAGAGATTTAGCATTTTGAATGATGGAGATATGTTGCCCTCTACTCTGCACTTGTCACTCCACTCCGGAGGACTTTATTATTTTCTAGGTGCCACTTTTAAGATGAACAGAGACCACAAGCAAACGACCAGGACGGACGTGGGATGAAACCATTCAGGATCTAGAGACAAATAACGTCAGGGGAGACAAAAGAGTGCACCATAACTTCCTTCAACTATTTTCAGGGTTATTCTATGGAAACAAAAGTGAGCAATTACTTCTAAATTTAAAGAATTTTAAAAAGAGATTGGATCAGTTCCGTGTGGCACTAGATTTAAGCACTATAATGAATGTTTGAAGAAGACAGATTTTGTGTCAGTGTAAGTTGAAATTTGTAATAGTTAGAATTGTTCAAAAAAGAGACTGGACTGCCTTATGGCATAATGAGATGCCCATCATCAAAAGCATTCAAGTAAAGGGGAACAATTATTTGACATAGTTTTTCTTTTGCAAACTGAAACAATGGATGGAGGATTTTGAGACGTAAGTGTAGATATTTTCTAATGTTCCTTCCAACCTTGAAAAGCTCTGTGAATTTTTCATGTGCAAATTATTCTTCTTCTCCACCCCAGTTTCAGCCTATGTTCCAATTTCAGCCTATATGGTTTTGTATAACAAATTTCACTTCTATATCAAAAGAGAAAGAAAAAAAGAAGCCCAGAGCAGTGTCCCATAATTAACATCATAACATTGCTTTTAGTAAATGACTTTGGCTTTTTATTTTATTTTATTTTAGTTTAGTTTAGTTTAGTTTATTTTAGTTTAGTTTAGTTTAGTTTCAGGTCAAGAGGAGACTTGAGCTTTGTTTTAGGTTACATTAGAAAGAAATCTATTGCCTGATAACAGTCTCTGCATCCTTATGGCAGGCACTGCTGGTTATTGTTCATCCAACAGCCATGCTCCCTGCTACCTTCCTAACAGAATACTGATTTTGTTCAGGATAAGTAGCGACAAGCTCAAGGAAGGTGGATATCCCTCCAGTCCAAACCAAACATGGCAATCCCATTGCTCTCTCGCCAGTGATCTGTTTAGGAATGAGTATGTGACCAAGTTTGTTTAAAAATATGCAAGGGGAATTATTTCATGGGGGTGAGGGGAGAAGGCTTCTGTGAAAGGTTTCCTTCCTGTTGAACAGCAGAGGATGCAGCAGGAAAGTATCTTTCTTCCACTCTTTGATGGGTTATCTGACAATGTGATATTTTGGCAGCCATCTTGCAAACCTGATGGGAAAGCTAAAATAATTGCAGAGAAACCAACTGAGAGTCCTGCCATTATCGACCCAGGAAAAGCCCAGTTATGGAACTTTTATTAAGTGAGATAATAAATTCCTATTTTAAAAATCATTTATTAGTTAGATATTCTATTCCTTGCAACATAAATATTCTAAAAATAGGGCCACAGAAGAAGAATTCTGGTTGAATGAACTGCAGAAACTATGTGATGAATACATGTATATAGAAGAATATACTTATACTTAGGTAGTAGCATAATCAATTAGCCCTGGAAGAATCTGGACATTATCTATCAATATCTATGTCAGTCTATCTATCTATCTATCTATCTATCTATCTATCTATCTATCTATCTATCTCTGTCTGTTTATCTGTCAGTCAATCTATCTATCTATCTATCTACCTACCTACCTACCTACCTACCTACCTACCTACCTATCTATATATCCATAATTCAATGGCTGTAACAACCATTTTAAATGACACAGCAATTCCTCAAACGAAACATTCTGGTTTAACAATCAGTTGAATCACTTTTAGTGTTAATCCCTGTATTGTTTCAGCCACATGTGTTCTATGTACAAACATTATCCAACCACCTGCAGATTAATGCATGAACACCATTTTACAGATGAGGAATCAACAACCCAACCCCGGGTAGGCAGTCACATGACTGCAAAGTGGGTAGGGCAGTAAGTGATAAGATCAAGTTTCACCTGGTCTGACTTCTAAAGCTATGATTTTTTCTTAACAAGTACACTATACTGCCTGCTGTATTGAAGGGCAGCATGATAAATGTGAGGAATGAGAGATATTACTAATACATAAGAGAAAAAGGCAAGAGGCCGTTATAGGCTCAGTGCCACTAGCAGTGAACAGACTATGCTTCCTTGGAGTTTAAAGTACAAGAACAGAAAACTTCCTGGTAGAGCCAACTTGCTGGGTACAGGACTTACGATTAAGTGAGATAGAGGCAAAGGGGACACATGATGACATACAAAAGAGCGAAAATGTCTTATTCTCCAACTTTCATGGACTTTGTACTCACCACTAGAAACACCAACTCAAATATGCTAAAATGGGAATGGTAACTCTGCTAACCTCATTCTATCAATTTTAAAAGGTCAATTTTTGATCAGGAAATGATGAGCTGTGTGCTAACATTTTGTATATTGTCCAGAATTCTCTGATTTCTTGCCTTTTCTGTGCAAAATTCCGAGTATCTCTGCAATAATTTTGTAATAACGTGATTTTTATTAACTATGTTCAAACACTTTAGAAATGCTCACTTAGTTATGTCATGGTGAAGTTCATTTATAATAAATAGTATTGCTAAATTTATTAATGCAAATAACCTAATAACAATACCCATGATGATTGCTTATAAAGGGAAATGTTTCAGCTGTGTGTAGAAGAAAAGCCATTTAGATAGGAGTCAAGGTATATAGGTACTTGTCTCTACCGTAAGACTTACTCTATGAGTAAGCTGGGGAAAATCTTTCAACCACTCTTCCTCTCAGTTTCCTCAGATGTAAAATGAGAATGCTAGTACCTGTGCTACGAACTTCAGAGTACTGTTTTGAGCATCAAATGAAACAATGGATTCGAAATCCTTTTGGATACATAAAGGCACTCCACATGCCAAATGTTTTATTATTCTTTATCTAAAGCATTCAGAAATATCAATTTTTCATTAATCCAAACTGGCCTGTTAACAATTTCAACTATGCACAGATGTATTTAAGAAGAACTTATATGGAATTATATATTGGATTGAAGTCACTGTTGCATTTTTAGGTTGAGATCACTTCCTGTGGGAGAGATGGGGGAGGATATGGGGGTGGCAGTGCTTGTAGAATTGCAAGCATTGTCCAGATGTGGTGGCTCACACCTGTAATCCCAGCACTTTGGGAGGCCAAGGCAGGTGGATCACTAGGTCAGCAGTTCAAGACCAGCCTGGCCAACATGGAGGAAACCCCATCTCTACTAAAAATACAAAAATTACCCGGGTTGTGGTGGCGGGTGCTTGTAATCCCAGCTACTTGGGAGGCTGAGGCAGAGGATTGCTTGAACCCGGGAGGTGGAGGTTGCAGTGAGCTGAGATCATGCCACTGCACTCCAGCCTGGGCGACAGAGAGAGACTCTGTCTCAAAAAAGAAAAAAAAAAAAGAATTGCATGTGGAAAACTGAGTCATCACTAGACAACCATTGCATTACCCAGGAACTCTATTAGTAACTATTATCTAAAAGCCCACAAAAAAACAGCTAGAGTAGTCCATACCAGAAGGACAATATATCGACATAATTTTGCAGAAAATCATGATAATGTCAGAAATCAATAGTGTTTTTCTTTAGTTTCATCTCCATTAGAGACAGAGCGAAACAGTCAAATTTCATGAAGCTGATACGCATCTGCTGCTTAGGCGCCTGGTAAGACACTAAATGCCAGAAGGACTTTTGTGAAAACATTATGAATTCGTTTTAGTTTCTGCTAGCTACCATTAAGGTTTAGGAAGCATAGGCCTCAGGGAGTTTGATGGATTGACAGGTCTACAGTTGTAGCTCAGATGTGG
>NW_016807997.1:100155-110170 GCF_001698545.2 Rhinopithecus bieti | reverse complement strand
TTTTTGCCAGTTTACTACCTGCACTTTAGCACAGAAAATCCAGAATCCGTACAGACCTGAAAATTGGGCAAGTATTCATCTATTTTAAGATTCCTATACTTTCAAGTAACCAAAATACTGTCTCCTAATACCAGACCTTGTTATTTAATAAATAAAATAATTTCTATTTCCTTTCTCTGCCATAAAAGAAATGTGTTTACTATAGAATTTTGAAAATTTAGAAAATGCAAAGAAAAGAATAAGAATAAAGTTACTACCAATCCTACTACCCAGAAATGACCAATATTAACATAAGGCATTTAACTTTTTAAAAAACTTTTATTTTAGGTTCAGGGGTACATGTGCAGGTTTGTTTTATAGGTAAACTCGTGTCACACAGGTTTGATGTACAGATTATTTCATCACCTATGTAGTAAGCGTAGTACTCAATACTAAATTTTTCTTCTCCTCTTCTCCCTCCTCCCTCTTTCCAACCTCTGGTAGGTCCCAGTGTGTATTGCTCCCCTCTATGTGTCTATGTTTTCTCATCATTTAGCTCCCACTTATAAGTGAGAACATCAGTGTTTGCTTTTCTGTTCCTGCCTTAGTTTGCTAAGGATAATGGCCTCCAACTCCATTCATGTTTCTGCAAAGAATATGATATTGTTCTTTTTTTATGGCTGCATAGTATTCCATAGTGTGTATGTACCACATTTTCTTTATCCAGTCTATCATTCATGGGTATTTAGGTTGTTTCCATGTCTTTGCTATTGTGAATAGTGCTGCAATTAACATGGGATCAAACACATGCCAACTAACTAAACTAAGATAACAAAGTCTAAAGTTATTTAAAAGAATAGAACAAAGTCCCAACAACAAAAAACTCAATATCTAGCATCCTATAAAAATTCAATCTATGAAAAGAAAGCAGGAATACATGATTTAGAAAAATCTGGCAGGGCACGGTGACTCATGCCTGTAATCCCAGCACTTTGGGAAGCTGAGGCAGGAGGATCATTTGAGGTCAGAAGTTCGAGACCAGCCCAGCCAATACGGTGAAAGCCTGTCTCTACTAAAAATACAAAATTAGCCAGGCATGGTGGCTGTAGTCCCAGCTACACATGAGGCCGAGGCATGAGAATCACTTGAACCTGGGAGGCAGAGGTTGCAGTGAGCCACAATCACGCTATTGCACTCCAGCCTGGGTGACAGAGCAAGACATTGTCTCAAAAAAAAAAAAAGGAGAGAGAGAGAAAAGGAAGGAAAGAAAAAAAGAAAGGGAGGGAGAGAGGAAGGAAGGAAGGAAGGAAGGAAGGAAGGAAGGAAGGAAGGAAAAAGAAAGAAAGAAAGAAAGAAAGAAAGAAAGAACGAAAGAAAGAAAGAAAGAAAGAGAAAGAAAGAAAGATCTGTATTACAAAGATCTCAGTCATCCTCCTTTTCAAGGGAGAGATTAAGCAGGGCAACAAGCCTAGTATAAACAACAGAGGAAGTACATTAGTTACCTAGCAAAATGAAGTCAAATCTAACATCTAGGATAAAAAATATTTTACTTCAGAATTTTAAGGTATTCTTGTATTGTTTCCTACCATCCAATTTTACACATAAGTCTGATGCTTGTCTGATATTCGTTCATTTGTAGATGAACTGTCCCCTGCCCCCACTGAGGCTTTTAGAATCATTTCTTCATACTCAGTGTTCTAAAATTTTATGAGGATACATTTGGACATGATATTTTAAAAATTCATTCTAATCATCTCTCTATAGGTCCTTTTGATATGACAATTCATGTCTTTGTGCCCCATGGGCAATTTTGCTTTGTTGTTTGTTTGACAATGTATTACCCTCAGCTTCCTCTATTGTTTCTTTATTTTTTATTTTTTAAGTTTCTGGGTACGTGTGCAAGATGTGCAGGTTTGTTACATAGGTAAACGTATGCCATGGTGGTTTGCTGCAATTATCAATCCATCACCTAGGTATTAAGCCTGGCATACATTAGCTGTTTTTCCTGATGCTCTTCCCCTACCCCCGACAGGCCCCAGTGTATGTTGTTCCCCTTCCTGTGTCCATGTTTTCTCATTGTTCAGCTCCCACTTGTAAGTGAGAACATGCAGTGTTTGGTTTTCTGTTCCTGCATTAGTTTGCTGAAGATAATGGCTTCCAGCTCCATCCATGTCCCTGCAGAGAACATGATCTCATATCTTTTTAAGGCTACATAGAATTCCGTGGTGTATATGTACCACATTTTCTTTATCCAGTATATCATTGATGGGTATTTGGGTTGATTCCATGTCTTTGCTATTGTGAATAGTGCTGCAATGAACATATGCATGCATGTGTCTTTGTAATAGAATGATTTATATTTCTTTGGGTATATGCCCAGTAATGTGATTGCTGGATCAAATGGTATTTCTGGTTCTACATCTTTAATGAATTGCCACACTGTCTTCCACAGTGGTTGAACTAATTTACATGCCAACCAACAGTGTAAAAGCATTCCTATTTCTCCGCAACCTCGCAGCATCTGTTGTTTCTTGACTTTTTAATCATTGCTATTCTGACTGGCATGAGATGGTATCTCATTGTGGTTTTGATTTGCATTTCTCTAATGATCAGCCTCTATTGTTTCTTTTGGAACTTTTATTAATCAGATATTGACTTTTTGACTGAACCTGTATGTCACTAATATTTTGCCCCAAGGTTCTAGAAAATTTCTTCAACTTTTTCTTCCATCTCTTCTTTTGAATTTTTTCTTTAAGCAATCTTATTTAATTCTAAGAGCTGTTTCTTATTCCTTAATTACTTTTTATGTTAACTTTTTTTTATGGATTGCACAAATTCCTCAAATCTGCCTAAGGATATCAATTTAGAAAGATTATATTTTATTTAAATTTTATCTTCTATTCCCTGAAACATCTGTTCCCTCCACAATCAGTTGTTTAACTTTTTCCTTCTCTTTGGGATGATGCTTTTCTTCATTTGTTCAGTCAAATACACTCTCTGTTAATATATAAGATGGAAAGAGAGACCTTGAATTCATGCTGCTTTTAACAATCACTGTTTTTTATTTCCATCCTATAAACCTGCTGATTCTGAGTTTAGGACCTCTCCAAGGACCTATTGGGATGATTGGCTTTTACCTCCATTGCCGTCTTCTCATGAATGAATTAGGAATTTTAGTTTCTCAATGTCAGAGAACAGAGTGCTAAATGCGGAATGGGAGAAAACATGAATGAATTTTGTTGTCTTGGATTTAAGTTAGAGGAATAGGCATGATGCCAGAAGGAAACTTGGAACACAAGGATATTTAAGTATAGAAGCCTGACAAAGTGAACATAGTGAACATCATCTGTAATGAGACAAATCAACATTGTTGGCTACTCATAGAATAAAATGAAAACACAACATAAATTCTGTGATGTAACTGTAAAATATGTATAACCTAAATCGAGTTATAGGGAAATATCAGACAAACTCAACTTAAAAGACATTTTATGAAATAGCTGCCTTATCATTTTCAAAGTTGTATGATTCATGAAATTCATATAAAGTCTAAGAAAATTTTGCAGACCAAGGAATACTAAAAGACATGAAGCTAAATACAGCACATCATTTTGAATTGAATATTTTACTACTCTTTGGGAATTTTTGGTGGGAATTAAATGAAGTATTTGGTTTAAATAATAGTTTCAACATTGATTTTCTAATTTTAATGGTGTAATGTGGTTGTTTGGGGGGAATGTCCTTACTATTAAAAGATATACTAATAAAATATTTAGGGATGATAGAGCATCATGTCAGCAAACTTAGCTCAATCAGATTAGGAAAAAATATTTTAAAAATATTTCTTTAAAAGTTGTGCTTACAACTTGTCTATAAGCTTGATATGCTTTTAATGTTATAAATAATTGTACAATAAATAGCCAATAGAAGAATTCAAATTAAATGCCAAAAATATTTTTATTAAATCAAAATAAGACATTAAAAGAGACACAAAACCCAGATGAGCTGATTAGGAAATAAATAATAAATCAGTAGTTCGAGATGCAATCATGTCAATAATTGTATTAAATATAAATGTACCAAACATCAAACTAAAAAGCAGAGAATTCTGGACAAAATAAAAACAAACAAAGAAATAACAAGGTGCTCCTATATCATGTCTACAAAAGATGAATTTTAAATAAACATTCACAAGTAGGTTGAAGGTGAAAAGGTGGGAAAATATGTAAATGAGAAGCATAAAAAATCAGGAGTGATTATATAAATAGACAAAATATAATTCAAGACAGTATTACTGGAGAAATGTAGGGACGTTTATTAATGATAATAAACATGAATACATTGGGAGGACATAGGAATTCTAACTCATAGTTAGAATGCCCAAAACACAGCCAGAAAACATCAATGACACAAATTTGGCTATATTAAAGAGAGAAACAGGTAGACTCACAGGCATAGTCAGAGATTTTTAACACCCCAGTCTCAGTAAGTGATAGAACTAGTCAGAAAATAATTAAGCATATAGAAAATCTGAAGAACACTATCAACCACCTTGACTTAATTGGCAATTACAGAATATGACACCAAACCATTGCAGAATATACATTCTTTAAATTTGTATGGAATGTACACCAAGATAGACCATATTCAGGGACATAAGTCAAGTCTCAATGAATTTTAGATGGTTGAAATATTACAGAACATTTTCCTGACTATAATGGACCTATATTAGATACCAACTAAAAACAGATAGCTAGAAAAGTCTCAATTGAAAATAAAACAATATCTTTCTGAATAACCCATGGTAAAAATAAATCAAAGGGGAAAATAGAAAACACTTCAGATTGAAAGAAAATAAAAATATAACAAACTTCATGATATGCAGTTAAAGCATGCTAAAAATCCTCATAATACAGAAAGTAAAAATCCTTGTTTCTACCTTATGATATTAGAAACTGTACCAAATTGAACCCCACGTGTAGAATGAAAGGAAATGATAAAGAGTATATATGAATGAATCTGAAAACATATAAACAACATAAAATGCACTATGTGAAATGTTGGTTTTTGAAGCAGTTAATAAAATTGATAAAAGCCTAGCAAGACTGACTAAGAAAAGAGAGAGAGAGAGAGCAAATAATCAGTATCAGGAATGAAAAAGCAGACATTCCTACAGATTCTACAGATATCGAATGAGAAATATTACTCCAATAAATTAGACAAATAAGATAAAAAGTTGTAAGAGGATCGGCTTCGATGATTGCTCTCAATTGGTCATTGTCAACTTCTGATGGCCAGCCACTATGCTCTTCATCTTCAAAACTCTCATCTCCTTTGCAAAACTTCTTGAACCACCACTGCACTGTAGGTTTGTTAGCAGTTCCTGGGCCAAATGCATTGTTGATGTTGTGAGTTGTCTCTGCTACTTTATGAGCCATTTTGAACTAGAATAAGAAAATCACTTAAATTTGCTTTTTGTCTAACATCATTTCCATAGTCTAAAATAAACAGCAACTTATATGTCATTAGCAAAATAAATAAATAGAGAAATACCCATTAAAATGATTATAACATAACCACATATATTTAAGAATGTATTCCAATATCAGATGGCAAGTCCAACAATGCAAAAACCGTAAGTACATTTGCACCAACCTAATATGAGAAACCAGTGTTCTGGACAGATACTTCATTTTGGGGCTGGGTGATGACTGCCATGTGGGTGTTAACGGTGTTTACAGCTGAAAACGAATCTCCACTGTCAGCTGTTGCAGAAAGAGGCCGGCTTGCCAGTTAAAACAAAAAGAAGAGTAAGAGTTTACCTTGGCTAATGTTAAGAAGGCTTCGCGACTCTATAACAAATCACAAATGTGTGAACATTTTGACAATGAGCTGTCTGTAAACATGATGTTTTGTGAGCATTATGTGGCAACAAAGGTTTCTTGGAATTTATGCAAGTACATATTCCAAAGAGCTGAAAACCCAACACCAGTGCTATTTTTTTCATACTCAGGCCACTCTTGTGGAGCAGGCAAAAGCCAGGCTGGGTCCTTCTGCTTTGAAAGATGGTGGAAAGCAGCAGAGAGGGTGGGTCACCAGGCAGTGGAGAACCAAGAGGAAACCAGTGTATGGACTGTCTAGTTCTTTGTTCTAACTCTTACTTCCACTTCACAACACTCTTATGTCTCTCCAAAAGGTTTAGCAGGGTCCGATTTTCACATCTAGTTGCCTAAGCATCCAACAATCGCATGAGAACCACATCTAGCTGTACCTTGAGGAAGCACACCTAAATATCTGGTGTATATGGAAGACCCATGTAGCCACTAATTAAGGATGTACTTTGTGCCAGGTGGCTTTAAGTCACAAGCTGACTTAATCCTTTCAAAGACATGAAGATGAAGAAATTCTTACTGTTCCCATTTTACAGAAGAGGAAACTGATGCTCAGAGGGAATAAATGAGTGTCCAAGAATACATGGCCTGTAAGTAGTGAACTGCAGTCTCAAAACTAGGCTTTCTAATTCCACATTTTAAATCATCTAGGCAGACTTTCTTTTATCAGCTCTCTGTAAGAAGGCCAAGAGGCAGTAGAGGGTGGCCCTTGAATATCCAGTGAGCAAGTGAAAACCTCCCTCACAAGAGAGAATGAATAGTTATTATTAATAAAAATTATTCTCAGATTTCCACAACATGTAATGTGACACCTATTTTTAACTTACTACCTTGTGTTAATGTGTTTGTAAGAATTACATTTTCTTTTGAATCCATCACTGGAAACAGAATTTGCATAGCGTGTACTTACACATTTTCAAATACTTATTCAACCACTGTATGGTGCTCAATCAGATATATAATCATTAGACTTGGTGTTTCATCTAAGAATGAGATTAAAAATTATGTTTATAATGGAATACATTGATAAATACATCTATTCATTAATATTTACTAAGCACTAAAAACTGCTTGAAGTGCATGCCTTGGGCTGGATAGGAGCTTGTATGTAATATTACTATTTACTAGTGTCCATAAGAGAGGACAGAAAGATGTATTTTGTAGGAAGATCCATAACATTAAATAGCTAATAATCTTTGCTTCAAGTTCTTCTTTGGAATGTGGTAATGTATAAATAAATAAATAATAAATAAAATCAATAATAAATAAATAAATGAATCAACATTAATGTATTTTTTTGTATATTTATTTGATATTTTATCAATCATGCCTAAATCTTCACCTTAAAACTCCATTAATTTTATACCAACCATTATGCAACCTTCTCACCTCCAACCTCTAGGCATTCCCTATCACGAATGTAGCCTTCTATATCTCAGCCATCGTCTTCAGCTCACCCCAACTACAATCATCATGTGAGAATTCAACATGCCTAGGAGGACCCAGGACAACTTCTTGACCTCACAAGGCCTTTCTTAGAGCTAATGAGCCCTGCACTGTCATCATTAGAAACTGCTCCTCTCTAAAATCACTGACTCAAACACCTGACACTGACCATACTTTCTATCCCTCCAATTCTATATGAGATTTCTCCTCTTGGGTGTCTCACAAACACTTTCAGCTCAGAATGTCTGAAATTGAGAGGAGCCAGAAGCATGCCCATGGATTTAGATTCTTTATTAGCATTTGCTGATGGCAGTATCCTAGGGGCCCTTTAGCTGGTTAAAGTTTGAGAACTAAATGAGGTTGTGTGGATTCCCTTCAGGCTCTGGGACCCAGACAACAGTTGTTCTTTCTGGATCAAAATAGTTCATCAATCTGAATTTGTGTCACCTTCAAAGAGGTGGCTGATCAATGAATTGTTGTCCACCGCTCTTTCCACATATTTTGGGGTGATGTGCATCCTATAGTTTTGTGGACCTTGTTGCCCATCAGCTCCAGGATGTTGCCACCAAGTATTTGAAAGTAGTGAACAAGCTCTGGTCTTGGGCAGTGATTCTTCCACAAAAGGCAGTGCACACAGCTCAAGGGGAACTGCTGCTTGGCTTTTATGGAGTAGGAGAAAGTCTGATTTCTACACCTATAGGACCTCCTTTGCCTTCTCTTCCAAAACATGGTGTTTGCTGGGTTTTGCTGTGATTGGCCCAGTTTGATTGTCCAACAGGCCTGAGCCTCTCAAGACACCTATAACCTGTGCTCATTCCTGGACACTGTAACTCTGTGATCCAGCCTGTTATTGGGACTGGTAAAGGAACAGCCTTGTGATTCTCTAGATATTGGGATGCCATTGGTGTCCACTGGTCCCTGGTCAGGCCTTGGCCTAGAAATATACATGTGAGGAAGCTGGTCATCCTAATAACTGGACCACAATGTGAAGCCAATATACCCACAGGAATGGCTGATAGCACCTAATGTAGATGAAGATATGGAGCAAAAGGAACTCTCATTCATTGTTGGTTGAGTGGAAAATGGTACATCCACTTTGGTAAATATTTGGTAGTTTCTTACAAAATAAACATACATTCACCCTATGGCACAACCATTCCTCTTCTAGGTATTTATTCAAGAAAACAAAATATATCTACACACATACATGTGAATTAGTGCACCAGAATTCTATAGCACTGTTAATCATAATTGCCCAAACTGGAAATACCTCAGGTGTTCATCAACAGAAAATGGATGAACAAACCATGGTATGTTCATACAATGGACTATTACTTAGCAATAAAACAGATTGAACTACTGATACACACAAAGACATGGATTAATCTCCTAGGCACTATGCTGGGTGAAGAAACCAAGAGTACATGCTGTACATGTATATGTAAGTGAAGTTCTAGAAGATGCAGAATTCTGGGTGCCTCCAAGATGGAGGAGGGCAGGATTGACTGTGGAGAGACACACGGAATTATCTGGAAATGGGTGTGATTTGTTTTCAAAATTGTGCAGTTAGAATGTGTGTATATTAATATATGCAAATTTTACCTAAAAAAGAAGTGTACAAATATAATAATCAAGTAGTGTGAAGATTGAGTGGAGCTATAGATGAAACAATAATGACAGAATATTGACAGTTGTTGAAGCTGGGTGATTAGGTACATGGGGTTTCATTATATTATTTTCCTTAATTTACGTTTGAAATTTTCTGTAATATAAAGTGAAAAGAATGAAAGAATGTAAAGGAGAAAGAATGAAAGAAAAAATGCAGCCATTACTAATTCTTCACGGTATCTTTATCTAAGAATCCTCTTCAATATATTAGTAGTTTCTAATAATCAACCAGAAGGCCACTTGAGATAACACTTACTTTCTATCCTTGACCAATAGAGTATACTTCTAAGTTTCTTAAATATGCACAAGTACACACATAGGAAAAAAAAATAACTAGAATGGCTTATTCTAGCATATTAAAGCAGCAGGCTTCAGGTGATAAGATTATGGGTAATTTTTATCCTTTCTATATTTCTCTGTGTCTTCCAAAAATATGATATGAATATGCATTTATTTTATACTCAGAAAAAGTAAACCAAATATTAAATATCATTTTCATTGAGTATCCTGTGGTGTTACTATGGTTTCAGAAATTTAACAAGCTTTACTGCATTACCATCCTTGAGAAAAGTAATGTTGCTAATTGTAATATTTGTTAGGAAAAAAGGTTTTGCCAAGGTATGAGCCTCCTGGTCTTTTTTTTTTTTTTTTTCATAAAGATAAAAATGCAACACTGCACAGGAGATCTGCTTATTAGACATTGGGCATACTTTCTGTAAAACTAAAATAACTCTTCAGAAATTTCCTGCCAAATTCACAGCTAAACTGTTATGCAAATGTAACTACATCTAAATTAAAAGTGCTGAGATGATACAGCCAACAGACTTTGAAGTATGATTGCTTTTGGTGGTGTAGGCAGAAAGGTTGAGATGTTTTAAAGTAAACAAGATGTATCACACTTTATTTAGTTTCCTATTTGGTTGGGGGTTTATAGTATACAGGAAAGAAAAAAATGATACATGAAAATAAAATAGTTAGAGGGAGGAAGGAAATGATAAGATTAAGTGTTTGTGGTAAGGGCAGCTAAGCCT
>NW_016807997.1:92289-100134 GCF_001698545.2 Rhinopithecus bieti | reverse complement strand
ATCCCTCCCCCCTCCCCCCTCCCTACAATAGGCCCCGGTGTGTGATGTTCTCCTTCGTGTGTCCAAGTGATCTCATTGGAGAACCAATCTTTTACTTCTGGCTACCTGCCACTGGGTTATAATCTATAAGAGGGCACATTCTGTCTTCTCCATAGGTATGCCATTAGAACCTAGTTCAATGTCTGACACGTAGTAAGCATTTAATATTTGTTCCATAGTAGTAATTCTATGGATATATATTGAAGTAGTGGTTCATTAATTTATTGATCAGTCTCATTAATATTTATTGACTGTCTTGTATGGGTCGGGTACTCATCTCATTGTCAGGGACATGGCATTGAGCAAAATAATGTTCCTGCTCTCACGGCACTTACATTCTAATGACAAAATTACTATCCAGACAACATAACTGAATGTAACTTGTGGTTTGTATTGAAATAAGTGATAAATTTTCCCTATTTTAATGCTACCATTCTAATAAATTCCTTGGTATGTTGGGTCAACATTTCACTTCTGTGGCACTTTGCTTGGTAAGAGAATGTGACTAAAAGTGATTCAAGGTGACAAGTGTAAGCACACATAATTATTACAATTGAAGGACTTTCCAAGATAACATGTGAAAACTACAGAAGCATACAGTTCTTTAAGTTTGCATCCTATGAACCAGGAGAGAGATGGTTTCCAGTGGAAACAGAGATTCTTTTATTGACAAAGATGAATTGTTGCACTATGACTCTCCTCTTTGTAATTTCCTGGCTGGTCGAGATCAATCAATACTTCTTAGACAGCACCCATTTGAGGTTCTGACAAGTGTTATTTTTTGAAGGCCATTTTTTATGCTTCTTATTAATGAAAAGCAGTATGGTAATATCTATAGCCACTTCCGCTCTGTTTCCTGGCCTTGCTCCATCTGGTACTGATATAACAAACAGCTGAAATCAGTACATTGTGATATTATGCAAATGTGCTCTGGCAGATTGAGCTAAGAATAGTGTGCATTGGGCTATTTTGTTTTACTTGTTGTATAGAGGAATTTGGCATTTTTAAATTAAAGAAACTTACAGACATTAAAAAATATCTCAGCATTAGAAAACCTTTTCTTATAAAGTTTAAATAAACTTTAACCTTGATGAGTTTGTGAATTCCAAGAGGAAAAGATAAGAAGGCACCAGGAAAGCAGTTATTAGTGCTTCTCATGATGTCCTCTTGGATGAGTTAGAGAAGCATGGGCTAGATGCCCAGGAGAACTTGGTGGATTCAGCACCAGCTGATTTGCTGTAGCCAAAACAGTTCTGATTATGGCTTACTGAAAACCTGAAGAGAATTTTCTAGTGCCATACTGCAGAGCTGGATACTTGGGATTGTCCTGGTCAACAATTTTTTAATGACTTGGGCGAGGGCATTCACAGCATGCATATAAAATCTGCTTATGTAAAGAATTTAGTAGGGACAGTGACTATATTGTTAAGACATAATCAGGAACCTTAAAGGTTTCTTCAAGGTAGACTCAGTCTGAATCAAAAATATGTGCCTTGCTTGATATAAATAAATACAATGTTTTATATTTGTGCTGAAAAAAACAGTTCTGCAAATATAGTTTGGGGAAATACTACCTTATGTTAGGAGAATCCTTAGCCAAATATCAAAGGACATTTTTCCTTTCTAGGTCCTAAACTGATGAACTGATTATTTTTATAAGGCAATTTGGTGAAAAATTTAGACTCACAAAGAAAATCAAAAGATTTTTTTTTAACAAAGGCCCTCTTCTACTAAAGAGAATATTAAGGAACAATTTGTGCTTACTTGTAATGAGTTTTAAACCCTGTGTTGCTAACTTTTCTTTCTTATGTTTTAAAAATCTGAAAAGTATAAACCTTACTTCTCCACCTTCTCAGGAAAGCTAAGTTAACCTGATAATTGCTTCTTAGGGGAAACTACAGTCACCTCTTCTATAACTGAGAAGATTATGCCTTATTACAAGCTTTTCTTTCTTTTTTGGAACATCGAGAAATGGGCTTCCTCTGTACTTAAAAAATCACAAGGTAACCAACATACATAGTGTCTCAGGACAAAAGCCAGATATAACATTTTGTAGAGTATCTCATGTTTTGTTCCCTTCCCTTACAAAGCATGCAGTACATAAATCATCATTTGAGGATAGAATGAATGCCCCAGTACTTGTGATACTACGCTCTAGGAATATGAACAGCAGTGTATTAAGCCGATTTGTTTAATAGATGAAGGGCTGTCACATGGAGAATGGCAAAAAGCTCCTGGCTTGGAAGGACATGATTTTTCAAGGGTTTCTGGTAACATCGTGAAAAGAAGTATATCTGTTAAAAAAGAAAAAAAAAAAAAAAAAGGTGGCTCATGTATTGAAAGTAGAAATGGATAAAATATAACATGCAGATTCCAGAAAAGCTAGGGTAGTATTGGTTTGCATTAATCAAAATTGAATCAGTATGTACAACTGTTATGTATCCATAATAATTAAAATTTTAAAATTTAAAACATTAAATTGAACAAGAGGAAAAGTAATCAGGCTCATTTGCTATGTATTAGTCAGGCAATCCTTGTGTACTGTGTTTCATTCTGGACATTATATATTGAGGAAGAGAGAGAGATTGGCAAACATGAGCATATCCACATTATCCACATACCGCTACACATATAGAGAAAGAATATTCTGGAAGAGATGAGATATGGGAACAGATGAAAAAACTGGAGATGTTTAGAGAAAAAGTTACCATGGAAGGACAGCGCTTGGTAATTGGCTTCAGCTGTTGAAGGCCTTATGTCAAAGGAGAAATGGAATCATTGTCTGGACTTTACAGATTGGAAGGAGGACTGAGGAGTTGAAGTTTCAGGGAAGTAGAGTTTGGCCTGATTCAGGAAAGACCCATGTAGCAGAACTTTCAAAAAAATTTATTGTCCTAAGGGTAGAGATGTCCTAATTACCGGAGGTGCTCAAGCATATTAGGAATGAGTTTGTAGAGGGAATCTGATCATTAGTCAGGGTTGGAGCAGATTTCTTCCAGTCCTAAATTCTAAACTTGGCTGATGAAGTCTAGTTTTGGACATCAGAATTTTTAAATTCTTGTCTATCATCTCACAACTAATCAGCTAACAAGTTCTTTTGGCTCTTCCGTTACAATGTGTCTTATATCATTCTTGGGTTATTTACGCACAGTTACCTGAATATCACAATAGTCCCCTCATTGGAAAGATCTTGCACACATTCTTTGTTGAGGATTGTTTACAAATATGGCCATAAAATATTCTCCCATCTCTATACACATATCTTTGCTGTGTAGCTTTATCTCGACTTCCACCAAGAAGTGACTTATTTTTCTATTCCTTGAGTCTCGGATGCTATGGATTTTCTTTGACCAATAGAATGTGACAAAATTGACATTGTATGACTTCCAAGTTTAGAAGAAGTTTTGCAGCTTCTAATCTCACTCACCTGGGTCACGAAAGCCTTGTAAACAAGCCTGGGCTAACCTCTGAGAGAATGAGATGTCATCTAGAGAGAATGAGCATGCGGAGAGAAAAAGAGGCCCAGCCATGTCAGCTCTAGCAGCACTCAGAGTTGGAGCCCATGAGAGGTGAGAGAGGCCATCTAAGAATAGCAAGCTCCCAGACAACCCACCAACAAACTGAAAATGCCTAAGTGGGTCCAACTGTCATCATGCGGAGCAGAGATAAACCATGTCAAAGAAACCCTCCTCCAATTGCCAACCCACAAATTTATGAACAGGTAAATGGCTGTTGTTTTACAGGACAATTTGTTATGCAGCAATAGAGACTGATAATATACTTCTATCCAGGAAATTTTGCTTCTAAAGATAATCCTACACAAGACACATGTACATATATGTTCACTACAGTGTTTCTAACAAGGATCAAAATTTTTAAGGGGACTGGCTAACAAATTATAATATAGCTCAGTAGCACTGACAAGGAACAAGGTTGTTCTCTACCTATATATGTGGAAAGATGTTCAAGGTAGATATCGTTAAATGAAAAAGCAGTATTCAGCACAGTATGAACAGTTAACCACATTTAGGCAAGTAGACAAGGATGGGCATACATCTACATGGTGGATGTACTTAGAAACTATCCAGAAGGATGCACAATAAACTCTTAACAGTAGTTAACACTGAAGACTTGGGTTGAAAGATGAGGAGGGGAAGAGGACTTTATATACCCTTTATTCCTTTAAATCTTTCGAGTGTATAGTACTTAAAATACTAATTAAAATAAATGGAAATAAAACAAACACAACCTCTGATTATTCCCTCTACCTGTAGTCTCTAATCCCTGCAATGCAGTATGTGTAGTACCACCAAGTTAATATAATTAAAACTTCCTTTTTTTTGTCAGGTCACTTGTCTGCTTAAAGATTCTTAATACCTCTCCATTGCCTAGCAATGGTCTCCAAAGTGGGGTATACTCTATTTCTAAATTTTAGCTCAAAAAAGTGAAAAAAAGAAAAGTCTCTACTAGTTCTACTAGTTTTGAGTATGTGAATATGCGCTGGCACCCCCCCACTTGGTATTTATATGATAACATATTGCATAAGGGAGGCCAAACGTCCTGAGGAAAGAGTGGACAAATCCCTTTGTCATGGTATCCTCACTCATCCTCTCAATTTCCACTGATTACATCTATTTATGGTTTCTGTGAGCCTAGTTGATTTGTGGATTTTTGAAAATCTAGCCTGAAATAAAACAAACCTTTACAAAATTGATAAGTAACTTAAAAATATTCCTTTGAAGACACTCAGCTTTGAGACTAATACAAATAACAAAAGCACAAATTAACGACAGGTGAACGCCACATCTGACACGTTTCTTACTCCTGTTACAAATCAGCTATATTACAAGGGAAAAACCATGACTACAGATCTGAAAAGGATTCAATTAAAAGGACAATAAAAGAAGAAAAAAGTTAACTCGAGTTTTAAAATGTTTAAAATAATGTAATACCCATTTCAATACATTATATAAGTTCATTTAAAATGATAAAAGTTTTAAAGCCTCATCTGAGGATTCCTACTTATTACTATAAGATTAGAAAATATCACACACCAGTTGAAACACATTTTGTTTTCACGGTAAAATGAAATGATATGTAAGAAAATATGATAGTGAAATAGAAATGCATTCTTTGTCAGAAAATACTGCTGGAGGATGCAGAAAAAATATTGTGGGTAGACAATAACATGAAGAAATCTCAAAATCCTTAGACTGAGTAAAAGAACCTAGACACAATGATACATACTGTATAATTCCATGTCTATGAAATTCTAGGAAATTCAGAACAAGTTATAGCGACAAATGCATTCGTGATTTTCTGGGGCCAGTATCAGAGGTAGTGACGGATTGTAAAGGTGCTCAAGAGAACTTTTAGGGGAGATGGAAATGTTCTGTATCTTGTTGTTGGTGGTGGTTCCATGGTTCTATGCATCTATCGAGGCTTGAACATTTTAAATAAATTTGGTTTATTGCATGCAAATCATACCTAATTAAAGTTAATTAAAAATAAATATTAGAAAATACATTAAATTAAGTACATGAGAGGGAAGCTAAGAACTGTGCAAGGTGCTGGAGATACAGTGGCGAAGAGAATAATGGCGTTGGTCTTTCACGACCTGATTACAGGTTATATGGGGAGGTGGCTAGAAATAACGCAATCACGGAGAATTACAGACCGGAAAATGGACTAGGAAGAAGAGGGGAGGTTCTAGGACGGCTTATAATGAAATAACCTGCCCTAGCTTAAGAAGTCGGGTAAGGAAGGTAGAAGTTGGTCCAAACAGATGGAGAACTATAAACTTCCATAACCTTTATAAACCATGCCATTCATTTGGCACACAATTCAAACTTTTAAGGCAGAATTGTCATGCATAGATATCTTCATTCTCTAACTAGACTATAAACAACTAAAGGGTGGAGACCATATTATGTTTCTTTGCATCCTTCTCTTACAGTTCCTAGAGAAGTGTGTACACATGGTTAATATTTACCAATTGACTAATTTGCCTGTATGTCAAAGAGACTAGAGTCATCCAGTGTTCTCTCAGAATGACTGGAGGTCTGCCCTCATCTCCACAGTCCCATTCTGAGGCTGTATACACCATTGCTCTTTCTGCCCCTTGCTGTGGCTGTCCCCTAGCCTGCTCCTCTGGTTCCCTGTTTGAGGAATTTGTAAGGTATCTCAGCACAGGCCCTGGTACAGGCGTTTCTATTTTAGCTTTTAGTTTTTCACTTCATAAATTTGATCTTTGCTTTAAAACTCTGTTTTTGCCTTCTAACTCAATTAAACAACTCAGTCATTTTGACAGCTTTGGACATTTGGCAAGGACTCAAGAAATATGTATCAGTCAGTTGAAATGTCAACCTCAGCCCATAAAAGGGCTTGTTGCATTGTCCCATAGCATGAATTTAGTGTCTATATGTAACTGAGCTGAAAATAACTCTACCAAAGTTGTACTGTGGTTGTCATCTTTAAACAGCCCTGGATTTAACTGTTGCCATAGATAGCTTTTAATAGCCAATATTTTGAATTATAGCAGCAGGTCTACATGTCGTCTGTCTTAACATGCTGTTTCAGGTCACTGTTTGGTCAGGTTGTTCTATTTGCGTGAAAATTGGCCATTAGCACAGCTAAAAATAGAGAACTGACTCTTCTACAGATACATGACTTTACAGGTATAGAGATATAAATAGGGTTGATATCGAAGAACAGAGAGAGTATCTCACAATTTTGAAGAACGAATCTCTCAGAAAGTGCTGGGAAGTTATTTTAAATTACAAGTAAGCCGACAAGCCATAGATGGGGTTGCCCTCTTCATGGCCATCGATTGATTACTTTATAGACTGCTCATTCAATTAAAAAGCTTTTGGTGGTAGCTTTGCTAACTCAGCCTTGCTCTTTATAAAAAGGAAATTAAGCAAAAGCAGTGGAATACTTTGTAAACCCAATCATTATATAAATTGTAGTGTGACAGTTATTTCTTATGTAAACAAGGGCATGAAAACTGAGAAAATGAATTAGTTTGCAAACTATAGTTCTGTACTGAACAATGGAGTTCTTGTGCCTCAAAATCTAGCATTCTTCAGTCCACTGTGTCTTAGACGGGATATGTTCAAAGTTAATATAGAGGGAAACCATGGACCTCCAGAACCTCTAATCAAGAAGCATTGCACTACCAAAACTGCATCAATGAATCACGTTATGAAGTGTAGCGCACACTGTGGCAGATTGGCTATTATTCATGTCACTGTGCTGTATTAGTCTGGATATTGGAAAGAAGACGTGATGTATAAAGGCAGCTATTTCTGCATGTAAGAAATAAGATTGATGGTGTAATGGGCAAAATTGTAAGTAAAAAATGGCAACAGCCAGTTAGCATGAACAATTAACTCTGCTAGGAGGCTCGAGGAGCTGCAGGAAAATAATATTTGCTGGGGTACCTTTATATTTTAGGCTACTATTTTATTACCTACTTGGTAAAGTGTCAAAGGTTTTATTCCTTTCAAAATGTTACCTTGTTTGCCCTTATAGTTTCAATAAGGATGATACTGCTTTTCATGAAAAGTATTTTTGTTGGTTATCTTGTTCAGTTCTTACAGCAACCTTCAGAAATTGGCAAAAAAAGGTGTTATCCTATTTTATACACGAGGATTAAAAGCCCATAGAACTTAAGTAGCCTGTCCAGTGTCATCAGCTAGTATGTGCCTGAGCAGAGACTCAAACTTACCCCCACTGACTCCAAATCACTTTGTTAAACTGCTCCTGCCTGCCCACCCCAACCTCTTTTTTTTTTTTTTTTTTTTT
>NW_016807997.1:86439-92146 GCF_001698545.2 Rhinopithecus bieti | reverse complement strand
TTTTTTTTTTTTTTTTTTTTTTAACACCTTTAATCTAGTTATCAGAATGCATTTGTCCCAATTCCTGGCTTTTGAAAACTTTCAAGAACATTTGGCACGAGAATTTGGTTTTGACTTCACAATATGGCCAATATTATATCAGACCAAGTGCCGGAACTCTGTGCTTGAACAAGCTGAAGCCTGGGGTACCTAGGCTGCAATCCCAAGGGTGTAGTAGTGATCTGCCCCCCGGTCTTCAGAGTGTTGAGTGATAGTATCCAGAAAGAGAGAGAGAGAGAAAAAAAAAAAACTGAGTTCAAGAATTCCAAACAAAAGAATGAGGCCAATGAGCATTATCCACAAATGATGAAGTAGGATAGAGATCTACATTATACGGCCAGAGCGAGACAGATGATGGAGAATTGAAGTAGAACTTAGAAAAAATTACTGAGCTTCTTTTTAGGGCACCTGCACCTTTGGCAATGAGTGGGAAAAGAGATTTTTAGGATTTCACACTGGCTCAGATACACAGGTTAAACTTAGAAAATATTTTAGAATACCAGTTGACAAAGTGTCAATTTCCTTCCTTTCAGTATCTAACAGAAGAATGAACAAAAATGGTTGATTTTGTCAAATGATGTATACTTAAAAATTACTTGATGATGTATTTGCAAATTATGATTTATTGAATATTTATGTAGAATTAGTTGTACATTGGCTATTCAAATATAAGGAATCATTCTACCCTTCTCATAATATGGTATCTTTCTGATATAATATCTGGTATATAATTAACAGAACAGCACAACATCTGAGTCACAGTTAAAAATGGATTATGACTTTTAGGAAGATTAGCTGACTTAGATAATAAAAATTAAATATAGGACAATAAAATTATATACTTTCCTGTGTATTTTTGTCTCCAAAAGAGCATATTTGGTAGTTGAGAAAATGCAAGGTGTAACTCAAATGTACTGATCTCCATCCTGATGTATGCCACCTATTTCCAGAAAATCACTTGCCTCTGTGGACTCAATGCAGTGAAATAAATTATAGGGAAGTCATAAGTGCATTTCATTTGCATGTGTGAAAATATTTTAGAAGTTCCTACCATCAGGACTTCATGAATTTAAAGAAGAAAATCAGAATTCAGTTCATTTGTAAAGTGCAGCAAGAATGTAGTCGTATTCTCTCAGTGGAACCAGATCAGCTAAACCAAAATTGCACTTTTCCATTGAATTGGGATGTTTGATCATACTGGTTTTGGCCCATATGACTGTTTTCCATCAAATATGTGTGCCAAAATTTCTTCAGTGATGCACTGTGCTTAGCTGTTAGCTTTGATCATATATGACCTTAGTGCTGTTATTTAGGTGACATGATATAGGGAATAAAATGAGACTGCTAAAAAGTTGGGAATACAAATAAAAATGTCTAACTGACATTCTCTATTCTAACTAGCAGAACCATGGCCCTCAAACTAGCTAAATTATGGTCCAATTGTACTGTAAAAATTCTTTTCTAGAAAAAATATAAGTAGAAAAAAATAGAGTTAAGTGTTTGGTTAAATTATGCAAAATCACCTAAATTCAGTCATTTTTTTGCCAAGAGAAACAGTTATTTCATATGGCAGAGTATAATACTATAACCACAACCATAATCAATGTATTGTACCAATTATGTATTGATTCAATTCACTTCAAACATAAAAGTGTCTATATTATGTCAGATTTGTAGGAATATAACAGCTATAAGGAAAGCATGATAAGAACAAGTAGAAAGTGAAGGAAAAACAGAACAGGAAAGACTGATTTCAAACAGAGAGATAAAAGTCTTCATAGAGGAGTTGAAAGTTGAACTAACCTTGAATTTTGGTAAAGATACATGAGAACAAGACTGCCAATACTGAAGGCAAGGTCCGCAAAGACTGAAATATACTAGGATCATGTCTAGAACAGAAAGCAATTAAGTACACCTAAGAAGCAAAGTTTATAGGAACATCATCACACATTGCTGAGGATATGGAATAACATGTTAACTAATTTATGTTTTATACTGTGGATTTAGTAAAGGTGTTTGAACAGATGCACGACACGATTAGAGCTATATATTAAGAGACTTTAGTGGTGGTATAAAGGATGGAATGAAGGGGAATGAGAATAGAAAAAGATGACATAGGAGACTTTGGTAGTAACCTTAGGAAAGAAAGAATGAGGACTTGAATTAGGTTAACTTGACCACAAAGCAGAGCACAGATGTCATCAATATTGTAGTCTTACAACCAATAGGGCTTGATGACTATCTGGATATAGAGGATTACAGGGAGAATGGTTCAAAATGTGGTACAAGATACAAAGTAACTGGGTAGTACTCTTACACAAAATGAGGAATCAAGAGAGGCAGCGTGTTGGATAGGAGTTTACAAGGCGATAGTGAGTTTTATTTAAAAAAAAACACACTCAATGTAAGAACCCTGAGGAATAGTTGCCTAAAAATATCCACCAGAAGTTGGTAATGTTTGATTTGGATCCTAGATTGAAAGGTGGATACTAGAAATGGAAGTAAAGAAAGTGGATAAAAAAAAATATATAGATGAATACGCCTGGGAGAAAGAACCAGAGGAGAGTAATGGGATTAAAGGAGTAGTAGGAATGAATTAGATTTAAAACCATGGGAGACATTTCTTTCTCTAAAATACAAAACGAAATTTAGAGAATGAGGGCACAGAGAAAGGACTTCAGACATGGTAAGGAGAGACTTTGAGGGAACTCAGAGAAGATGACTTCTGTCTCCTTAGATCTTCTTGGTAAAACTGGAGCTGAAAGTGAGAGTAGCTAAAGAAAGATTAGGGACGTGACACATGTGGGCATTGCTCCTAACATGTCATATTGAGGAACTAAAAAATATTCAATTGTCTTTATGTGGGAAGGAATTTAACATGTTGACAAATACTGTCAATATATATCTTGTAGTGAAAAAATGGGTCACTATAACATAACCATGAATTAAGATAAAATACCCAAGTGATTTACTTGAGTGGTATTTCTAAATTATTCAACCTTTTAAAATTATGTTTCATGATGCACTGGTTTATTTTCATTTTTTCCCACATCATGTGATTTTTTTCCTCCACCTTTTCTTCTAATATTGATGCAATTTAAAAAATTATTTCCTGATTTTAGTCATTTAGAAAATTGACCAGACTTCTCTTTCATAACAAAAAGTACAATATTAATACTTCATTATCAGATTCCTCAAGAACTCAGACTATTGGTTTTACATTGCGTGGACAGAATGGGACATTAATGAACGGTAATGTTATTTTGTTTGTAGCAGTTAGATTGCTCTTCAACCCTTAAATGATCTGTCACAGAATTTCTGAAAAGTCCACTGAAATTACTCAACTTACTGCATTTATTTCAACTAATTGAGCTTCAGAAATAAGAGACACATTTCTTTCCATATTGTTGCTTCAAGGGAAGAATTTAAGACTTTTACACTTTACTACAGGGCAATAGTCAATTTAACCTGTGTTGCCATGGTTACTCTTGGTGGAGTTAAAAAAATTTCCAGAAGTCACAATTTGTGTCAATGAATATTATTGCTTATCAGTAACAGAATCAACATTTTTTATGCTTCTTTTCTACTCTTTCTGAGTGAAGTATTTGTACCTGGCAAGCATTTAATAAATAGTTATTGATTAGTAAAGACACCTAAGAAAACTAATTCAGTGGGTTAAAGTGATATATTTATTCATGTAACCATAGATCATAGACTTTTGAATCTGAAGAGGAATTTGGGGATTATTTAGTCTGAGTCTTCACATTTTATAGACGGTAAAATGACTCACTGGGTTAGGAAGGGATTGCTTAAGGTCACACAGATAGTGATCAGAATACATAAACATGATTCTTTTCATGTAACAAAGTGAGGCTGTGATTTTAAGTTTATTTTCAGAAAACTGTGAGAGTACATGCAGGAATAGCATGTTCCTCACCAGTAATTTTTTGACCATTTCCTGGATTTATGATAGTGAGCTCTAGGAGCTGTAAGATGAAGTTTAGAGAGAGACAGTGTAAGTCATATCTGAGTGAATGCAAATATTGACCCACAGTCAATCAATCAGCTTTGCTGTCTTACTGATGAAAATAGATTAAAGTTGTGATATGATGTAATATACTGAGATACAAGTTCATTTGGGGAAGATATTGTGTCATTTATTAAACATAAATGTGTGCATATAAATATAAATAAGACACCATTCCTGCTTGCAAGGAGCATTTTGTACACCTTACCACACAGCATACAGTAAGTTGCCTAACCTACTGATTGACTAGTGCTGCTATGTCCTTCCTCCCTAAATGATTGCTGCAGTATTGCATTTCTGAAACTGTGCTGCAGATTTGGATCTCAGTCTGCTTATAGGAAATGTGTCACTGATAATAATATATTTACATGGTGTCTCAGAACTTCTCCAGTTGTCCTTTGCGTGGGGACAAGAGGAAATGTTGGCAACCTCCAGGATAAGGACAGACATGGTCCTAGTAGCCCTTTTAACACAATGGTTTTAAGGTACTAGTTTCAACAGAATGGTTTCAAGGCAATGGTTTCAGAAAGCAAATTCAAGAGGCAAAGCCGTGTACCTCTCCTTGCTTCAGGATCCCCGTGGTGGGCTGTGATGAAAACAATAATTTTCAAAAGTTTTTAAAGAAGCAGAACCCTTTGTTTTACCAATGAAATTTTGTATTAAAAAACTCAGTAGTTACATAAAACAGATAAAACAGAAATGCCCTGTATGAATCAAGAATGAGAAGTTTGGGTTCTCACCAATTAGGCTTATGCTTTTTTCTCCATTTTGTCAATGAACAAAGATACTCCCAGATAAGCAAAAATAAATTTGCCCTAAAACTAGTTGTTAATAAGTGACACAACCAAGACTGGACTCTTGATCTTTTTATACTTTACCATATTGCCTCAAGTGTGTTGAGTTTACTAGGGATCTATGTTGTTGCAGACTAACTGTAAAGTATATAAAAAGCTAAAGATGCAAAGTCTTCCTTGAAGGAATTTATAATAATACCATGGAAATGAACCAAAATTGTATTCATTCACTTGCTTAACATTTGCTATATGTGATGCACTAGAGATTTTGAGGCTAATAAGACCATAGGCCCTCAAGAAGCTCACATATCTAATGGAATATGTGGTAGACTGAATAATGGCCCCCAAATGGCCCCCAAATACATCCAAGTCCTAATCTCTGGAACCTGTGCATGTTATATTTTATGGTAATGGGGGCTTTGCAGTTGTGATTAAATTAAAGACCTTGAGATGAGATGATTAGCCTGGATTAACCAAGTGGGCCTTAAATGTAATTATGAGTACCCTTATAATAGGGAGTAAGAGATTCTTCCACAGAATAGAGAAGATGTGACAACCTCAGCAGAGAGTGATTCGAAGTTGCTATGCTGTGGGCTTCAAACATGGAGGAAGGAGTCATGAGCCAAGGAATGCACATAGTACAGGTGGCCTCCAGAAGCTGGAAAATACAAGAAAGGAGTCTCATCTAGAGCCTTCAGAGGCAGTGTGGCCTTAAAAATTAAGTAAAGGTGGATTTCTTTTTCACACTGTATACAAGTATAAATTCTCGGTGGATTAAAAGTATGATATTAAAAGCCAAATTTTCATTAATCTTTTAGAAGAAAATTTAAGAAAATACCTTCATGAC
>NW_016807997.1:82139-84551 GCF_001698545.2 Rhinopithecus bieti | reverse complement strand
TATTTATTTATTTTTGTCTCATCAGCAGATCAGTCAGTCTGTCTGTGGGCACGCAGAGGGACCAAGCATGATTTCAATGTAATTGTAGATGAACAATTAGATTAAAAAAGATTAATTTTACTGAACTTTATCCTCAGGTATTCCTTTAGCACAAATATAGCCAGTGCACTGAAGGAGAAATGCAACTAAAACATATCAGTTAGTTGACTTTTGGAATCCTACTCTGACTCTACCTTTTTGCTTGGCACTATGGAGACATACAAAGGCATGATATAAGTTTTTGGCCTTCAAGAAGTTTTATAGTTACATTTGGGGACTGTAAAACATTGCAATACAGTAAACTATGAGGTATAGACTGCAAGCTCTGTTTGGAAAACACTAATTAGGATGTCTACCAGATAGTTATTACTCAATAAAAACAGAGTGTCATCTGGGGAAATTTTATGTCAGTGAATGATTTCTTCTAAAATATTTCAGGAATGTGGTGAAACCATTGTTCTTCTCAGATGGTTTGAGATCCGCAATATGTAAAAGGAAGGTAAGTACAGAATGGCTCCCGGACTGATTATTCAATCAACAAAGGAAATTATTTACAAAGCCACTGGTTTGCAAAGAAGATGCAATTTAGCTTAAATTGCATATACCTTGTACTGATAATAGTTTAAAGAGGTGAAAATGATTTGTTTGAAAAATTCAAAACAATATTTTATAAGTTACATTATTCCCCAAGTAACAAACAGATGATATTTTATCCACTTTTTTAATGCATGCCAAAAATACAAAGCATTTAACCGTGATTTTAAGTACAACTGGAAATACTTCATAATTAGGACAAGATCTAAAAAAAAATCTCATAAGAAAAATAATAAAACTAGTGTTTAGAGCTAAGAAAACAAAAGCAGTATGCAGTAATTGGATGAGCTCAAAGAAAAAAGAACAAAGGATAAGCAATAACATATTAAATTATTGTTAATTGGAAAAGCCAAGATGTTCCTCCAGGCAGAAATCAGTAATTAGAATGTAGTGAAAGCTCATTATCATCATCTGAGTTGGAAAGAAAAAGTGGATTGCATATCCTCTCTACCCAAGTTTCTCTCAGTCAACTTAGGCACTTCTGTTGATGAGATAAAGCAATGGGAGAAGCAAACCTTACCATCTCAAACCCTTTCTCCCTTAGAGGCAGAGTACATCTTTACGCTTCTGAAGACCTCCTTTCGTGTACTTCAAAGATTTCATTACAAAATGTTGGTGAAAATCAGACAAACAGACAAAATGAATAGATACTCTATTTGTCTGATTTTTACCAACATTTTGTAATGAAATCTTTGAAGCACACAAAACGTGGGGAGAAAGGTATAATAGCACCAGTATACACAACACATTATATTGATTTTTTCTTTTCTTTTTTTGAGACGGAGTCTTGCTCTCTCGCCACAGCTGGAGTGCAGTGGCGTGATCTTGGATCTTGGCTCGCTGCAAGCTTCGCCTCCCGGTTCACGCCATTCTCCTGCCTCAGCCTCCGAAGTAGCTGGGATTACAGGCACCCGCCACCACACCCAGAGAATTTTTTTTGAATTTTTAGTAGAGAAGGGGTTTCATCATATTAGCCAAGATGGTATATCGATTTTATAGTTGGACCCCCTTTTGCCGACCAGCACCTATGAGCTCAAGTCCGTACAAAGCTTAAGTGTAACATTCAATGATAGTTAACAAATGAATGTGCAATGTAACTCTAATCTCTATAAAAACGTGGAACATTGCCATCACTCCAGAAAGTTCCCTAGTGCTTCATTCCCAGTCACATCGTGCCCATACCCTCAAGAGAAGCAATGTTCTAATTTTTTTCCACAGTAGATTACTTATACCTGTTCTAGACCTTCATGTAAGTGGAATCAAACAGTAGGTACTTTTTTGTGTAAGGCTTGTTTCATTAAGCATAATATTTTATGATTTTCCATATTGTTTTGTGCTTCAGTAGTTTTCTCCTTTTATTACTAAGTTTTGTTCCATTGTATAAATATACAACATGCATTATGCTACATTTACGTAAGTGATCTATGTCAAATTAATTTTGTTTATGATGTAAAGTGAGGGTTGAGTTTTATTATTTTTCCACATGGAGAGCCAGTATTTGTGAAAACGTTGCTGAAAAGCCATTTCGTTCAACATTGGATTGCATTAGTGACTTTTCCAAAATTAAATAACTGTTATAAGTATGAGTCTTTTCTGAATTCTGTTCTATTAATCCTTATGCCAGTACCATACTGTCCTGAGTAATGTAATTTTACAGTAATTCTCAAAATTAAGTAGTATCAGAAAGGGAGGGTGGGATGGGGATGAAGGATAAAGAACTACACTCTGGTAACCGGTGGATTAAAATCTCAGACTTCACCACTATACGATTCATCCATG
>NW_016807997.1:74579-79840 GCF_001698545.2 Rhinopithecus bieti | reverse complement strand
TTGAGCCACCGCGCCCGGCCTGATTTCAATTTTTAAATAATTTGTTAAGACTTGTTTTGTGGCCTAAAATATGACTTATCCTGGAGAATATTTTATGTGCTGATGACAAGATTCTGTATTCTGCAATTGTTGGATAGTATGTTCTGTACATATCTGTTAGGTCCATTTGGTCTAAAGCCCAGTTTAAAGCCAATGTTTCTTTGTCAATTTTCTGTGTAGACAATTTGTCTAAGGCTGAGTATGAGGTGTTGGAGTCCCTGACTATTATTATATTATGGTCTGTCTTTTTCTTTAGATCTAATTGTCTTTGCTTTATCAATCTGGGTTCTCTATTGTTGGGTGCATATATATTTAGAATTATTATATCATCTTGCTGGATTGATCTCTTTATCCAGGGCTGAGCATTCCTATCTTTGTGCCTCAGGGCAATGTCTACTTGCACCTGTATTAGCAGTTACTGGCAGGCTGATTCCTAAGCCTCCAGGTTACTTGCTCAGATGCCAGTACTGGAAGTGGTGGACCAGGTAGGTGAGCAAGTTCTCAGGCCCTTGGCAGCCAGCATTGCATGGGCAATGGAAGTAGCAGTGGCAGGACGATTCTATGGGTCCAGAGCACCGTGTGTTTAGATTGGTGGTGGTTGAGATGGGCTGGTTGGGCCAGTCTCCAGACCCACAAGAGGCACTTGCAGGCAGGTGCCAACTGAGGTGGTAACAGCTAGGAGTTTAGGCCCAACCTCAGGCTCTCAGGAGGAGGACTCAGATGCTCAAGGTGGTGGATTGGTTTGGGAAATCCCCAGGACTCTGGGATACGTGCTATGCCTTGGGGGTAGGGGAACAAACTTAGGCTGCGTGGGCTTGTGCTCTGGTCACCCATTGCTGAAAGCAGGAACCATCCATGATGGGCTAGGGCTGGGCAATCCTCAGGTCACAAATGGAGTGCTTGAATGAGGAGAGTGGCAGCCATTCTGACACCCTGTCACTGAAGAGGGTGTGGCCATTCTCAGTGACCACAGTCATGTGGTGCACAGGAGTGCATGTCCCTCTCCCACCCTGGTTTTGGTGGGGCTTGCTCCCAAGGATTAGAAGTGCCCCCAACCTTGCTGCAGGAGCTGTCACCCTAGTAGTGACCAATTCCCAGCAGCAAAACATCACTCATGTCCTAGTCTCTGTCCCAAAAACATTAACTTCCTGGGATCGGCAGCTGTAGTCCATGCTTTGTTTGCTTCTTAGGGCCAGCTATGGGACTGCTTCTAGCTTACTCTCCAATACAAGCAGTGACAGTCCAATTTTCCCTAATGCCTTGGTCCTGGCACCACTGACCCCCAGGAAAGTGTGCAGTCTGCCAAAGGATGGGTTTGAAAATAGCACCTTGCTCTGGCCACTTAAGTCTCAGAAAAGGTGTAGAACCCAATACAAGCTCCCTATCTGGAACTGTTCCATCCCACAGTCTCATGGCAGCTCTCTACGTTAGTTTCCAGGGTTGGGAACGTCAAGAGGTAACCCATAACCAGGGTTGCACAATTCCATGATAGGGATGTTGGCTGCTGGGAGTCTCTCACTCACCCTTTCCTTACATTGGAAAGTCACTTCTGGCTCTCAGGAGTTCCCGGTGTATTAGCTATTCTCACATTGCTATAAAGAACTACCTGAGACTGGGTAATTTATAAAGAAAAGAGGTTTAATTGACTCACAATTCCACAGGCTGTACAGGAAGCATGACTGGGGAGCCCTCAGGAAACTTACAATCATGGTGGAAGGCAAAGGGAAAGCAGGCACGTCTTACATGATTGAAGAAAAAGGAAGGTGGGCAGAGGTGCCACACACTTTTAAACAATGAGATTTCATGAGAACTCACTCACTGTCAGGTGAATAGCAAGGGGAAAGTCAGTCCCCATGATCCAGTGACTTCCCACCAGGTCCCTCCTCCAACACTGGGGACTACAGTTTGGATGGGGACACAAATCCAAACCATATCACCCAGATAGGCAGGCTGCCTCTTTCCTTTCTCCTTCCCTAATTTTGGTGTTTCCTCCTTGCTGATCTTTATGACTTTCATTTCTTTTTCTTTATTCATTTACTTTCAGTAAAGTGCTGAGTAGGTGTGGTCAAAGAAGTCATTCTTTCCTTATTTGAAAGGGAAGTTCATTCAATATTGCACCATTAAATATGATATTGGCTCTAGGTATTTTTGTAAATTACTCTTATCTGACTAAGAGAGTTTCTTTCTATACCCAGTTTTCTGAAGGTTCTTTTTGATGAATGGGTGTTGAAATTTATCCAATGCTGGTTCTCCTTTATTTGACAACTATAGAAAATTACATTAACCTTTAAAAATTAAATCAATCCTATGTTCTTGGTATAAATGATATGTGGTTACAGTATATTTTTCTTTTTCTTAATTCTATTTGCTCAAATTGTGCTAATTGTGTTAAAGGTTTTGTATTTCTGGGAGATACTGGTCTATTGGTTTCTTTTTTGTAATTAATTAATTTATTTATGAAACAGGATCTGGCTCTGTTTCCTAGGCTGTAGTGCAGTGGCACCATCTCAGCTCATTGCAACTTCTGCCTCCTGGCCTCAAACCATCCTCCTACCTCAACCTCCCCAGTAGCTGGGACTACAGGCATGTGCCACCACTCCCGGCTATTTTTTTTTTTAATAGAACTGAGGTTTCACCACGTTGCCCAGGCTGGTCTTGAACACCTGAGCTCAACTGATCCTCCTGCCTGGGCTTTGCATCATGCTGAGATTACAGGCATGAGCAACCGTGCCCAGCTTGTAATGAATTTCTCAGGTTGCATCTTTAGGCATAATAAAATGAGTTGTGAATTAATCCCTCCTACTCTATTTTCTGAAAACGTTTATTTAAGATTCATTTTATTTCCTCCTTNATTAATCTTTTAGAAGAAAATTTAAGAAAATACCTTCATGACTTTAGAGTATAAAATATTTCTTTAAGAAGACAAATTACACACTGTAAAATGATTGACTTGATAAATAGAACCAGCATAACATTAAAATATCTTAAAATATTTTAATGTGATTTTTTACATGGCATACATTGGGAGAAGCTTTTACAATGCATGTATCCTCCCCCAAAAGGATTAGTACTCAGAATATGTAAAGAACTTCTACAAATTAGTAAGAAAAAGGTCACTTCAACAGAAATAATGACGAAAGTATTCCAGGCTCTGGTGTGGTTACTTCACAGAAAGGAAACTGAAGGGAAAAAAATGTATTCTTCACAGTGGGGACTGAAGAATGAGAATAGCTTTCTTCCCTTTCTTCAATATTCTTCTATTGCTTCCCATATGAACCCAAATAGAAGCCAAAGATAAGGTAACCCTTTGCTGTCCTCCATACAGTTCAGTCTTCTGGATCACATAGTAGGGCAGAAAAGAATGAAGAGTAAATCTGGAGTGGGACCAAGATTCATCAGATTTTAAACATATAACTATATAAAATGTTGAAGAGCGTGTAGAGCAAGTACGAATCTTCTACAGCGATGTTGGGAGTGTAAATTTTTATGATTTGGCAATATTTATTAAAGCTTAATATGTGCATAATTTTATGACCCAATGATTCCACTTCTATGCAGACATGTATGGCAAAAGCAAATATAAAATGCTCATAGTATAGTTATCTTAAAATATTTTTTGAAAAGTCAAACCATCAGTTAGAAGAATAGATGAATGCATTGTAGTATATTCAAAGCTGAGTATTGTAATGTACTCAAGGATGCAAAATGGAGGTATCTCACAAACAACATTGAATAAAAGTATATATCACAGAAGGATACTTCTAGTGTAATTCCAGATAAAATTTTTACAACATGCCAAATAATACTATATATTTTACAGTTCTAGATTTATGGGTAGTTAAATAATATCGAATTACATGGAACAATGTACATCAATTCAGTAGGTTTTTATGAAAGTTATGGAGAGGAACAGAATTCAGAAAAGTACCTAGGAGGTTTTAATATATTTGTGTCATTATTTCTTAAGTTTCCTGTTGAGTAAATAAGTGATCACAATATGATTTAATTCAATTTTATTTCAAATGTAGTTCATAATGCTCTTTAAAACATTTAAGTATGACAGGCGCTGGAAGAGACATATGCCCAACGGCCTCCTGGAGCACAAAGGAGGAGCCCATAAGCCAGTCTTGGTAGCAGTAGTCAGGGAAGGCTTGCTGGAGACACTGGCTTAATCAAATAATTTGAACCACTAAAAACATCTCTGGAAGTTCAGTGAAGGAAGAAATCAGCATGGTGTAGATACATTATCAAGGAACTAGACTTTAAATGGCCTGAAAAAAATGAGGAGAAATTGCATAGCGTGAGCAGTAGTTAGAAATATAAGGTAGCCAAGTCAGAGAGAGAGAAGCAGAGGTACATTTTTAGAGAGAGCTGGACAATGTTTGTATGCAAGAAGGAATCATTATCCACTATGACTTTAACTTTCATTCTTTTATATACTAGAATTTCCCCAGGAAAATTCATGCTCAAGCCATAAAAGAACAGCTGAAGCTAGAAATGTGTTTGGTTAAGTTATAGCTATGATCCCTTAAATTTGCATCATGTTCAAGCATTTACAAAGCATGTCAATCCTCACATCCCTGAAAGGTAGGAGTGGAGACAGCATTACAAGGGAAGAGTCAAAGCATTAGAGAGGTACAATGACTCCCCCAAGATTATCTGACTAATAAGTGATATGGTCAGGCCTAGAAACACTTCTTCCAGTTGCAAGTTCAGAATTTATTTTGCTATCCATGGCCACATATTTTACAGCTGAAATTAAATCAACATTTAGAACATATCCTCTTACATAAGCACAAATCAACTGAAAAGATTTTCAGCAAACTTGAATGGAATGAGAATGCTCACAGACACATTTCTAATAATTTATTTGTACAAGGATATGGTTTATTGCAGTGAGGCAAACTGGCCCAGTCTCTTAGGGGTTGGTAAGTAATTGAGACATTCCAATATCTATAACCTTTTTCAAAGTATACAACCTGATTGAAAGTATAGCACTCTTATAATAAATGGTTCAGAGGTTACATTTCTTCTATTAGACCAGAAAATCTTGAATGAAATCAGTTAAATAAAGCTGATGAGTTCTGCTAATAAAGTAGTCTTAAAAATTGCACTTTGATTTGGGAGACTGAGGCAGGAGAATCGCTTGAACCCGGGAGGTAGAGGTTGCAGTGAGCCGAGATCGTGCCACTGCACTCCAGCCTGGGCAACAGAGCGAGACT
>NW_016807997.1:68937-71228 GCF_001698545.2 Rhinopithecus bieti | reverse complement strand
TACTTTCAGGAGATCTGAAAATAAAAAGACTTGCTTCTTCCTTACAGATTTTTAAAAAATGTATACAGATTCATGGGGTACATGAGACATTTTATTACACATATGTAAAGCATACTGATCAAGTCAGGGTATCTTGAGTGTTCATTACCTGAGTATATTTTTAAAGTACAGTCACCCTACTCTACCATCAAATATTGAATTTATCATTCTATCTTAGTGTATGTACCCTTTGACTCATTTCTCTTCATCTTCCTTCTTCCTCTCAATTCACCCATCCTAGTCTCTGTTATCTACCTTTCCAATATCTAATGTGATCAAATTTCTTAGCTCTCACATAGAAATGAGAACACATGATATTTGTCTTTTTATGTGTAGCTTATTTCATTTAAGATAATGATCTCCACTTCCATTCATGTTGCTGCAAATGACATGAGTTCATGTTTTTATGGCTGAATAGCATTCCACTGTGTATACAGCACATTTTCTTTTTTTTAATTTTAAGTTCCAGGATACATGTGCAGGATGTGCAGGTTTGCTATATAGGTAAATGTGTGTCATGATGGTTTGGTGCACCTATAAACCCATCACCTAGGTATTAAGCCTACATGCATTAGCTATTTATCCTGATGCTCTCCCTTCCTCCGCATCTCCCTGTCCTGACAGGCCATAGTGTGTGTTGTTCCCCTCCCTGTGTCCATGTATTCTCATTGTTCACCTCCCACTTATAGGTGAGAAAATGCAGTGTTTGGTTTTCTGTTCCAGTTTGCTGAGGATAATGGTTTCCAGCTCCAACCATGTCATGGATCATGCAAAATGCATGATCATGCAAAAGACGTGATGATATTCCTTTTTATGGCTGAATAGTATTCTATGGTGTCTATGTACCACATTTTCTTTATCCAGTCTATTATTGATGGGCATTTGGGTTGATTGCATGTCTTTGCTATTGTGAATAGTATACAGTATATTTTCTTTATCCCTTCATCCATTGATTAAACACTTAAGTTGATTCCACATCTTTGCTAGTGTGAATCGTGCTACAATAAACAGAGGAATGTAGGCATCCAGGTTTCTTTTCCTTTGGGTGGATACGCAGTAGTAGGATCGCTGGATTGAATGGTAATTCTATTTTTAGTTTTTTGAGAAATCTCCATACTGATTTCCATAGTTGTTGTAATGGTTTGTATTTCCACCAACAGTGTATAAGAATTTCCTTTTCTCCACATCCTCGCCAACAACTTTCATTTTTGTCTTTTTAATAGTAGCCATTCTGACTAGGGTAAGATGATATTCTTACTGTGTTTTGGATTTGCATTTATCTGATGATAGTGATATTGAGCATGTTTTTCATATACCTGTTGGCTATTTGTGTATTTTCTTTGGAGAAATGTCTATTATGTACTTTGCCTACTTTTAAATGAGATTATTTGTTTTTATCCCCTTGAGGTGTTTGAGTTCCTTGGTTATTCTGGATGTTAGTCCCATGTTGGATGAATAGTTAGCCAATATTTTTTCCCATTCAATGGGTTGTCTCTTCACTCTGTTGCTTATTTCCTTTGCTGTGCAAAGGCTTTTAAGTTTAATATAGTTCCATCTGTCTGTTTTTGTTTTCTGTGCTTTTAAGATCTTAGTAATAAATTATTTGCCTATATCAACATCCAGGAGAGTTTCCCTGGGATTTCTTCTAGTAATTTGATAATGTTGTGTCTTACGTTTAAGTCTTTAATCAATTTAGAGCTGGTTTTTGGTATATGATAAAATATACGAGTCCAATTTCAATCTTCTGCATCTGGCTATCAAAATTTTCAAGTTCTATTTATTGAATTGGGTGTCCTTTTCCCAGTGAAAGTTCTTGTCAGTTTTGTTGAAGTTCAATTGGCTGTAAATATGTGGCTTTCTTTCTGGGTTCTCCATGTTGTTCCATTGGTCAGTGTGTTTATTTTATACACCAATGCCATGCTATTTTGCTTACTATAGCATTGTAACATGTTTTGAAGTCAGGTAATATGATGCCTGCAGTTTTGTTCTTTTTGCTTGTGGTTACTTTGGCTATTTAGAATAATTTTTGGTTCCATAGGAATTTTAGAATTGTTTTGTCTAATTCGGTGAAAATAATGTTGGTATGTTGTTACCATTTGCATTGAATCTGTAGATTGCTTTGGGAAATATGGTCATTTTAATGATAATTTCTCCAATCCATGAACATGGATTAATCATATATGTTTTAGTTATGTTGTGTCCATTGTGGTCTGAGAAGACATTTGATATGATTTCAATTTTTTTTTTTTTTT
>NW_016807997.1:47734-65862 GCF_001698545.2 Rhinopithecus bieti | reverse complement strand
TTGGTTTCTTTTTTGTAATTAATTAATTTATTTATGAAACAGGATCTGGCTCTGTTTCCTAGGCTGTAGTGCAGTGGCACCATCTCAGCTCATTGCAACTTCTGCCTCCTGGCCTCAAACCATCCTCCTACCTCAACCTCCCCAGTAGCTGGGACTACAGGCATGTGCCACCACTCCCGGCTATTTTTTTTTTTTAATAGAACTGAGGTTTCACCACGTTGCCCAGGCTGGTCTTGAACACCTGAGCTCAACTGATCCTCCTGCCTGGGCTTTGCATCATGCTGAGATTACAGGCATGAGCAACCGTGCCCAGCTTGTAATGAATTTCTCAGGTTGCATCTTTAGGCATAATAAAATGAGTTGTGAATTAATCCCTCCTACTCTATTTTCTGAAAACGTTTATTTAAGATTCATTTTATTTCCTCCTTAAATGTTTAATAAATTAACCGGTAAAACTATAAAAGCACTATGTTTTCTTTTAGGGCATTTTTTTTTAAATGACAAATTCAATTTCTTTGAGATACATTTTGTATTTTTCAATTGAAAAATACATCTTATCAAAACTGACAAAAAGTAAGATAGAAAGTCTAAACAGTGTTTGTTATCATAACATTATTCATAATACCCCTTAGTATACTTTTGATGTCTATAAGATTTATAGTGGTCATTCATTTTAATTACTGGTATTAGTAACCAGGATTCTTCTTCTTCCTTGACCAGTCTATCTGGGGGTTTATTGCTTCTGTTGAACGTTTCAAAGAATCAAATTTTGGCTTTGTTTATATTTTACAATGTTTGTTTTCTATTCCATGGATAGTTGCTTTTATCATCATTATTTATTTCCTTTTACTTATTTAGGGTTCAAGATTATGTTTGTTCTTCTTATTCTAGCTTTTAGGGATGGAGCCTTTTTTCTTTTATGAGCATTGAAAGCTATACATTTTCCTATAAGCATTGCTTTATCTACCTTCCACAATTTATATGTTATATTATTATTGTTATTCAGTTCAAAATATTTTCTAATTTTCCTTGTGATTTATTCATTCCTCACCTGCTATTTAAAAGTGAGTTGCTTAATTTTCATATATTTGGATTTTTAAAAGTATGTTTTATGGACCTTCCATAGTCACAAAATTACTGCATGAGAGTTGCATTTTCTGTTATTTTCCCTGCTACACTGATTTAGCCATGTTTGTAAAATTCTGCAAAACCTTCAGAGAAAAATGTCCAGTATAATTGCAGTAGAATAATTAGTGTTTTATTTTGGTTCTATATAAGTAAGTACACATTTTATTTTAAATTCTGAAAACCTGAGTTCTTAGTATTTTTATCTAGGGTTTAGAGAACATGAATACAATCTTATGCTGCTAACTGTCATAAGCATACTACTCAAACAGCTCCTAAAAGTAGCTTGAAAACTAGTTCCCACAGTTGTACTGCCCACATACAACTTAGCTCATCCATACGTTCCCAGTATGAAGCAGGGACTTAACTCAGTCTGTAGAAAATCTGAATCTCTTTCAGATAAGCAATTTGGTGAGCAGGGCACATGGCCTGGCCGGTAGGGAAACCACTGAAGAGGTGGGACTGTGGCTCAGAATGCCTGGGAAAAGAAATGACACCAAGTCTTGAACAGGAAAAGGCTAAGTGTGTACCAGACACTGAGATTATGCTTCTTCCTTTGGGGAAGAAAAGGTTTAGATGGGACTGAAAACAAAGCCGCAAGGCAAATCCATGAATAGAAACACTTAGCAGACGGATGGGGCAAAGAAGGTTCTGAGCGAGTGTTGGCAGAAATTGTCACAGTTCTTGGATTCTATCCAACCAGACTGATGTTTCTTAAGTAAGTAAGGCTTCTTTGTTAGCATTTGTTAGTAATTAATAGAAGAATTTTCACTAGGATATTTCATCACTAGTTTGCATTACGCTAGTTGCTCATTATTTTCATATAACAAATATTTACTGAGCGCCTACTATAAGTCAGACATTATTCTAAAATACTGTGGCTACCACAGCAAAAAAAGGGAAGACCTTATTCTGGTGGTTCTCATGTTTTGCTGGTGCGACATAGACAAGAAGGGGGATAGTATGTGCAAGTGAGAGAAGTCATGGAAGACTTCAGGTTAAACATTGTCAGAAAAGTGACCTGAAGGAAGTGAGGGAGATAGTGATGAGGATATCTGGGAGAAGATGGGTCCAAGCAAAAACAACACCAAGTATAAATAATTAAGGCTGAGGAAAACCTGGTATATTTCAATAATAGCAAAAAGATGGTGTAGTTAGAAGGGAATAAGGAAGGGGAGAGTGGAAAAGATGAGACATTATTTGGCTATAGGCTCATGTTCAGTTAGAAATATATGACGAAATTGATTTCTTGATTTTGCAAGAGAACAGAGGTAACTATAGGTGCAACAATTTCTCATTGTGTAAGACCATCTTATTTTTCTCTTTTCTAGTACTGCACCTCTGTTCTCTTTATCCCTGCCTTCATTCACATCTCCCTGTTTACCCCTTTCCCTCTTCAAGAGAATTGGATTTAGCAAACAGAGCTGAAATAATCTAGGAGACAGAGCTGACCTTTGTGGAAAACAAATTATATGCCAGGTGCTAGGTCAGTGTAGTGAGTTTTTAAGATGGCCAAGTTTCATTCTCACAAGTAGATGCAGGATTGTCGTAAGTATCACGGAAGCAGAAACGGATTCAGAAAAAGAACCTAGTCTTCCCAGCTCCTGAATCCTGACTCTTAAAGTCTTTACTAATATTTCCTTATTACCTGTGATCTTAGACTGTTCTACAGAGAAATATGTGTCTTTCATATTAATCTGCTTAAAGTTGTGTATCTCTTCAACTACAATTCTAGTAACTGACTTCTGACCGTGATCCCCTGACCTTACTTCCTCTCAAGTAGCTTTAGAACTGCTGTGTTGAGCAACTCCTAACTCCTAGGACACTATTCATATTATATTTGATGTCTATTGTGCAGAAAATAAATGATAGTAGTCTAGGTGAAATGGGGTGATAGCCTAAACTAGAAGGATAGCTGTAGAAAGGGAAAAATACAAATAGATTAAGGACATTAACAGGATTTGGGAATAGATTAACTATAGATGTTGAGTGAGAAGTAGGCTTATAGCTGACTTCTAGGATTCTGACATACAAGACTGGATGGATGGTGAAACTATTCACTGAAGCGTGACCTATTGAAAGAGGACTCAGTTGCTGAAGAAAAATTATGCAGAAAAGTTGAGTTTGAAATGCCTTTGAAACATCAAAGAAGGGGTATCAAATAGACAGAGGGACAAATAGACTTCTGGAGATCAGAGGACAGATTTGCCTTAGAAATAGAAATTTTTGGAGTAATCATCATATAGATATTAAATCGATCTTAAGATATCTAGGGAAGTTCCTAACAAAAGAGTACAGAATGAGAAGAGATGTCACCAGACTGAATCACAAAGTTCTCCACTATTTTGAAGTCAGGTTGTGAAGGAAGAGCCAAAGAGTGACACTTAGTGGAACAGAAGGAAAACCAAGAGAATATGTGGTTACTATCAGTCCATTAAAATCTTATTTGCTTTCTTGATGAAAGAAAACAGGATGCAATTATGACTAGTGCACCAAAACTCTCTCAGGGGAGTGTTGTAAGTATATTCACCTTTTTGGTTTCATGTGCCATGGGAGAATAAAGTTCAAAATTGCTGCATTGTGTCACATTGTCTTTCTAGCTATGAATCCATTGTTTAAAAATCTCTTTAACACAACGAGCCTATTTTAAGAATATTTAAACAAAGTGTTTTTCCAAGTTAAAGGGGAATCACTTTGGAGAATGAGTTGTTTGTTGGGGAGGGATTATGAGATTTGAAGAGCTGTATTATATAGTTTTTTAATGATATTAGTGAAACAATAATCGGTTCTAAAATAACTCATTCTGAAGACCCTTAACTCCTGGAAATATAGGAAATATTCTAGCCCACAGAGCAAAATTATTCTACAGTTTAAGTATAACCATAACTGGCAAATATGTGTCATGATGGAGTCTGCAGGTAACAGCTTGTGGGGAGGACAGTACTACAGAGCCAAATGCAGTGGTGGAAATGGAGACAATTATGAGATTTTTATAGCTCACACTTAGTGGGTCATAATGGGCTAATAACATCAAATGTGCTGAGGCTGCAATTCTTTTGTGCTTTTTGCTGCTAATCAGCTGGGGCAGCCAATGATCTTTGCTATAGAGTCATTCTGATTCCTGTAGCTAAGGCTAGAGATACTTTGAAAATGAAGAAAACTACCAGTTCCTGTTCCTAAGAACAAATAAGTGCCAAATGTGGAGGTTTTATTCTGCAACCAAGAAAGGAGGGTGGAATTTGGGGTGAAGAGAGAGGGGAGAGAGGTTACTGTCCTGGTGCAAGTCCAAGAAATAGTTCACTCCTGACCTGAATATCGTGTACAGAAATTGCCCAGGATAATGTCTGGCTCCACTGAATGTTCAACAAATGTTTGTTGGAACTTATATTTTCTTTGACTATTTCCCTCACAATGGAATAGTTGTAATTAACTCATTATTATGATCAACATCTGGCATACTGATATTAGATCATTAAAAGAAACAACAACTGAAGAAGTGACTAATTAACATTAAATTTCAGTATACTGCATTACATTGCGTGTTTATGGTTTATCTTACATTAGTATCCTAGATCTTCACAAGTCTTCTGACAACTTTTCAATACTTCTTAGTAGGCAATTGAGTAGGAATGTTCTGAAAGTGTAGTCATATTGACTTACTGGTGTTGAGCAGCTGCTTATCTTTACTGAGACAAGGACAAGAGAAAATGGATTTCAATTGTATAAACACCTCCTGTGACACCAGATAGAATTCATCTGTATACATGGTTTGAAACTGACACAGTACAACCAGATTAATCTTTACAAAGCATAGCTCTGATTTTATAATTTTATATTCAAAACCTTTCAGTGACTCCCCCTTGGTTGGAGAACTCCCTTAATCTAGTTCTCAACCTTTCAAGGTTATGTCCTGCTCTTCCCCTTCACAGACCCTAAAATTTTCATCTAAGCTATCCTTCATGTATTTTCTTTTTTTCCCATCCAAGAGTATTTCCTCATGCTGTGCCTTCCAGAGTTCATGTCCTTCTTCACATTCAGGTCCATTCAAATCCTAGTAATCTTTTAAGATAGACTAGGATGATTGGTCCTTGATCTCTTCATAGTAATTATATCCTTTATCTGCGAAACTTTGATTAATATTTATGTTGCTTAACACAAATAAGACAATCAATTCTTTCTTACAATGTTTAAATCCCCAAAGTCACGAAAATAGAAATTTTTTTCATAATTCATTAAAAAATCTGGTCTGACCTGAAATTATTTGGTAGTGAAACATAACTTGAATTGATGTAAGGCTCTTTCTAGTCTTTATTTATTTAAGTTTAGTGTTAATAGTAATATATTTCAATTAAGAAACATAAATGTATTTAACTATGGGATACTGCCCCAAATCCCACTCAGCGTATTACTTAATATATGGTATATTGACCTTGCTACTCTTCTGAGTTTGAAAATTTATGAATTCACAAATACATCTTTTCCCAAGGTTTTTGGATAAAGATTTGTAAACTTGCATACATTTATATATAGTTGTCACATTTCGGAGCTGCTTATTCTCTAAACAACCTTTCTATTCTGAGAGAATCTTCCATTGTGTGAGTCCTAGTGGGAATTTGGGCTCCATCTCCTTCATGGATTGTGAAGTAACCAGATCCTCCATACTCCCACTCCTTCCTCCCTGGCATGTAGTCATGAATGCATAACTTAGACTTCTCCAATTGAATGGTTCCTTCTGGGATTTTGAATTTTAAGGGAACGATGCAAAGAAATGTGGACAGGTAAAGTTTATTCATTGACACAGTAGAGTTAGTGGCCAGAAGCAGTAGTGCCAACATCAGCTGCTCCTGTGGAGTGACTTTGGCTGTATTTTTTGCTGCCTAGTTACCTTTGGTTCTTGACTCTTTTCCAAACCTACTTTCTCAGACTTCTTATTGGTTTCAGAAACTATCTACTATTCTTTTAATTTATATATTTTTTAAAATTTTGCTTAAGTTAGCCAGAGTCAGTTTCTGTTGTTGGTATCAAAAAACTTTAATTATTTTCTTTCCATCACCACTCTCATTTATACTTCAAGCTCCTTAAAAATGAGAATCATATACGTTTCCTTCTTTGTATACTCAAAGTACCTAGTAATAACAGAGTATTAATTATTTTTAAATATGGAAGCAATAAGATCTTATTGGTATTTTAGACAGATTACTCTCTCTGAAGTATGGAAAATGAGGTAGAAGAGGAAAGACTGGAGTATTCCAGTTGGGAGGTAATAGTGTCATGATTAGTACAACGGAAGTGGAGATGGAAATAAATTTCATGTATTTGAGAGGTTTTTAATGAAGTAGAATGGGTAGAATTTGGTGATTGATTGATCATAGTGGGTGATTGGGGGGAAGAAAAATGACTCCTCCATATCTGGCTTGAACAACTAGTTAGATGATGGTGCCAAAGAGCTAGGGAACATAGAATCAATAGCATTTGGGGGGTCTGGAGGGAGATAATTGAGTCAACTAGAAAGGTTTTGAGTTTCAGGACCAGTGGAGAGGTCTTGTAGACAATGAATGATGGGTCTAAAGATCAATTAGAAATAGAGATCAAGGATCATCACAATATTGATGGTACTTAAATCCATGAGAGTAGCTAAAATTTCCCAAGAGAAGAGTACAGATTGAGAAGAGAAGAGGATGTAGGACAGAACATTGAGGAACATGGAAGAGCAAGTGATTAACAAAAGCTGAAGAACCTTCAGAAAGGGAACAAGAGAGATAGGAGCACTTCACTAGGTGTTGTGGCTATAACAACCAATAAAACACAGTGCTTGTCTTCAAAATCTGGGGAAAGGAAGAGACACCAACATCAATGATTAAAACACAATATGACAAGTAGTAAAACAAGGGTACATAAGTATAGGAGAGATGAGTATAAGGAGAGGCATAGTAATGAATGGAAAACATTAAGTACTTTGAAATCCAGTTGACCAATTATCTCTCTAACATACTATATTAACTCGTGTGTGTGTAATGTCAAATCATCATGACATAAGACCACATAATTAATATTAAACTTCCTCTGATTATATTTCCTTTCAGTATCCCTTTTGCATATTAAGCAAGATTTTCTTTCTCTACTATTTCCTTAAAACTGCTTTGTGGTGTTGACTGCTGTCAGATCAACAGAGTTTTTAATTTTCTTTTTTGCTAGTAAATATTAATTTTACTAGCAAATTAATTTTCTTTTTTGCTATCAAATATATGATAATCTCTTTTAAAAGATTCCTAATGTTTTAATATATTATTTACTAATATATTTGGAAGATAGAGAATGGCATTTTATCTCTGAAATTGACTGAAATTGGCTGAGTTGGCCACCTTTAGCTTCTAGGATTCTTCCTGCAACTTAATGTTTTTCCTTTCAGAAGGAAATTTTTTGAAGCACGAAGAACTCAGGAGTGAACCGAGGCACCCTGGGTTCTAATTCAACCTCTATATCAGTCAAATTTGTGACTTTAGAAAAGTCATTATACCCTGTGGGAATTAGTTGCTACATGTCTACGAAGGAGTGGCTATCTGCTCCACAGACCTCATAGAACTGTTATGGGAATCAAGTAAGAAACATGTAAAATTTCTTGGATAACATAAACGTTCTCCTGGAAGACAGTAGTACTCTCCAAATTTTTCATGTGTTCCCCTAAATAGCGCAGTATCTTTTTAGTTATGTTGGGACCATATAAATACTCTGGCCAATGGGTTTTGCACAGATAAGATGGGTCACTATTAAGTCAAAGCATTACAAGTTGGTGTGCTATCTAAGCTCTCTATTCCCCTTCTTTAGCAACTGCAGAGATAATATGTTGAAATGATAGTGTTGTAAGATAGAAAAGTTGTAAATCACTGAGTCACTAAATAGCAGAAAATCCTACCCCCAAATGATTCCCAATTGGCCTTATGTGTGTGAGAAACAAATATTTGTGTATTAATCTTTTGAGATTTCGAGGCTGTATGTTATTGAAATATATTGAAGCATATTCTGATTAAAAGTGTTACAACTGTTTTAGTCTCTTTGGGCTAATATAACAAAATACCTTAGACTGGGTAATTTATAAACACCAGAAATGTATTGCTCACAGTTCTGGAGACTGGGAAATCCAAGATCAAAGCGCCAGCAGATTCATGTCTGGTGAGGGCCTCTTCCTCATAGATGGCACCTTCTATGTGTCCTCACATGACAGATGATGCAAAGTTTTTAGCATCTCTTTTATAAGGGCACTAATCCCATTTGCAAGGGCTCTGCCTTTATTAACTAATCTCCCCTCAAAGATCCCAAATTCTTACTACTATTGCATTGAGGATTTCAGGTATCAACATTTGAATTTTGAGGGGACACAAATTTGCAGACCATAGCACAAGCATAAGACATTGTTATGTAACATTGTGTGTGTGTGTGTGTGTGTGTGTGTGTGAAAGGCAGTAGGAAACCAGAGATGTAGAATGCTGAAAATCTTTTGACAGTGGTCCCTGCTAGACAAATGTGAGGCTTTATTGTTTCTTTAGCAAAGGTGCTTTATTCCCCAATGCTTCTCCAAACCATCTCAAAATTCAGTACTTTAGCCAAGACATCAGCTCCTTCACAGGCTCTATTCTGATGCTAAGTCTAAGAGCTCACTTCTGCCATTGCTACCTGTCTATCAGATTATTCAGTCCAACCAAAAAGTGACAAGTAAGGTAAAGAACACAGTTTCTTACCTACTCGAATAGGGCAAGTGCAACAGGGGCAGAGTGGGAGAGGATTGGGGGATATCGCTCCTTCAAGGGAAATTTTGCATAGAAAAACTCTCTTTCATTTCCTCTTTATTTTCTCCTCATCTTGTCTGTTTCCTATCGCCCTACTTCCTCTTTAGTTTTACTCACATGCCTTTCTTAAGTTTTTGAGTGACTAGTCTGCTCAGGGCTGTAAAATATACAGAGCAGTTTAAGAAATTAATGCCTCTTAGGAGTTTATAATATATCAGGGAAATGAACTTTATATGCAGCAATGAGAACCAGTGTAAAACTATGTAATTCAGTGCTAAACTGAGAGACACAAATTTTAAATGCTGTAGGAGATAGCAGAAAGGGAGAGCACTTGAGGTAATTTGTGGTAAAGGAGAACTCAGCACCCGGGGCCTTGGCTAGGAGGCTCTTGCAGTAATCTAAGGATGAGAAGATAAAATCTTGAGAAGGAGCATAATAAGGATGGAAATGACAGTCGTTTTGAAAGGAAACGAATAGGGTCTGTGACTAATTGGAATAAGAGCTATGTGAGTAGAAATTGCCAAAGATGATTCAAAATTTCAAGTCTGAATGGCTTAAGAAAATAAAAATGTTATTAACAGGGACAAAGTTATTTGGAATAAAACTGAATTTGATTGGATATGGTAGCTGTGGGAAACAGAGTTCACTTAGGTATATAATTGGTTTGGGGTAAAGAACTCACAATTCAAAAAACATGTCTAGTATTCAGGTAGAGTTATTACAACTAGGACTCAAATGAAAGGATTAAACTGCAAAGTTATGTGACATTTGAAACCATAATATAGGACACTGGTTAATACTAACAATTTGGGGGGATTAGATGGAAGATAGGGAATCCATGAGAGACACTGGTTAAAACCAGTTGGGAATATTATTCATTTACCTATATATTTAATAAGCATTTGCTAAGCGCAAACTATGTGCTGTATACTCGTTAAAACATACTCATTATTCAACAAACTTGTTATTGGCTTTTGGGTTAATTTTACTACCTCAGTACTACCAAGACAAAAAGCAGGCAGAATGGTGAAAATGATATATTTATTTGTAAAACATTTTTATAGGCATTCTCTCTATTTAGAGCCTAGCTAATAAAAGACAACCAACACAAACACCCCCTCATTTCAGCCCTAAGACTATTTGTCTTGAATAAAGTAGGTTGCTGAATCTATAGCTGTGCCTTTAATATTGTTATACTAGTGCACAAATAAGAATTAGCATGGAACTTAGTGTTTATGTACATTACATAGTAATCTAGATAATAGAAGTAATGTCTTTGGAGTTGCTTCTTCAGTAATGAAGGTGAAAATACACTGATTCTTTCATTTTTGCCAAATACCTGTCTCACAATGCAACCACCTAGGATTGAGAGGAACAGGGTATCACACCTAAAGTCTTGGCTAACTTAATACCGTGTTTAACCAATTAAATCAACTGACCACAGATCAAATAAAGGTTGGCTGTCTGAGTGAGCAAATATTGTCTAGGAAACCTGCCAGGTGTCATCTATTTTCTATATATTTAAGGAAAGCGTTGTAGATAAGGATGGAGGTAAGACATTTTCCAGATTGAAGTCATTGTTGCAGTGTACGTATTTGTGATGAGATCAACAAGATGCCTTTGTTATTTACCTTTGATTCAAGCTTGGCCCCTTTGGTTAATAGTGCTTTACTGATTTTACAGTTATTTTTGAAACAGTATGTGTTTAATATCAGTGTTTAATTTATTTTCACATAATGCAAAGTTTATGCTGAGAAGAAATTTTACAATGTTTGTTAGCTAAAACTAACACAGACCAAGTATCACTGTACTAAGAAAATAACTCCAGGGCCGAAGGAAAGCTTTGTGCCTCAGCCAGTAAATCCTGCTTCCTAAGCTACAGTGTGCATAAGGCTTTCCCACACATCTCCCGTTGCTAAGGAAACCTCTTTCAGTGTCTGGGCTCTACACAGCTGACTCATTTCAAAGTCTGGCTCTCAACCCTCTCTGCTCACAGCTTAGACAGACAAATGGAAACAAAGAAAAACACAGAAACAATGAAATATCAATATATATCATTTGATTAAAAATAAATAATATGACAACATATAGAGAAAAGGTAAGGTAAGGCAAATCCACAGTTGCTACAAACTGCCGCAAAGATATTATGGAAACATTAACAGAGCTCACCATCTGTAAAAGAGATTTCTGTCCACTGGACTTAGTGACACAGAATGAAACTGAAGCTTTAAAGAGAGAGATCCTCAGTAACTCCCTTATACAAAAATGTCCCAACCAGATATATGTGTAAATACAAAGCAAAGGGCATGATCATCAAAGCAGGTAGCATGGGATGGGAGGGAAGAGAGAGAAAGAGAGGGTAGCAGGTAACTTCATAAAACCCTAAAGCAGTTTTAGGAAGCGTCTAAAGATTGAAGGCCTACCTGCCATGAGTGTCCTAAAGGGGTTTTTTTTTTTGAGACGGAGTCTCACTCTGTCGTCCAGGCTGGAGTGCAGTGGCATGATCTCAGCTCACTGCATCCTCCGCCTCCTGGGTTCAAGCAATCCTCTGCCTCAGCCTCCCAAGTAGCTGGGATTACAAGCACCTGCCACCACAACCCGGGTAATTTTTGTATTTTTAGTAGAGACGGGGTTTCACTGTGTTAGCCAGGATGATCTCGATCTCCTGACCTCGTGATCCGCCCGTCTCGGCCTCCCAAAGTGCTGGGATTACAGGCTTGAGCCACCGCGCCCGGCCCTAAAGGGGCTTTCTTGCTTTAGTGTCTGTCTTTAGCCCTACTCAGTCAATGTATTCAATGAATCCCCAGAAAAAAATGTTTATTAAATAAATGTGCAGATGTCACAAAACCTAGCAAACACTTAAGCTAGAAGACTACTAAGGTCCCTGTGGAATCATAGACAGAGATAATACATGTCCCAGTATTCTCAATGTTACTCAGAAGGTATGGTGAAATTTTTTATGTTTTTATGTATACAGCTAGTAATTGCAATAGATAGAAATGAAACTTTGAGTCTGAACTCCCGAAAAAGGAATTTCCTTTTATATATTGAGAATAGATTTTAGTTAGGTAATGGGAAATTTTTTGTGAAGACCCAGTATGGGTAAGAAATAGAAAAAACGCTCCCATTTGGATATGCTTCCACACTTGAAGGGGAGAAACCACATCCACATAATATTTATTTTGTGTGGCTACATATATGCACATTACTGTCTTGTTTATATATAAAATATACATTAAATGCATTGCTGTATTTTGCATTTTACATAGATTTAGAAGAAATGCTTAGCCTGTCTGAGATTATATTGTCTTTATTTTCTTCTGCTCTCTCAAGAGCTGGTTGTATTAAAAGTCAAATGAATAAGTATCAGTTTATTCTATTTATTAATACAAATTATTGCTTCGCTTTCACTGTAAGAAAATGTAAATCAATAATACAAACCATCAAAATAATATCTTAGTGAAGAGATACCAGAAAGAATCATTCATCAATGCATATTGTGTCTGCAAAATATCCCAAGCATTGCCCCCAAACTGGCAGAGTGTGGGAATAAGCAGTACTAACTGCACTTTATTAAAATTCGTAACTCAAAAAAAGTCAGTTTGTGGATGTCCAGCCTTGCTGCAGCATATTTGGCATATCCAGTTATGTGGTTCTTTCCACTCACTTCATTCAATGGATTGCAGTTGACAGATTAGATTGGTATCCTTGAAAGGCTAGCTAGGCTGGTAAGTCAAGGGAGTGATGTTGAACCTATATGTCTGGATTTCAGCAAAAATTACTTTGGTGCAGCCTTGCATCCCAGGAATGAAGCCAATTTGATCATGGTGGATAAGTTGTTTGATGTGCTGCTGGGATTCGATTTGCCAGTATTTTATTGAGGATTTTCGCATCGATGTTCATTAGGGATACTGGCCTGAAATTTTCTTTTTTTGTTGTTGTGCCTCTGCCAGGTTTTGGTATCAGGATGATGCTGGCCTCATAAAATGAGTTAGGGAGGATTCTTTCTTTTTCTATTGTTTGGAATAGTTTCAGAAGGAATGGAACCAGCTCCTCTTTGTACCAACGTAGATGACAGGTTGATAGGTGCGGCAAACCACCATGGCACGTGTATACCTATGTAACAAACCTGCACATCCTGCACATGTACCCCAGAACTTAAAGTATAATAAAAAATACTTTTGTCAACTAAAAAATGATCCATCCAGAAAGAGAGGGGCTGTGATGATGGAAGCAGAGGTAGGAGTGATGTTATTTGAAGATGGAGGGACCACTGGGCAAGGAATGCTGGCAGTCTCTAAAAACTGAAAAGGCTGGGAGACATATTCTGCCTTGGAGTCTCCAAAAGGAATGCAGCCCTGACGACACCTTGATTTTAGTCACGTGAAGTCCAGTTCATATTTCTGACTTCCAGAACCTTAAGATAAATTTCTGTAGTTTTAAACCTCTAAATTTGTGGTAGTTTGTTACAGCAGCAACAATAATGAAATTGGAAACTTATTAAATTCAGCAAAGAATTTTAATACCATTTTAGGAACAAGAGAGAGAAATGTAGACTAGCTGATAGGACTGCTAAGTGTCATTACACCTGGTAGAAGTGTACACAAATACAAAGGAAGCAATGTTAACATAGGTAGAGAATGCCACTGACATGTTAGCTGGCTTTGTGCTTGGCATTGACTCTTTCATCAGTTTCTATGAAGACAAAAAAGACAGATGACTTAGATGGATCTCAGGGAAATTATGCTGAATGGAAATATCTAATCTCAAAAGGTCACATACTGTATGATTGCATTTATATACCATTTATTTTTATTAAGGCAAAATTCACGTAACATAAAGCTAATCATTTTAAAGTGTACCTTTCAATGGCATTTGGGACATTCACAATGTTGTACAGCCATTGCCTATATCAAGTTCCAAATCATTTTCATCATCCCTAAAGGAAATACGGTATTCATTAAGCAGTTACTCCCCATTAAACCCTTCCCCACCTCCTGGAAAACAACAATTTGCTTTCTGTCTTTATGGATTTAAAAATTTTGGATATTTCATATAAATGAAATCATACAACATGTGACCCTTTGTGTCTTTTTTTTTTTTTTCACTTAGTATGATGTTTTCAAGATTCATCCACATGGCAGCACATATCAATACTTCATTCTTTTTGTGGCTGAATAATATGTCATTGTATGGATATATAACATTTTGTTTATCTACTTACAGATAGGAATGAAACTTTGAGTCTGAAGTCCTGAAAATGGAATTTCCTTTCATATATTGAGAATCAATTTTAGTTTGGTAATGAGAAGTGTCCTTTGAAGACCCTTTGATCAACATTTGAGAGCTGTTTTCCACTTTTCGGCTTTTACAAATAGTGCTGCTATGCATATTTATGTATAAGTTTTGTTTGAACATCTATTTTCAAATATCTTGGGTAAATACCCAGGAGTGGAATTGCTGGGTCATAGGGTAATTCTGTGTTTAATTTAAGGAACCACCAAACTGGTTTTCACAGCAGCTGCACCACTTTATGTTTCCATAGGCAATTTTTCAACATCCTTGCCAACACTCATTTTGCATTTTTTGATTATGGCTATTCTAGTGGGTGTGAAGTGATATATCGTGGCTTTGATTTACATTTCCCTAATGACTAATTATGTTAAGCATAATTTCATGTGCCTGTTTATCATCATTTGGATATCTCCTTTAGAGAAGTGGCTATTCAAGCCCTTTGCTCATTTTTAACTGGGTTGTTGCTGTCATTGATGAAGAGTTTTAAGAGTTATTCTTATATCTTGAGCACTACACCCTTATCAAATATATAGTTTGCAAATATTTTCTCCCATTTTGTAGATTGTGTTATCACCGTCTTTATAATGTCCTTCGATGCACACATTGTTAAAAACTTTGAAGTCTAATTTACCTATTTTTTTCTTATTGCTTATGCTTTTGGTGTGACATCTAAGAATCTATTGCCAAATTCAATGCCACAAAGATTTACACTTCTAAGTGTAAATCTTTCTTCTATGACTTTTTTTTACTCTTAGCTTCCTCATTTCGATATTGATCAATTTTATGTCTAAAACTTTTATATGGTATGAGATAGGGTATAATTCAGCAGTGAAGCCATTTAGTGTTGAGTTGTTCAGGAATGGAAAGTTTTGAATTGTTGATTCAATCTCTAGTTGTTATAGGTGTGTTCCAATTTATTATTTCCTTTCTGAGACAGTTTTTGTAGTTTGTGCCTTTCTAGGAATTTGTTCATTTTGTCTTGGTTTTCTAATTTGTTTATGTAGATTTGCTGACAATATTATCTTATAATCATTTTTATTTCTTTAAGGTCAGCACTAATGTCTACACTTTCATTTGTGATTTTAGAAATTTCGGTCATCTCTCTTTTTTAAGTGAATTTAGGTAAAGGTTTGTACATTTAGTTGATTTTTTTCAAAGAAACAACTTTTGGTTTTGTTGATTTTTCCATATTTTCTTTCTATTCTCTTATCTTTGTTATTTTCTTACTTCTCTTGGCTTTGGGTTTAGTTTGCTCTGCTTTTTCTAGTCTATTGCAATGTAAAGTTAGGTTATTGATATGAGATTGTGTATCTTTTTTTAATGTAGGAATTTACAGCTACACATTCCCCTCTAAGCCATGCTTTCACTGCATCCCATAAATCTTGGTATATTGTATTTTCATTCTCATTCATCACAAATTAGTTTGTAATTTTCTTTTGTTTATGCCTCCGCCTCCCAAGTAGCTGGGACTACAGGCGCCCGCCTCGTCGCCCGGCTAGTTTTTTGTATTCTTTAGTAGAGACGGGGTTTCACGGTGTTAGCCAGGATGGTCTCGATCTCCTGACCTTGTGATCCGCCCGTCTCGGCCTCCCAAAGTGCTGGGATTACAGGCTTGAGCCACCGCGCCCGGCCCAGATATTTCTTTACAAATTAAAAATTCATGACAACCCTGCATCAAACGAGTCTAATGGTCTTGTTTTTCCAACAGCATGTGCTAACTTCACGTCTCTGTATCACATTTCACTAATTCTCACACGATTTCAAATTTTTTCATTATCATTGTATCTGTTATTGCTAACTGTGATCAGTCATCTTTGGTGCTACTATTGTAAGCATTTGGGGGTACCAAAAACCATGCTCATATAAGACAACAAATAATTGATAATAATTGATTAATGTTGTGTGTGTTCTGACGTCTCTAACAACTGCCCATTCCTCCCCATGCTTGATCATTTTGGGGCCTTCCTCTTCCTGGAAACACAACAATATTGAAATGTGGCCAATTATTCACCCTACAAAGGCCTGTAAGTGTTCAGATGAAGAAAAGAGTCACATGCCTCTTACTTTAAATCAAAAGTTAGGAATGATTAAGCTTAGTGAGGAAGGTATGATGAAAGGAAGGTATGGTGAAGCTTAGTGAGGAAGGTATGGTGAAAGCTGAAAGCCAGCTTTCAGCTAGGCCTCTTGCCCAAGTTAGTCAAATTGTGAATTCATAGGAAACGTTCTTGAAAAAATTTAAAAGTGCTACTCCAGGAAACATACAAATGATAAGAAAGCAAAACAGTCTTATTGCTGATATGGAGAAAATTTTAGTGGTCTGGATAGAAGATCAAACAAGCCTCAACATTCCCTCAAACAAAGCCTAATCAAGAGGCCCTAACTTTCTTCAATTTTGTGAAGCCTGAGAAAAGTGAGGAAGCTGAAGAAGTAAAGTTTGAAGCTAGCAGAGATTGGTTGGCTCATGAGGTTTAAGGAAAGAAGCCATCTCCATAACATAAAAGCGCAAGATGAAACAGCAAGTGCTGATGGAGAAGCTGAAAGCTATCCAGAAGATCTAGCTAAGATCATCAATGAAGTTAGCTACACTAAATAATAGGTTTTCAATGCAGACAAAATAGCCTTCTATTGGAAGAAGATACCATCTAGGACTTTCATAGCTAGAGAGAAGAAGTCAATGCTTGGCTTCAAAGCTTCAAAGGACAGGCTGACTCTCTTGTTAGGGGCTAATGCACCTGGTGACATTAAGTTGAAGCCAGTGCTCATTTACCATTCTGAAAATCCTAGGACTCTTGAGAATTATGCTAATTCCACTTGCCTGTGTCTTATAAGTGTAACAATGAAGCCTGGAGTTTGAGACAGAACTCCTGACCTCAGGTGATCCACCCATCTTGGCCTCACAAAGTGCTGGGATTACAGGCATGAGCCACTGTGCCGGGCCTTTACTTCTCTTATATCTGAAAGTTTGTACCCTTTGACTAACATCTCTCCATTTCCCCCACCCCCCACCCCCCACCCCCTGGCAACCACCAAGATTCTATTCCCTGCTTCAATGATTTCAACTATTTTTGGTTCCACTTTTAAGTATACAGTATCTGTCTTTCTGTGTCTGGCTTATTTCACTTTGCATAATGTCCTCCAAGTTCTTCCATGTTGTACCAAACGATGGGATTTCCTTCATTTTATGGTAGAATAATATTCCATTGAAGGATGAATGGCAAAGGAAAATGTAGAATACATATATACGTATTCTACATTTCCTACATATATATCTATGTATATACATATATATGTATTCTACATTTTCTTTTTCCTTTCATCCTTCAATTGATAGTTAGAGTGTTTACATGTCTGGCTATTGTGAATAATGCTGCGATGAAAAAGGAGGTGCAGATATTTTTTCAAGATGTCTATTTCTATTCCTTTGGATACATACTCAGTAGAGGTATTGCTGGATCATATAATAGCTGCATTTAAAAATTTTTAAGTAACAGCTATCCTGTTTTCTATAATGACTGTACCAATTTTCATTCCTACCAACAGTGTACAAGGATTCCCTTTATTCTACATCTTCACCAACATGTGTTATTTCTTGCATTTTTGATAATAGCCATTCTAACGGTTTTGAAGTGATATTTCATTGTCATTCTGATGTCTATTTTCTTGGTGATTAGCAATGTTGAACACCTTTTCATATACCTGTTTGTATGTCTTCTTTGAAAAAAATTGACTTTGGTCTCTGCTCATTTTTTCCTGTAAGTTGTGTGAGTTTCTTATATATTTTGGATATTAATGTTTCAGATATGTGGTTTAAAATTGTTTTCTCCCATTCCATAAGTTGCCTTTCACCCTCTTGATAATTTCCTTTGCTGTACAGAAGCTTTTTTTAGTTTAATGTAATCCAACTTATTTAATTTTTTTTTTTTT
>NW_016807997.1:42596-46146 GCF_001698545.2 Rhinopithecus bieti | reverse complement strand
TCCTTACACTTTATACAAAAATTAACTCAAGATGTGTTAAAGACTTAAATGTAAAACCCCAAACCATAAAAACCTTAGAAAAAAACCTAGGCAATACCTTTCAGGACATAAGCATGGGCAAAGCCTTCATGGCAGTCTTTGCCTTTTAATTGGAGAACTAATCTTTTAAAATTTAAAGTAATTACTGACAAGGAAGGACTTATGTCTGACATCTTTTTTGTTCCCCTATTCCTACACGCTACCTTCTTTTATGTTTAATTGATTTTTGTACTGATATGATTTGGATCTGTGTCCTCATGAAATCTCATGTTGAATTACAATCCTCAGTGTTAGAGATGGGGCCTGTTGGGAGGTGATTTGATCATAGGGGCAGATTTCTCATAAATGGTTTAGCACCATTCCCCTTGGTACTGTCCTAATGATAGTAAGTGAGTTCTTATGAGATTCGGTTGTTTACAATTGTGTGGCACCTCCCCTGCACTCTCTCTCTTGTTCCTGCTCTGGTCACGTGAGGTGCCTGCTCCTCTTTTGCCTTCCATCATGTTTCATGCACAGCATGCAGATCTGTGAGCCAATTAAATTCTTTTTACTTTATAAATTAACCAGTCTCAGGTATTCCTTTCAAGTTATGCAAGAATGGACAATGCATATAGGTTACCATCTTGATTCCTTTTTTTTTCCCTTTATTTTTTGTTATTTTGTTGATGATTGCTATGAGGATTACAATTAACCTTTTAGGCTCAGTTAAAATATTTAATGAATGAATACCATCTGAGCTTCAATAGTAATCAAATCTCTGCTTCTTACAGCTTCTTCCCTCATCTTTTATATAATTGTTGTCACAAATGAAAAGTTTATACCTCGTTTGTCCCTTAATGTAGATTTACAATGACTGTTTCAGGCACTTGTTCTTAAAAACATATAGGAAAGCAAAAAGAGTTACAAAAACAAATACACAGTGATACTGGCTTTTGTATTAACCTTGAACAATGTTCTTTATTTATCTGTTTCTGTTTTGTGTCCTTTCATTTACATTTGAAAGCATTTCTTACTTTCCTGCATGCAAGTTCTAGCAGTAAACTCCTTCAGCTTTTACTTATCTGAGATTATCTTATTTTTTTCATTGATTTTTGAAGAATAATTTTGCTGGATGTAGAATCCTTGGCTGACAGTTTTTTTCTTTCAGTATTTTAAATGTGCCCTTCCACTACCTTTTGGACTCCATAATTTCTGATGAGAAACTGGCTGCCAATCTTATTGAGGATCCTCTGTTAATGATGAGTCACTTATCTTTGCTTTCAACATTCTGCTTGCTTTTATCTTTTAACAGTTTAGTTATAATATGTTTCACTGTGGACCTCTTTATGCTTATCCTTTTTTGACTCTGTCGAACCTCTTAGATGTGTTGATTAACGTCTTTTGTGAAATTTGAGATATTTTGAGCATTACATTTTCTGATATTCTTTCCATCTCTTTCTCTCTCTTCTCTCCTGAAATGTTTATTGTGTGAAAATAGGTAGTCTTGATGGTATCCCACAGGTTTCTTAGGCACTCTTTTTTTTCTTTCTGCTCTTCTGACTGGATAATTTCAATTGACGTATCATCAAATTCTCTAATTATTTCTCCTGACCTCAGGTGATCCACCCATCTTGGCCTCACAAAGTGCTGGGATTACAGGCATGAGCCACTGTGCCGGGCCTTTACTTCTCTTATATCTGAAAGTTTGTACCCTTTGACTAACATCTCTCCATTTCCCCCACCCCCCACCCCCCACCCCCTGGCAACCACCAAGATTCTATTCCCTGCTTCAATGATTTCAACTATTTTTGGTTCCACTTTTAAGTATACAGTATCTGTCTTTCTGTGTCTGGCTTATTTCACTTTGCATAATGTCCTCCAAGTTCTTCCATGTTGTACCAAACGATGGGATTTCCTTCATTTTATGGTAGAATAATATTCCATTGAAGGATGAATGGCAAAGGAAAATGTAGAATACATATATACGTATTCTACATTTCCTACATATATATCTATGTATATACATATATATGTATTCTACATTTTCTTTTCCTTTCATCCTTCAATTGATAGTTAGAGTGTTTACATGTCTGGCTATTGTGAATAATGCTGCGATGAAAAGGAGGTGCAGATATTTTTTCAAGATGTCTATTTCTATTCCTTTGGATACATACTCAGTAGAGGTATTGCTGGATCATATAATAGCTGCATTTAAAATTTTAAGTAACAGCTATCCTGTTTTCTATAATGACTGTACCAATTTTCATTCCTACCAACAGTGTACAAGGATTCCCTTTATTCTACATCTTCACCAACATGTGTTATTTCTTGCATTTTGATAATAGCCATTCTAACGGTTTTGAAGTGATATTTCATTGTCATTCTGATGTCTATTTTCTTGGTGATTAGCAATGTTGAACACCTTTTCATATACCTGTTTGTATGTCTTCTTTGAAAAAAATTGACTTTGGTCTCTGCTCATTTTTTCCTGTAAGTTGTGTGAGTTTCTTATATATTTTGGATATTAATGTTTCAGATATGTGGTTTAAAATTGTTTTCTCCCATTCCATAAGTTGCCTTTCACCCTCTTGATAATTTCCTTTGCTGTACAGAAGCTTTTTTTAGTTTAATGTAATCCAACTTATTTAATTTTTTTTTTTTTTTTTTTTTGAGACAGAGTTTTGCTCTGTCACTCAGGCTGGAGTGCAGTGGTTTGATCTCGGCTCACTGCAGCCCCCACCTCGCGGGTTCAAGCAATTCTCATGCGTCAGCCTCCCCAGTAGCTGAAACTATAGGTGTGCACCACCACACCCAGATAATTTTTGTATTTGTAATAGAGACAGTGTTTTGCCATGTTGCCCAGGCTGGTCTCAAACTCCTGGCCTCAAGTGATCTGTTCACCTCGGTCTCCCAAAGTGCTAGGATTACAGGCGTGAGCCACTGTGCCTGGCCTATTTTTGCTTTTTTGACTTATACTTTTTGTATCATATCCAAAATTCATTGCCAAAACTGATGTCGATGAGCTTTTCTATGTTGTTTTTTTTTTTCTATGGATTTTGTAGTTTCAGAACGTATATTTAAGTCTTTAATCCATTTCTAGTTAATTTTTGTATGTGGTCTAAGACAAAGGTTCAGTTTTATTCTTTTTCATGTGGATATCTATATTTTATAATATAATCTATTGAACAGACTATCCCTTCCCCATTGTGTATTCTTTGCACTGTCATAAAAGATTAGTTGACTCTGTACGTGTGGGTTTACTTCTGGGCTCTCTATTCTGTTCCACTGATCTATGTGTCTGTTTTTATGTCATTACCATAGTGTTTAAATCATCTGTGATTCTATACCCTAACAGAAAGATTAGCCAAAAAAGAAATTAAATGCAATAGTCAACAAAGAAATTTGAAATAAAGTCCTATTTACCTTAAAATCAAAAAGAATAAAACACTTGTGAGTAAATGTAACCAAAGATGTGAATACTCTGTATATTAAAAACTGTAAGATATTGGTGTAAAAATTGAAGACACAAATA
>NW_016807997.1:13058-39279 GCF_001698545.2 Rhinopithecus bieti | reverse complement strand
ATCCCTGTTTTTGCAGATTCTCTCAGTGTTGGGGCTTAGCCAGGCCACTTACAACTCTGCCTTTGCTTTCATTTTCTGCTTGTGCTGAGCCTAGAGATCATCCAGAAGTGAATGTTTGGAGTATTCTCAGATATATTCTGAGCATCCATCTTGCCCTGGTCATGTGTACACTTTTCTAAATTCCTTTGTATATGCAGGTGATTTTTACAACATGAATTTCTCATGAAACTTCTTCCAAAATTTTCCTCCCAGACTTTCGATATGGCTGTTGTTTGCTTCATCTATGATGTCTTGTCTCCAGTGGTGGCAGATTGTTCAGTTGTCTTACAATGTTTTTGAGGAATGCCTTCTGCATAGCTGCTTTTCCACCTCAAGAGTCCTAAATTAGGCAGAACAAAGGCGACCACCTTGCATCAGTCTTTCATATAACCCTCAGAGGGGTTGAAACAAATACAATGTTTTGAGAATAAAATCACTCTGCTTCTTTTAGAATGAGAGACAAAGCTCTCATACTGGCTATCCTAGCTCCTATCTTCAAGATAGTTGTCAAGTCAGGGAGGTGGATGAGGCAAGGGTGAGTAAAAACACCAGAAACCTTTCCTATTATTTTAATGTTGTATTTGTCTTGACTTATTGGTTCATCCAGTTTCATAAACATTTAACTATTTTCCAGAGTTCTGACATAGTTGATTCTGACAATTTTTGCTCATTTTTTTTTTTGTTGGTGTTTCTGTGTAGAGGTGACCTCTTTAGCTACCTACTCTGCCATTTCTACTGCTGAGTAGATCAGTGGTTACCAAAATGGTCAAGATGGCTTGGGGAGAAGAATTTAGGTTAGTTTGGAAGAAGAATTTAAGTTGGTTTAAGTTGGTTTGGTGATTCTTTTGGTATTTACCAGTTTAAGACTTGACTACCATGGTAGACATACAAATCTACACACTGAATATCATTGTAAAAACTATATATGCACACACACACACCCACAAGTGCATCTTAAACTTGAAGTCCAAATAAGGTTAACAGATTGTTTCTATGTTAATTTCCTGATTGTGATGTTGTATTATAGTTATGCAAAATATCATTGGAAGAAACTGCATGAAGGCTTTATGGGATCTCTCTGTATTCTTACAATTCATGCAAACCTACAATATCTCAAAATAAAAAGTAAAATAAATTTTTAGCATGGTAGAACCATTTTATCTCTAACAGATAATATTTAATATGGTTAAATGTGAAATCTGTGGCTTCAGTTTCTAAAATTCAGTTCCATAAGCATAGCATAGACGAAGCATGACTTGCCAAAAGTTTACATTAAAAGTATCTGGGGATTTGATTCACTGCAAGTTCACAATCTATTATGTTGCAACTCTTAAAATAGCTCTGTGTATCTTATACTTAGTAGAGTGGCAAGAATCAGAATCTTGGATCAATTCTTGCGTTACGTATTATGGTAGACATCAGCAACTTCAATGTGTCCAGAGGACAAGGTCAAGAATGTAAGACCTAGAAACCATATCATGTTAGTTTTTTTTTTTTTTTTTTTGCTGTGCAACAAATCATCTCCAAAATTTAGCGGCTTAAAAAAACATTTATCATTTCAGTTTCTAAGTGTCAGTAATTTGAGAGGAGCTTAGCTGTGTGGTTCTGGCTCAGTGTTTCTCAGGTACTTGCAATCAAAATGTCAGCCAGGGCTGCAGTCACATCTAGGGTTGACTGGGGGAGCTAGAATTCACTTCCAAGAATGCTTACTCACATGGCTCCTGGCATAAGGTTTCAGCTCCTTGATGGATCTTGACATGAGGTTTTAGTACCCCTCACCACATGGATTGCTCCATAGGGCTGATTGAGTGTCCTGACAACATGGCATCTGGCTTCTGCCAGAGCAAGTGATCTAAACGGGAGAACAAGGAAGACACTTCATTTCTTTTTATGACATGTCATACACAGTCACGTCTGCCATACTCTACTCATCAATCCAACTTGTACTCAAAAGGAGGGAAATTAAGCACTACTTCTTGAAGGGGTTAGTATCAAAGAATATGTGGACGTATTTTAAAACTACCACACAAGTCATGCAAAGAAAGGCTGAAGGAAATTTCTTGAAAAGAAAAAGCCAGGATAGCTAAAGGAATAACCTAAAAAATGTCTTCAAAAAGCAGATTGCTGTTACAGAAGGTGTGGTTCTGCATAACTTTAGAAGGCAGATTTAGGGCCTACTGCACCTGCCCAGCAATGGAATGAGGGACCTTTGTCCTCCTAGTCACTGTAAGTATTTGAGCAGGGAATAAAACCCATATATCAGGGATGACAAAGAGATTCCTACATAGAAAATGAGGTTAGACTTGATACACTTTTAAGTAGTTTTCAACTCTGAGATTCCATGGCTCAACTCTATGAAGGTAAATTGACATATGATAAAGCATTATGTTGGTTGTTTAATGATATAGGTGTTCAGAGAGGGAGGAATCCATGTTATACTCTTCCCTTTGAAGAAGATGTTATAATATGAACCATGAACCAAATAGGGAAATCAACATTTACTATTCTGACAATGGTAAAATGTAATTAGGCTGCATATATATACACACACACACACCACACACACACACACACACACACACACACATACACACACATTAAAGGCTGGAGTTTCCTTTTATAAATGCCCACATTGGAACATATGAATTACCTTATTGTTCATGTTAGGTCATGCCTTGTGCAGTGAATGATATATCCATGCCATAACAAATATCAATTGTTAGCTTTTTCTACAAGTGTCCCCATTCCTTGTTAGAATTTCTCACATTATGTTCAGGTCTATTAAATATAAAATCATTCCACAAATAAGAAACAGTAACTCTACCACATGATTTGGAACAAGTACAGTGTCTTTATCCATAATTATATATTTATTTTATTGACTAATTTTATGCTGTGTAGATGAGCCAAAATTATGATTGCATTGAGTGGCAATTTTCCTTTAAGAAGATTTTAATTCTACCAACCGCAAATATGATTATTCTTAATTGTTTCTCTAGCTTTTATAACTTTAACTCTATTCTAATGACTCCTAATCTATCTTGTCAACCTAGACTGCTCCCCTGATTTCTGCTGGTCATTTTTATCTGGCTGTCCCACAAGCACTACCAATTCAACATGTCCAAAACACTACTTGTTATCTTCCCTAACAAATTAACCCTTTTTCCAAATTTTTCATGTCATCCATCCAGTCACTAGGATAGAATCTTTGGAATCATCCTAGACTTCCCCTCCCTCATTACCCTATTCAGTTAATCACTCAAATTTCCAGGTTTTACTTTTAGAAGTTTCTTCCATTACTTGATCTTCAGCTCTATCAACCTGCCCCAGTTTGAGCTGCCGTCTCTCCTGGATTACTTAACTTTAGTCAGTTTAATAATTTTTCTGTCCCTAACTTTTATTCACTTCAATGTATTCCCTGTATGTTGTCAGAATACTACACTCAAAGTCTGATTGTACTACTTCTCTGCTAAAAACTTGTCAATGGCTCACTAGTTTCCTCAGAACTTAATGAAAGCTGCCTGATTTGGCAAACCTAGTTTTTCATGATCTGACATCTTCCTACCTACCTTTCCAGTATTTTTTTTTTTTTCTTTTTCTTTTTTTGAGACCGCATCTCGCTCTGTCGCCCAGGCTGGAGTGCAGTGGCCGGATCTCAGCTCACTGCAAGCTCCGCCTCCCGGGTTTACGCCATTCTCCTGCTTCAGCCTCCCAAGTAGCTGGGACTACAGGCGCCCTTTCCAGTATTAACTGTCACAAACCCTGCCTTACATTTGACATTCTAACAACACAGAAGTGCTTTCAGGTCTCCGCATATACAGTTGCCAAGTTTATGAAGTGTAAATATAGGACATTTAGTTAAATTTGAATTTCAGATAAACAACTAATACATTTTTAGTATAAGTATTTCCCATGTAACATGCTGTTTCTTACATTTGTTTTAGTTCATGCTATTATATCTCTCTGGAATTCACTTGCCCATTTTAATATCAGCTCAATTACTGTCTCCAGTAGGCACCCACCCATTCTCCACACTCTCTCCCACCAATACTGTATAATTACCGTTCTGAGTGTCTTTCTCTATCAGCAAAATTCCTTGAGGGTAGGGACCATGCTTTATTTGTCCCTATATTGTTATTATCCAGCAGAGTACCAGACCCTTTATAGGCACTCAGTAAATATTTGATAAATGAATGATTCTCCTGATACTAGTATTTATATTTTCTCTTTATATCTAATTGGAATAATTTATTTTACCATTTCCACAAAAGAAAATTGAAAGAAAATCTTTTCTAAATATAGTTAAGCACTCAAACTTGATAGGACAGTACATTTTTCCCTGAAGAGTGAAATACAAAAATAAATTTAATGAAAACAAATTTTTCTTTTTATCTATTTTTTAACGTTGTAAAACCTTCTCTATGTCATGAACTTTCAGTAAAACTGCTTTGACCTCAAAACAATATGATATACTGGCCCACATTGCTTGATTTTTGACTTAGGCACCATACATTGCCAAACTCATATATTTTGCATATTTCAAATATTGATGGGCATGGGAGACTGATATATTCAAGGTAACAGCCTAAGAAGAACTCATATCAAGAGCTTAGTAGGTAAAACTTTATTTGTCCATTGCCTATATTTTATTTTACTAAGAATGTTTTACCTAACACTTGAAAAAGAGTGTATTTGAATATCTATTGAATGGTGAGTCAGCTCCAAACTTGATATTCAATCTTATGCTTATGGAGAAAACAGGTAAACATATTAATCAATAAGTAAGCAACGGTTAGTCAGATGGAGAAGCAGAATACTGGAATGAAATGTCTGCTGCCAGTTTATCCTATTTTTAAAGCACACTCTTCAGTAGTTCATTAAATTATGCAAATATCTTAAAAGGTATAATGTTATCTAGTCTTAGTCATATAAGTTGGTGCAAAATATGCTTTATACTGTATTCAAGGCATCTTGCCACTATGTCTGGCTGCTAAACAAATACCTGCCAATGGAAGGATCCTGGGTTTCATAGACTGCTAAAAATATTATGAATGGGACTTGAAGGTGAAGTCATTAGTTTTCTAGGACTACTGAAACATAGTACCACAAACTGGGTGGCATAAAAATATATAAATTTATTGTCTCACCATTCTGGATGCTAGAAGTCCAAAATCAGAGTGTCATCAGAGTTAATTCCTTATGAGCATTCTGAGGGAGAATCTGTTGTATTTCTCTCTCCTCACTTCTGGTGATGGTCAGGAATCCTTGGCATTCCTTGGCTTTTTAGATGCATCATTCTAGTGTCTCGCCTCATCTGCACATGTCATTTTCCCTGTATATATGTCTTCACATCATCTTCTCTCTTTTTATAAGGACATTAGTCATATTGGATTAGAGCCCACCCAAATGATTTCATTATATCTGCAAAGAATGTATTTCCACAAAAGGTCACTTTCACAGGTACTGTGGAACTTCAACATATCATTTTGGAAGACACAATTCAACCCAGAACGATCTGCCCTTTGCCCTCCCCAAATCCATGTCCCTTTCGTGCACAAAATACCTGAACCCCATCTCAACATCTTCAAAAGGCTTAACCCATTCCAGCATTAATTTTAAGTCCAAAACGTTATCTACATATAATCAACTCCAAAAGTCCCAAATCTCATCATCTAAATTATTTAAATAAATTATGAATGAGACTCTGGATGTGATTCACGGTAGGGCAACGTTCCTCTCTTTCAATGGATCTGTGAAACCTGAAAAAGAAATGATCTTCTTCCAAGATACAGTCATGAGGCAGGTATAATGTAGGCAGCTTATTTCAAAGGGGAGGAATCAGAAGACAAAGGGGTTACTGGTCTAAAGCAATTTTGCAACACAGCAGGGCAAATTTCAATAGGCTCCAAGGCCTGAGAATAATTATCTGTGACTCAACGCTCTGTCCTCTGGGCCCACTGATGTGGACTTACCCTCTTGACCCTGAGTGGTGGCTTCAACCTCCGGCAACTACAAAGTGTAAGTCCTGCCCCTCAAGGCCTGTGCTATCTCGTGCCTATGCATGCTTGGCTCTGCCCTTGAAGTCATTCTTCCTTCATTTTGCCCCACCTCTGTCTCTTTCTATCCAGGCTGACAATGCTTTGCTAGTAAAATTCTCAACAATCATTTCAGTCTTCTGTGGATGGATGTCAAGAGAATCCACACCCTTAGGGATCTTTGGTGTTCCACGGGTTCTACAAGCACCACTCCAATCTATGCCAGTTTCATTACACGGCATTTTCCTTGTGTTTTTGTTTTCACATTGTTTTCCCTGTTTTTGTAAGGACACTCGTTATATTGGATTAGGGCTTACCCTAATGTCTTGATTATATCTGCAAAGATTCTCTTTCCAAATACACAGACACTGGAAGTTAGGACTTCAATATATGTTTTCGGGGGACATAATTCAACCTACAACAAGGAGGAACTTACCAACTCCCTGAAACTATAGAAAAATTATGCGTTTTATGTACATGTTAAAGAATTCCCTTGGCAAAAGTTCTCATTTCTCCAACTTTCATCAGATTCTGAAAGAGGTCCATATTGCAAAACATTAAGAAGCGTGCCATGGACAAAGTCCTCAAGTGTTAATTGAAAGTTGCTTTGTGACTCAGAATAAGTGTTGCATATCAAATCCATGATACATGTGTCTCTCCAATGCAGACTGTCTGTGAAGAGGCAAGCGAGACAAAGTGAACGCCCTACCAGATTGTTTTAACTGCAGGGCTTTGGTTTGAAATGCTTGTCTATTCTCCCATTTATGGCAAGTAATCACCCTTATGTTCTTATGCCAAATGAATAGAATATTCCAACTTCCTGCCTATATAATATGGATCTTATGATAATAGGCTAGTCTGAAAAAAATAACAAAAATCTTTAAAATCACAGAATTCTTCCTGAATAGAATGTAATGTTATTTTATGAGTCCAAGTCAACTTAGTTTTGCTTACCTTGTAAGTCACACATGTTAAGTAACAATTGTGTTACTTCCACAGTATTCGTAAGTTTCAAGAGATTTGGTGAAATAAATGTTTTGATTGAAAAGATCATAAAACCTTTTAAAGTTTGTAGCAACCAGACTTCTAGGTATACGAGTCAGAATAATTAGGTACAGATTTATAAGATTCTGATTTCATGCTAATTATGTCTCATAATGATTGTATTTTAGATTCTATGTAACTAAGTAGCAATTACAGTTTGAAAAGCATATATTAAATGCAAATATTTATTCCACTAATAACAGTTTTAGCCCAATTTGAGTTATTTAACCGATTTGGTCATGATAGTAGTGAAACCAGTCATTTATGTAGATAGTGTGTTAATTAGGATTGCAGATGACACTAACTGGTGAATTTGCCAGTACATTCAAATTGGGATTTAATTCCAAAGTGAACTGAGTACTAAGAGAAATCATCCTTCAGAAACAGAGAGAAACTCAATACTTGTAAGTGCAGGATACGGTATAGTTGACTAGAACGAATAGCAGACCCCTACCTATTTATTTCCTGCCTCCAATCTATTCTACCTTCCAGAATTGATTTGTCTCAAACATGGCTCTGATCATGTGAGTATACTTCTCAGAAATCATCAATGATTCCAATTTTTCAAAATATTGGGTACAAACATGTCACTCTGGCATTTAAGGCTCTAAAATTATATTTTGTTATTATCTGTAAGGTCCACAAATACTTAGCAATTACGTGATACACTTTACTAACCCATGCTTCAAAAATTATTGAGGAAAATTAGCAAATATTTTGAACTGAATGAAAATCTAACTAAAACATATCAGAATCTGTGAGATTCTGCCAAATAAGTGCTTAGTGGGAATTTTATATCCTTATATGCTCATATTACAAAAAAAACATTCAATTCAATAATATCAGCTTCCAAATTAAGAAAACATAAAATGGAAATAAATTAAACCTAAGGCAAGCAGAAGATAGTAACAATATAGATAACAGCAGAATTCAATGTAATTGAAACTCATAAAACAATAAATAATATCAATGGAACAAAAATCATTTCTTTAAAAATATCAGAGAAGCTGAAATATTTTAATTTTTTTTAAAAAAGACTATAGAAAAGCAATGACTTTGAACACAGCTTGAAATATAAAAAGATGCGCAAATAGAGGAAAGAATATATGATATAGGAGTTTGCAGAATGGGAAAAATGAAAGAGCACGTATTGTAATCATATAAATGAATACATGTCTTACAGTATAATAATAATTTGCAATTATTTGAACTTGTGGAATAGTCATCAAATTCTTTAGATTTATAGCAAATGCACATAGAGGAAACAGTGTGATAACATAAAAAATTTTGAAAGCCTTATTTTTACAAGTGGAAAATGCTGGTTAAATATTAAATGGTGTTGGAAAAAAACAGTACTGGTGAATATATTGGTGCTTATTAATTCACCTGTACTTTTTGTGGAGAACGTAAACCTACATTTAAAAAAAATTTAAAAATATTCCTTATAAGATGATTCCATTGCAAATAAAAGATAATCTGTGCATATTTTGCAAATGAAAATGTATACAAACACTTTGGAATCAAAACCATTTGGCAAAACCCAGGGATTCGTGAATCTCAGAAAGAAGGCCATGGTCAAAAAAATAAAGAGATGTTTATATAAGGAAAGGGGCTTATATAAGGAAAGGGACTGTGTGGTTCTACTAAAAAGAAAAAGACAAAGGAACAAGTAATACTGAAGATAAAATCCTAAAGCACAAGGATAATATGGAATCATATCAGTGACAATTAATGGTTTCATTAGGACAGTGTGTGAATGAAATCATTCAAATGGTGGAATTGTTGAACGAAGAAAATGAGTATGTGACACATAGCTAACAACAAAGCATGTAATATATGTGGTAGAGAAGCATTAACAAAACCACAAAACAAAGCTCTTTCTCCGTAGTGTTTCCTTTGTGAAAGATAATCATATGGAATTTGATTCTCTTATATGGAACTTAAGAGACTATATGTTGAATAATAACATTCAAAGGAAAATCAAGGAGTATTCAACTAAAGGTGCTTTTCCAAGTACAACTTGGAATTAGTGGCAGTAACGACTAAAGAACTTATTTTGTAAATATCATAATTTATTTGTCATCAGCTTTGACAAAAGACACATAAAAAAATCACAATAATGAATGTGATCATTATAATTCAATCACCCCATATTGCCTGTATACTGTCTTCATATAAATATTGGATGCAATCATGTCATGGAGAATATGGCTTGGATATTAATATAATTCCCCTTTTAAATTATAAGCTAGTACTTTTCTAGAGGGAGGGCTTTAAAAGAAGATCGATTCTTACTTGTGCAGCATTGTATTTGAAACTGCGGGGAAAGTTTGATGACTAACCACAGCTTATTAATTGGATTGCGATTTTTTTTTTCTTGTTAAACAAATGGTAGGCACGCCAGAGGCTGAGACGAACCCAGCAAGAGGTTAATCAACGTTGCCAACAAACAATCTTGAGAATGTGTGTTTATTCTTGGTAGTCTAAATCAAAATATTTATATTATTTAAAAACTTTTAAAGATAAAATAATTCATGTGGTTTAATAAATGTCAGAAATTTTAAAATCGATAATAAGAAAACAAAGGTAACATTTTCAGCTAGCAGAGAAAATGTTTATGCTATTTTCCCATTTGTGTGTAATGTCGTCTATAGGAACGTAAGTGTGGTTGTCCTTCTGCCCTTATCAATTCTGTTTTATTTAATAAGATTGAAATTTTTGGGATGTGTGTCTATGCTAGGTAATCCTAGGTTTTAAATTTTAGTCGTAGGACTTGCTTCTGGCCACAACGTAGCAACAGGAACTGAATCTTCACGTCCTACCTGCATATAACCATACAACAGATGAAATATATGAGACAATGATTTTTAATTTATTGACATCAGGGCAATGACAAACACTGATCTCTGAGAAATGAAAGCAATAAAATGGTTTCAACCATAAATAGAGCAGAAATCCGCTATTTGCAGCACATGAAGGACCTGGAGGTCATTCATTATGTTATGTGAAATAAGCCAGCACAGATAGACAAATAAATGCACATTCCCACTCATAAGTTGGGAGCTAAGAAAGTTGATCTCGCCAGGTTGCGCGGTGGCTCAGCTGCAATTCCAAGCACTTTGGGAGGCCGAAACGGGTGGATCAACGAGCGTCAGCAGCATCGAGACCTCATGGCTAACACGGTGAAACCCGTCTTACTAAAAAAATACAAAAAAACTAGCCGGGGCGAGGTGGCGGGGGCCTGTAGTCCAGCTACTCGGGAGGGCTGAGGCAGAGGAATGGCGTAAACCGGGAGGCGAGCTTGCAGTGAGCTGAGCATCCGGCCACCTGCACTCCAGCCTGGGCGACAGAGCTGAGCACTCTGTCTCAAAAAAAAAAAAAGAAAAAAAAAAAAATACAGCTAGTAGTTTTTGATGCCACCAATAAGGTGGCTATAGTTAACGAATAATATATTATATATTTTGAAATAGCTAAAAGAGAAGATTTGAAATTTTTCCAACACAAAGAAATCATAAATGTTTGAGGGAATGAATATTCTAAACACCCTGGTTTGATCACTACACATTGTATTACATAATATCACTTGTATCCCATAAATATGTACAGTTATTATGTATCAATAGACAATTTTTTATAATATTTAAAAAAGAAACGAAAAGAAAAACACGTGAAATGAACCCTACCTTTGCTTCAGCTTACTGCTTGTGGAGAGAATGCAAGCCACAGTGGGAACTGCCATTTGTCTTTGAATTCAGGACATAGAGCAGGGAGCCCAGGGAGGCCCATGTAGCTAGAATTTTTGGGGTAGAATACCAAAGAGGAGAGAACAACATACAGAGAGAACTCAAGAGTTCATACAAGGCTGGGGATAGTTCTCCTTCCCGTGAGTCCGAGAAAAGCCTCATAATTCATGGGGCATTAGGTAGAGTACTCTGAAGGATTTTGCCTTAGTAGGGAGGCAATATCAGCAATAGACTAAAAACTGCTATGATCTTACCTAAAAAAGTTTAAAAGCAAGGCCTGAAAGGATCATAGTATTTCCAAGTAACTTAATTATATCTCAGAAAAAAAGTTCGAGGATATTTATTTATAGAATTAAAAAATATACTCAGCGCTCAACAAGGGAAAATTCACAGGTTAACATACAATCAAAATTGCCAGACATGCAAAGAAGCATGAAATTAAGATTGCTACTTAAAAGGAAAATCAGTTGGTCGTAATTGACACAGATGATAGAGTTAGTAGGCAAGGATATTAAAACAGTTATTAAAGCTGTATTTCACACGTTCAAGAAATAAGAGTAAAAGTTAAACATGTTAAATGCAGGCATTGAAGATATAATAAAAGTCCCAAATGAACTTTGAGAAAAGAAAATTACAATATTAAAATAAAAAACTACACTGGCCCAGATTAATGGCAGACTAGACACCGCAGAAGAAAAAGTTTATGTACTTGAAGATATAGTGATAGACATTTTCCACAATGAAACAGTGATGCTCTCAGAGAAAGAAAAGACTAATACTAATAAATAGAAACTTGGCAAGCTATGAGACTACTTCACATGGCCTAATAGACATAAATTTTGAGACTCTGAAAAGAGGGTCAAATGGGGATAGAAAACATATTTGCATAAATTGTAAATTAAAATCCCCAATTTCGATGCGTTACTCTAAGCCCACAGAGCCAAAAAGAATTCCGAGAACGACAAATATGAAGAGCACTATACTAAGTCACATCATAATCAAATTGCTTAAAACCACCAATAAAGAGAAAATCTTTAAAGTAGCGAGAAGGAAAAAAAGACACTTTACCTACAAAAGAACAAAGATAAGGATGAAAGTGGATATCCTGTCAAAAACAATGAAAGCCAGTGGAGATTGGGACACTATCTTTAAAGTACTGAAAGGAAAAAAATAGAATGTCAACCTAGTTTTCTATACCCTATGAAAATGTATTTCAAAACAAAATGAAACAAAGCTTCTTTCAGAAAACAAAACCTTAAAGGAATTCACCGACAACAGTTCTGCACCATAAGAAATGTTAAAAAAAAAAAAAGTCCTCTAGTCAGATGGAAAATGATACCAGATAGAAATCTGTATCCTATATAAAAGAATGAAGAGTACTAGAAACTGCAATTACATGGGTAAGTATAAGATATGTTTTCCTTGTTATGTAAGTATCTTCATGGTAATTGACAGTTTAAAATAAAAAAAAAACAACATATGAAGAGATTTATAGAAATAGATGTATAATGTTGGTTTTTGTGTTTCTGAGCGTTCTGAATTCCAGTGGGTAGAGCCAGCTGTTTCCGTCTTTATACCCAGGGCCCTCCTACCTCAGTGTGGTCACTGTGGTCACACATACCAAGGATTTTAGAAGCATGTATAATTTAAAGAGTGAGCAATAGGTTATTAGCACGGGTGTTGCGAACCCCAAATTATATTTCTCTATTTTACATGGGGAACTCTTATAGGAATAACTTCACCTTTTGTTATTAAAGGGAATTAAGCTACATAATAAAAGATTTAAAGCGAGTTAAGGTTCTGAATATCAGTAAAGAAGGTTGTGAGCCATGTTGGAAGAGCAGAGAGAACATGTGAAGGTAAAATGATCTAAGTTCCCTCTCTTGTTGAAAAGGCTGGAACAGAACCTGAGAATAGTTTTAAAAGAAGGGAATGGTGGAAAGTCAGAGAAAGCTCTCTTTGTTGTTTGGTGCTGAAGAGACTACCAGGTAAAGGCAATAGTGGGAGACTTTCCGAGACAAGAGTTTGACACAGATCTATGCAAGGTAGAGACAGGGATTGGTGTCGGTAGAAAGGAAAAGCCTGTGCAAAATCTGAAAGTGGATGATGCATTAGAGGGAAGGTAGCCAGTCCCATGCTAAGAATGAAGACTAGATAAGTGAATAGGAGGACAGTGTGTATCTCTAGGTGTCTAACTTGATGGGGTGGAGCAATGAGGAGTCACAGAAATAAGAAATGGATTATAAGGCATATGGGAGATGCTGAGGTTGGTGGGCCACAGGTTGTTGACAGTATCAAAAAGCTAGACAGCAAAATTGAAATTCAGTGCATTGGACATAATAGAGTCCACATAGATAACTGCCTGTACCAGAGTGCGATGAAATCCATGTCTTTTAACATAGAGCTTTCCTAGCAGAGCTCAAGGGAAGACCAAGGTTCTGTGGGTTGAGTGTCAAGGCCCACTGCTTCAGAGGAAGACGAAAGGGTACTGAGTGGACAAAACTCTGGTCTTATAGTCCTCATTGCAATCAGACTGCTCTGCCTTCTCATGTTCATTTATTGGATTTCTGTGGAAGGCTTCAGATTGAATGACGGGTCTCTCTTCTAAAAGTTTGGCAACTGCTGTCCACCAGCTAGATATAAATATGATAGATAATTGAGACCTGGCTTCCAGGTCCTGAGGCCCAAGATTGCACCTAGCACTTTGTCTGCTTGCCATAGAAACTTTAGTTAATGCAGATCTGCCAGCTTCCTAAAACAGCCACACAGGGTTAAAGGAGTGTCTGGGTGCCGGTGCCAGTGAGATTAGAGCCTTAGAGGTGACCTAAGATAGCAGATGTGAGATTGAAAACTCACCATATATAACTGTATGTGTGGGTGATTTTTATATACACATATAACAAACCACAAATATACAAGCATGGACACAAGCATACACACACACACGCATATATACATACATACATGGATATGGACTGTATTTAGGAAAACACAGGAAATTTCTCTCTGGTGGATTTTTCTGGATGGGTACTTTCTCCCTTTAAATTATTTCTTGGATTTATCAAGTTTTGTGTGAGTTTGGTTGCTAGTGTGTTTGCCAGAGAGAGGATGACTGCTTTGTATACAAACCTCAATTTTCTCTAAACCTGTGACCTCAAATGATCTCTATTGATGCAGCACAACCTAATTTCCAGTCTGAATTTAATGCTTTGTCTTTTCGTTTGTTTTCTTCAACATGTGTTCAATAATGTTTGCTGGAAGAATAAGTGAATAAGTCAAAGTACCAGAGGATCACATTGGCCTGACTTATGCCTGGATTTTCTGCCTCCATGGAAAAAACCTACAGTGCCACAACTGCTCACGTAACTTCAGAATTCTCAAGGGAAAGTAGCACTGAGTGTATTATTATGGATGTCTCATCTCCAGGCCTAAACACTATCTTGGCTGTGGGGATGCTGTCAACATCATCATACATGATGCTTCCTGCTTTGCACCCCACATATTCCTGTTAGTTTAACAAGGAAGCATGTACCATCTCCATGGGTTTTCCATCTACGCTGCACATGTCTGCACCTTGGGCCAATCCTCTATGCCAGACAGTATCTGGTGTCAACGTAGGCCCGCAGTCATAGCCACAAAGGCACCCACCCTCTAGAGTGCCAATGGCTCAGATTCCAAGGGAGGTAATCTGAGCACGGGACATCATTTGGACTATTTTCCAGACAAGTCTACCCTCAGCCCTTTGTCTGCAGTCCCAGGGCATTCCCACTCCAACTGCCCCTGTTGGAAGCTGTAGCATCCCTTCCACTGCTCCTCAGTGTTTCTGCTTGTTATCTTGTTGGTCATCAGTCACCGACCCCACTCACTCACAAAGCCCCAGCCTTCATGGAGGAGGTCCACTATGGAGGGGAAAACATACCAGACTCTGGCAGGCATTGCAACAATTCCAGGCCTGGGACACTGGCAAGGGTGTCATGGACTACTAGAGTAGTCAGGAGATGTAACTCACCTAGAATAATGCTGGGTAGCCAGCCATGCTCTTCCTGACAGGACATAAGATGACTCTAAGGTAGGGTGGTGTGTCTGGCATGCCACTGGTCCACTCCGTCAGTAGACCTGCCTACCCAGACCACACTGAAGCTTCCAGCTTGGAACAAAGACTCAGAGATTCCCTACGCCTATTCACATAAGTTGTCCTGTACCACCATGCTCCCCACCCAGATTTCCCACCTTCTCTTCTAGGCACTGCTTCACTCTACACTGAACTCCAGATTTAGAGTTCTGAGTGTCAGCCGGCCTTGGACTCTCTGGAACCGTTTTGCATGTGGTCTTGCTCATGGACTCTGGCAATTGCTCTGCCTTAGACCCTTCCAATGCCCCTCACTAGCTGAGGAGTGTCCTGTCTGGTCCTCTTCCCTGGGTCTGCTCTTGAACATTCTAACCAAACCCTTGCTTCTCAAAGCAAAGGGAGAATGGTTGACATTTCAGAATTTTAAATCATACCCGGAAGAATTCGGTTGCTCTGGACATCACTGCATAAATCTCGCTTTGTATGGGTGAGGAATTAAGTTATATTTTCTGCTTAACCTAATGAGAAAATATCTACTAAAATAATAGTGAGATAATACTTGTTCACCCATAATTTTACTCCAAATTTAAAATATTAATAATAGCCGGGCGCGGTGGCTCAAGCCTGTAATCCCAGCACTTTGGGAGGCCGAGGTGGGCGGATCACGAGGTGAGGAGATCGAGACCATCCCATCCCGGCTCACACAGTGAAACCCCGTCTCTACTAAAATACAAAAGCTAGCCGGGCGTGATGGCGGGCGCCTGTAGTCCCAGCTACCTGGGAGGCTGAGTCAGGAGAATGGCGTAAACCCGGGAGGCGGAGCTTGCAGTGAGCTGAGATCCGGCCACTGCACTCCAGCCTGGGCGAGAGAGCGAGACTCCGTCTCAAAAAAAAAAAAAAAAAAAAATTAATAATAAAAAATGGTTCTGAGCATGTAGGTATTAACATACATTGGTTTTATGAGAAAATGAATGTTGCAGCATTTTTGGAATAAAATGTCAGCAACATTTATAAAATTAAAACATTCACACCTCTCCCACTTAAACCCAATTTTCCACGTTAAAATGTCTTTCTTATGAGAAAAAAAAAACACATTTGACCAAGAATTCATGTTTTAAAAATGTTGATGTAAGTCCTATTAATCATACAAAAAAATCTAGAAACAACTCATTTGTCCATTAGGAGGAAACATTTTGAATTAATTATGACACATACATTCTTACATTCTTTAGGATACTAGGGAGTAGGTACAAAAGTGAGGTAGATTTATATGTGCTGTTATGGAAAGATTTTACATCCACTTTATTAAGTGGCAAAGGCAAATGTCAGGTGAATGGATACTTCACTACCCATGCATATTTTTAAAAATTGCTTCTACTCAGAAGCAGCTTCTGGGCTCCTTGAATCTCCATCTGGTTTAGCCGACCTGCCTCCACTCAAGGTGAACCAGGGTCTCTTAAGGTGGAGGTGGACCTCAACATCCAGGCTGTGGGTACCCAGGAGAAACAGCAGATCAAGACTCTCAACTAGTTTGCCTCCTTCATTGACAAGGTGCGGTTCCTGGAGCAGCAGAACAAGATGCTGGAGACCAAGTGGAGCCTCCTGCCACAGCAGAAGGCAACTTGGAACAACATCATGTTTGACAGCTACATCAATAACCTTTGGAAACATCTGGAAACTCTGGGCCATGAAAAAGCTGAAGCTGGAAGCAGATCTTGGATACATTCAGGGACTGGTGGGAAACTTCAGGAATAAATACAGGGATGAGATCAGTAAGTATACAGCTATAATAAATTTGTCCTCAACAAGAAGGATGTGGATGAAGCTTACATGAACAAAGTAGAGCTGAAGTCTCAGCTGAAAGAGCTGACTGACGAGATCAACTTCCTCAGACAGCTGTATGAAGAAAAGATCCTGAGGTGCAGTCCCAGTTTTTGGACACAGCTGTGATTCCTACCTATGGGCAACAGCCGCTCCCTGGATGTGGATGGCATTACTGCCAAGTGTGCGCAGTGTGAGGAGATTGCCAGCCGTAACCCAGCGGAGGCTGAGAACATGTACCAGAACAAGTGTGAGGGGCTGCAGATGCAGCCTGGGAAGCACAGAGCTGACCTGTGTTGTACGAAGATGGGTATCTCCACATCCATCTTTGTACAACAGTGAACTGGAACATCAGCCAGCTCTAGGCTGAGACTGAGGGCCTCAAAGGCAAGATGGCTTACCTGAGACCATCATGGCAGATGCCAAGCACTGTGGGGAGCTGGCTGTTAAGGACACCAATGCCCATTAGGGACATCAGTGCAAAGCTAGTGGAGCTGGAGGCAGCCTCGCAGGGGGCCAACCAGGACATGGCCCAGCAGCTGCACGAGTACCAGGAGCTGATGAAATTCAAACTGGCCCTGGACATTGAGATTGCCACCTACAGGAAGCTGCTGGAGTGGAGGATGAGGAGAGCTGGATGGAGTCTGGGATGAGTAACATGAGTATCCATAGTAAGAACACCAGTGGCTACTCAGGTGGGCTGAGCTTGGCCTATGGGAGCCTCACAAGCTCTACAGCCTGGGCTCTGGCAGGGGTTCTGATGCCTTTAGCCTCAGGAGCTCCTCCAGAGCCATGGTTGTGAAGATTTTTGAGACCCATGATGGGAAGCTAGTGTCAGGGTCCCCTGATGTTCTGCCCAATTGAATAGCCACAGAAGTCCCTCCTAGCCTACCCGCTCCTGTGGTTGCCTCAGAACCTGTGGGAGAGGCCACTGTGCAGGGGAGCATAGGGAGCAGGAGACCCATCTGATGCTCCGCCCTAGCCCTCAGCCCACCATTGTGGGGAGTTTACTGCCTGGGGTACCTGATATTGCTCATGCCGCCTAACTAAAAAGCAATTCAATTGTGTTTTTCCAAAATAAAGCCTCAGCTAAGTCTACCAGAAAACTCACAGTATAATTTTCTACTATACTAATCTATTAAAAAAACCTAGATTCAACTTTAAAATAATACACATCAAATTGTTAATTGTGATTATCCCCAAAAAGGTGCCTGAATTTTGGAGGAACTTTTAAAGGCAAGAATTTTGATTGATCTGTATTTTAACATTTTTTTGCAATAAGTATACTTGCACAGTTACTATTATAATGAAAATATTTACATAAGCCTAGGAGTTCCTCAAGATTTATTCAAATATTTACATAAACAAGTATAAATATAAGTAAGTATAAATAAATTTAAATATAATACTTTTATATTTAAATAAAATTTATTATATGAACGTATATATAAAATAAAATTGTGCATTTATCAGTTAAGTAACTGCTAGCTGATGCAACAGATAAAACTTGACACTTGAATGGCTTAATACAACAAAAGTTTCCTTTTGTGTGCATAAATTCTGATGTAGGTTGCCAGGGACTTCTTCTGTCAGGCCACCCAGGGATCCAGGCTGCTTCCCTGTTGAGGCCCCACCATCTGAACTCAGGGCCACCATGTTTGCTGCTCAATGGGAGAGGAAGCATGGAAATGGCACACTGGTTCTTGCTGTCACATAATAGGTACTCAATAAAAAGCAACTATCATAACTTGTTATTACAACACTCTTCATTTCTTGGGGGAGTTTCTGAGAAAACTAAATTCATCTTGAAATTCACCACGTTTCTTAAGTGCTTTCAAATACAGGATCACATCCAGTTTTCAAAGAATCCTAGAAATCTTTGCAGGGAGTTCTGCACTGATCTTTGGAATAACTCCCATAATTTTAGTAGACCAAGAACTTTTTCCTTCTATTTGATGCATGATCAAAATCTTAACTTATGAGCCTCTGCTACCCTCCACAGGACTGAACACTTTGGAACACCTGTACAGGTACCACTAAGTGAACTACAAAACAGGATTTTCCTGTGGAGGCAGAAACACAGGCAAGAGCAAGTAGAATGATGATGAACCTTTATTTTCTTTTTCATCAGAGCTAGCATGTCTATCAGGGAATTATTGTTCACCTCCTAGGAGAAATCTAGGATTTTAGGAAATCAGCCTTTTGTAGACGTTTGCTTATCAACCAATTTATATGATCTTTCTTTGCCTACTGCTTATAAGGGAGGCTTTGGTTTTTCAACCATCAAAGTATTACCATTCATCTGTCAGTGCGTTCAGCGGCCTGCTTCAAATAACACACTTTATTAAATTCTTATCGCAAATACCAGGATGATTAAAAGATCTCTTTCTCTAACTTTAGGATTATATCCCAAGAAACAGCATATTATGCGCAAATCAAACTCTACTCACCAAGCCATTTGCAAGACAATTTGGGTATGTGTCGAAGAGGCCCAGGGGGAATGACCAGGCATCAAAACATCCTCCAAAGTGGGCTTTTAACATTAGAAAGGGCGGTTGCTATCAGTGGGGTTCCAGAATGAGGGATGGAACAGTTCAGGGAACAGCTGCAGAGAGAAGGAATGCTCTGTGTCAGGGGAAGGGCAGGTGATTTGGGGTTATTCCACCTGGAGCAGGGCACAGCCCTCAGAGGAGGAGGCAGTGATGATCTGGTAAGCAGTCCACGGTCCCGGTTTGGACAGGAGGGCACATGGGCCAACACCAGAGGAAGGGTACCATAATGCAGGGAAGTGCTGCGACAGGACAAAAATGGGAGCGCCCGGGCAGAATTAGCTCTCAAGGACCACAGGGCTCAGGCAGGAGGACCCTAGGTTCATAAAGCCCACAGACTATTCCCAGATTGTGTTTCTCATTCCATCTTCCTTCTTTAGGCCTGCTTTTTAGTACCTTAGCCATAAGGTTCTTTTTGTTTCCTGAAAGACATTATGGATTAATGAGAACAGATATGAACCAAGAGGCAGAAGGCCTGCCTCAGGCTACGACGAGGGGGACAGTGTGGGCCTAGATGAATTCAGGACAGAGGTCAAGTCCCAGTCCTGTCACTTACTAGTTACATGATCTGGGGAAATTATCAAGCACTATGAGCCTCAGTTTCTTCATATGTAAGGTCTTGTAGAAGCCCTGTCTTATAGAAGTGTTGGAATGTATGTAATGTGAGTAAAGCACCTGGCACAGTCACTTGCATGTATTGGATCTTTCATGAATGGCAGTTGTTTCCAGTATGATTTTAACCCCAAACCCTCCATATTACCATATTCTCTGGGAGTGTGTGTTGGGAAGGTGGGAGAGAGAGAGAGATATCAAGGATATTTCAGAGAATATGCAGCACACTAGGACATAACACGCCAAATGGGTCAGAAATGCTACTTTATAAATAAAACTCAGCAAATTTTTCCTGTTGATAGTGTCAGGCCTCTGAGCCCAAGTCAAGCCATTGCATGCCCTGTGACCTGCACATATACACCCAGATGGCCTGAAGTAACTGAAGAATCACAAAAGAAGTGCAAATGCCCTGCCTGGCCTTAACCGATGACATTCCACCACAAAAGAAGTGAAAATGGCCGGTCCTTGCCTTAAGCGATGACATTATCTTGTGAAATTCCTTTTCCTGGCTCATCCTGGCTCAAAAAGCTCCCCCACTGAGCACCCTGTGACCCCCACTCCTGCCCGCCAGAGAACAACCCCCCCCTTGACTGTAATTTTCCTTTACCTACCCAAATCCTATAACATGGCCCCACCCTTATCTCCCTTCGCTGACTCTCTTTTCGGACTCAGCCCGCCCGCACCCAGGTGATTAAAAAGCTTTATTGCTCACGCAAAGCCTGTTTGGTGGTCTCTTCACACGGACCCGCACGACAGATAGACACATTGTTTGATTTGGATGTAGTTAAGTGTTCACCAGCTGGATGCAACTCCAGGATCCTAGAAGTTTTGAGTCAAGGAATAACTCTTTCCAACCCTCCCAACTTCTCTTCCCTGCAAATAGCTATTTTCATTCATTTCACTCCCACTCAAAATCTAGCCCTTGCTTAGAACTGGCCAAATTACAGTCAAGATCATTTAATTAAATGCCTTTTTAATAGAGTGGGCTCTGGCTGTCCTACACCAGGGAAATGAATGCCAGTCTAGAGGCTTCTGGGCAGCACTTTGAGGGGGTATCACCCTATTTCTCAGGAAACCCTTGCAGATGATGTGTATGAACACTTAGTTCATGCACTCTGTTTGACTACACTGGGACAAGTGCAGGCCGCATTCTATACCTTGCCCCAGGTGGATATTCCTCTCTGCTTTGTCCGCTATCCAAAAGGAACTGCTAGGAGCAGTTTTCCATTCCACGCTTTTATCTCACTTATAAAACACATTGAGTGCCTGGCCTCTGCCACCATCCAGCTTCACTTAAAATGAACTCCCACAGAAGGAGTTGCACTTTTCCAAAGCTCCAGACTTCCTTGGCTCAAGCATTTATTCTTGACCTGTTAATCTGGAGTCCCACTTCCTCACTCCTTCTTTGTACTTGTTCTTTAGGTCTGAAAGAACATCTCGTCAACTTCCTCGCCTAACCCGGAATCCCCACTACTAACACAGTGCCTTACAAAGAGCAGATGCTCAATTAATGTTGGGGGAATAAATGAGCCAGTGAACTGGAGCTCATATTTAATAAGATTTAATTTCTCATACATTCTTGAATAAGCCAAATAATTCAGGTATGAATCTTTAATACAAAACCACAGACTAAAAGGCGTACATAAATCCTACAATTAACCATCTTCTATGTTTTTCCTGTATTTATTGATCTCATTAATTTTATTGGTAGGCTCTTACACATTTCTGAGAAAATTCCTATTCCAACACCATGTTATCTTATTCCAGATCACAAAATAAGACAGAAGCTTCCCCCCTTTGCTTTATATAATAGAAAACTTTTATTCTTAAACCTGATAAACAGTAATATGTGTGATCAATGTCATTCATGAATCTACATTGGGAAGCTAATAAGCCTTTTAAGAGAAACATTTGAAAAATACCAAAAAGCAAAAACAAATAAACAAACGAAAAGATAAAAATCTACAATCAGCCCTTTACTACTTACTTAAAACCTCGACTTCCCTTTTCAAACATAGAGTGAAGAATCTGCCTGAGACTTCACTCAGGGCAAGAGAAGCTGCTGGACTTGGCCCGGGGATGTGCACTGGCCATGACAGTAGTACCACCCATGGTGGCAATTATAGCCTGAGCTTTCTCTTCCTCATCTCTTAAAAGCTTTCTCATACAGGAGTGGGAAGGAACTGGCATCATTCCCACTGACTCTGGAGAAAAACTCCAGGACTTTCATCTTGGTGGTTTCAGCATGAGCTCTTGGGCTCCACCGGAATTTATATCTTGGAGGATCACTGTTGGGTACCTGACAGCACTCCAGGTATTTTTCCTGCACCAAATCTCTGGTGATGAGCTTCCTGGGCTCCCCATAGATGAAATCCTTCCACCCAGCATACACCCCAATAATATTCAGCACTTCCCAGATCTTCTCTTCAGAGGCACAGTGGGCCTCTATGAAGATCACACCAAAGATAAGAATCAGGAGGCTGGTCTTGGGCATTCCCTGGTCATCGTTCAGCCTCCCATCGTAGGTGAGGTCTAGTGATTTGAGGAGCACATAGGACTGGCTGATGGGGTCCACTTCCTTCATGTCAATGCCAAAGACAATCTCCATGCATTCATGGGCTTGCATAAAGATCAGAGGGAAGTGATCCTTGTGCTCTTTGATGACACTCTTCAGCATTTCTGCTTCTGTGATGGGCTGTTTTGTTGTATACTTGACACTCAGGAATTTCACCAACTCATCCACCTTCTTCTCCAGCATGCTACCAAGCAAGGACTCGGGCTCTGGCAGGGCCTGGGAGGCACCTGGATCCTTCTTTTCCTGGCTTCTGGAACTCCCATCAGATTGACTCCATGGAGTGGCTTTGATAGTAGTGCAGGAGAAGCAGACTTTCTGAGAACTCTGGGGAGTACCAGGTGTTCGAGAAGCAGACACCTTCTCCAAGGTGCCCTGGATCAGAGTAGAGGAAGATGAGGAGGCTGTGTGATTCACCTTCTCAGCTTCAGGAACCTGCACACCCACAAGGCCCTGTGCGTCTTTGGGGACCTGAAGCCCTTGCTCAAGCTTGCAGTGCTGACTCTTTTGCCTGTGAGGCATCATGACTTGTTTTGGGGGCAGCCTGCAGGAGTATGGGCAGGAGATGGCTGATGAAGTCAACTGGACAGGGGGAGAGGAAGAGTGTGAAAAACTTAACCTTGTCATTCTGATAAATACTGTCTTAACAGGTCCTCCTTTAGTGCTCTAGGGCCCCACAGGTCTCCCGTCCTGCACTTCATCATGACTCCTGGCATTGACTGGATCTGCTCTTCTCTGTGAGCTGAGGACACATGCCTCATATCAAGGCCTTCACTTTCAGTTCCTGGATCTGGAGGAGTTCAGGGGGGCCCTTCAGGGCTGATAGGTAGGGTAGGGCCAGACTCTGAGGTCTTCACAGCTTTGGAGTGGATCTCCCACTGCTCCTAGGTCCTACCATGGCTAACACCAGGGCAGGAAGGGCTGGGCCCATCTGTTTTTGTCAAGTCCCCTCCATCCTCAGATTGATTCCCGGAAGGGCCTGAAAATTCCTCCCTCTGCTGAACTGAGTCCAGCTGATGGGAGTGAGGGCACAGCACATCTGGACACCATGCTCCTGGGCCTCCCAGGGGAGGAACAGTGTAGGGCAGGTGCCTCCACTCTCTGAAGGTGGAAGGGAGTCCCCTCAATCCTCATTCAGGATCCTCACTTGGACTCTTGGTAGAACCTAGTTCTCCTTCCTGGGCTGACTAGATGTAGCTTCCTCTACTGATGTGAAGGCTGCCCCCTTAGACTAAGGCCTTCACTTCCCTGAGACCAATGAGACAAAAGTGAAGAAGTACCACATACAGCCGCCCCTGCCCAGGAACTCCTAGGGCTGATAGCAGGGGCTGGACTTAATATGTCCTTGGGTGGTCGACACACTCAGTTATCCTTCAGGGGCCTCACCTCCATGCCCAGCAGGGCCTGGGACTCTTCCCTCTGGTGACCTGAATTTGGCCATCCCAGACAAAGGCCTTCTCTTCTGTGAGACTCTCAGGTCAGTGGAAAATGAGGGGAGACTTACAGACAGACCTGCTTAGGGGCTACCAGGGCTGACAATAGGTGTGGGGCAGGTTTTGATGAAAACTTCCTTTGTCTGGAGTAATATTTGCCCTCAATTCTCCCAAAGGGACTCATATTTACTCATGGCAGGGCTTGCGTTGCTTTCCTTCTGCTGTCCTGAGGATAACTCTCTCAGGCCAGGGCTTCCACAGCCAGACATGCCAGACAAGCAAGTGAGGGAAGTGGAAGGTTGGAGGGAGGTGCCTACGCCTAACAGCCTTACTCAGGGTATCCCAGGGCTGGCTGCAGGAGCAGGACATGGTTCGAGTCCCTCTACTTACAGTTGGAGGTCTCATCAGTCCATTCTCTGAGTTCTCACCTTGAATCCTGGCAGGGCTGGCACTCTTCCCTCTGTTGACCTGAAGCTGCACCCCGTCTAAGGCCCTTAACTAAGACCACCCAGAAGGAAATGAGTTGGGGCCTCAGTGTAACAGGCCTGAATAAATTCTACCAGGGCTCATAGCAGGGTCAGGGCACGTATCTGTGCGGCTCCCTTTGGGTTCAGAGTTGGGGGTATTTTTACTCCCAACAAGACTTGCAACCCATTCTTTTTTGCTGACTAGAGGATGCTTCCCTTATGCTAAGGTGCATCTTCCAGATGGGCCAGACAAGGAAATGACAGGGATGAGTGGGGGGAGCACCTCTGCCTAAGAGCCAAGCCTGAGGCCTTTCAGAGAAGAGGAGGTTTCTGTGGTACCCTCTCTATCTTGGGTGGGAGGTCCTCTCGGCCCTACATAAGGGTCCTTGCCTTTATGCCTAGCAGGGCCTGCGACTCCTCCCCACGATGAGAAGAGGCTTCGCCCTTCAGACCAAGGCTCTCATCCCCCTAAAACACCCAATCTGTGTATGACGCATGTAAAAGAGGACGCTCAGCCAGAGAGTATTTCCTGGGGTTCTCAGGCTGACAGCGAGGATTAGGGTGAATTTTTGTGGAGATCCCGCTGGGTTCTGAAGTGGAGTCCCCTGAGTCCTCCCCAAAGTCATCCTATTTACTCCCGACAGGATTTGCATTGCCTCCCTTCTGCTGAACTGAGGATGCAGCCCTCAAGTGAAGGTTCTTATCTCTCCAACAAGGAAGTGCAGAAGATAGGGGAAGGTGTGTCTGCTTGACTGGAGCCTCCCAGGGCTGACAGCAGGAATGAGTTTCTACAGGCTCCGTTTTGTCTGATGGGAAGTCCCGTCAGCCCTCCGTAAGAGTCCTCACCTTGATGTCTGACACTGTCTAGGACGACTCCTTCTGCTGACCTGAGTCTACACCCCTCAATTAAAACTTCACCTACCTCAGACTCCAAAGATGGACGCCCAGATACACCACATCCGGGAACCTTGTCTGCAGCATCCCAGGGCTGACAGAAGGGGCAGGGAGCTGGGTCGCCCTCTCTCTGTGGTAAGACGCCTCCTCTCTCTTTCTTCAGGGCCCTCACCTTAATACCTGGAGAGCCTGGGACTCTTCCCTCTGCCAAGCCAACTTCAGTCCTCTCAGAAGACGCCTCCTTCCTCTGTGTGACTCTAAAGATGAAAGGTCAGACACACCACATCCCAGAACTCTACCTGGTGGCATTCACATCTGGGGGCAAGGTGAAGCTGGAGGAGACCCTTCCAGTGTGGTGAGCGGTTCCCTTACTTCTTCTTCCAGGCCTCACCTTGAAGCCTGACAGGGTCTGGGACTTTTCTTCCGCTTGCCTAAGTTGAGCCCGTCCCCTCAGAGGAAGCTTCCCCTCCCTCAGACTTCCAAAGTGAAAGTTAAGATACACCACAATGAGATACCATCTCACACTAGTTACAATGGCGATCATTGAAAAGTCAGGAAATAACAGATGCTGGAAAGGATGTGGAGGAATAGGAATGCTTTTACACTGTTGATGGGAGTGTAAACTAGTTCAACCATTGTGGAAGAAAATGTGGCGATTCCTCAAGGATCGAGAACTAGAAATACCATTTGACCCAGCCATCCCATTACTGGGTTTATACCCAAAGGATTATAAATCATGCTACTATAAAGGCACATGCACACGTATGTTTATAGTGGCACTATTCACAATAGCAAAGACTTGGAACCAACCCAAATGTCTATCAATAATAGACTGGATAAAGAAAATGTGGCACATATACACCATGGAATATTATGCAATTATAAAAATGGATGAGTTAATGTCCTTTGCAGGGACATGGATGAAGCTGGAAACCATCATTCT
>NW_016807997.1:0-12347 GCF_001698545.2 Rhinopithecus bieti | reverse complement strand
ACACTTCTCAAAAGAAGACATTTATGCAGCCAACAGACACATGAAAAAATGCTCATCATCACTGGCCATTAGAGAAATGCAAATCAAAACCAAAATGAGATACCATCTCACACCAGTTAGAATGGTGATCATTAAAAAGTCAGGAAACAACAAGTGCTGGAGAGGTTGTGGAGAAATAGGAACACTTTTACACTGTTGGTGGGTCTGTAAACTAGTTCAACCATTGTGGAAGAGAACTAGAAATACTATTTGACCCAGTCATCCCATTACTGGGTATATACCTAAAGGATTATAAATCCTTCTACTCTAAAGACACATGCACACGTATGTTTATTGTGGCACTGTTCACAATAGCAAAGACTTGGAACCAACCCAAATGCCCATCAGTGATAGACTGGATAAAGAAAATGTGGCATATAAGCTCCATGGAATACTATGCAGCCATAATAAAGGATGAGTTCATGTCCTTTGCAGGCACATGGATGCAGCTGGAAACCATTATTCTGAGCAAACTATCACAAGGACAGAAAACCAAATACCACATGTTCTCACTCATAGGTGGGAATTGAACAATGAGAACACGTGGACACAGGGTGGGTAACATCACACCTCGGGGCCTGTTGTGGGGTGGGAGAGAGGGGGAGGGATAGCATTAGGAGAAATACCTAATGTAAATGACATGTTAATGGATGCAGCAAACCAACATGGCACATGCATACATATGTAACAAACCTGCTCGTTGTGCACATGTACCCTAGAACTTAAAGTATGATTTAAAAAAGAAGAAGAAGAAGAAAGAAATATACCGCATTGGAGGGGCAAGGTGGCTCATGCCTGTAATCCTAGCACTTTGGGACGCTGAGGTCAGGACTTCAAGACCAGTCTGGCCAACATGCCGAAATACTGTCTCTACTAAAAATACAAAAATTAGTCAGGCGTGGTGGCACATGCCTGTAGTCCCAGCTACTCGGGAGGCTAAGGCAGGAGAATCGCTTGAACCCAGGAGGCAGAGGTTGCAGTGCGCTGAAATCGCACCAGTGCACACCAGGCTGGGTGACAGAGCCAGACTCCGTCTCAAAAAAAAAAAAAAGTTACGCCACATCTGGGCACTCTGCCTGAGGTTTCTCTGGGCTGACAACAAGAGCAGGGTCACATAAGTCCCCTTCCACTCGGGGTGGAAAAACCCCTTAGACCTCGCTCAGTGGCCTCACTTTGATTTTTGGCAATACCTGAGGCCTGTTTTTTTTTGTACACCAGAGGCCACACCCCTCATTGATGCCTTTACTTCACTAAGACCACCGAACTGGTGGGGCTTCAGCCTGACATGCCTGTACAAGGGGCCACCAGAGCTGGGCAGCATAGGATTCTGTGGTATTCTCTTTGTTTTCTAGGTTAACGGTTACCATCAATCCTTTTCAAAGTATACATAGTTTCTCATTACAGGACCTGAATTCCCCGTCTTCACAAGGCCTTTTCCCCAGTCTACCTGAGACATCCTTCACAGAGCTGCAGAGAAAGTGAGTATTGGCGCCTGCCTCTTCCTGACAGTCAGGGACCTCCAAAGGCTAACAACAAATTCACATTTTGGTGGGGTCCCTACTGAGGGTGGGAGGTTAACTCAGCCCCCAATAAGGTCCTCACCTTGAAGGGCCTGGAACTCCTACCTTTGCTAACCTGAGTCTTACCCCCTCAGACCAAGACCCTCACTTCCCTGAAACTGCTCCCCTCTCAGGGTGGAAATCAGGGTGAGGGCCATCATGTCCCCAAGGCTTTCCAAGGCTAACAGAAAACACAGGACGGTCCTGTACCCTAGACTCTTCTCTGGTGTGGCTTAGCCTTCCTCAGTATCATCACCTAGACTTCTGACACTGAGTTGGCCTCCTCCCTCTGCAGACTGGAGTCCATTTACCTCAAACCAAGGACCTCATGTTCTGAGGTGGCTGTACCTCCTCCCCATCCCACAGCAAACTCCACTCTTCATTCTTGATGTCTGACACTGCCTAGGACGACTCCTTCTGCTGACCTGAGTCTACACCCCTCAATTAAAGCTTCACCTACCTCAGACTCCAAAGATGGACGCTCAGATACACCACATCCGGGAACCCTGTCTGCAGCATCCCAGGGCTGACAGAAGTGACAGGGAGCTGGGTCGCTCCCTGTTGTTTTAGGTCCTGGCTCCTGGATTAAACGTTCCATGAGAGAACCCACACCTTTTCAGCTCTGAGCATTTATACACCTGTAACTCTTACAGAGGATGTTTTCAGCTCCCAGGCTAGAAGCTGGAAGGGAGAGCAGCAGCACACACGATACGAAGTGATCTGTTACAGAAGAAGCACACCTTTTTTCTGGGGTCACTTCACCAGGCAGATTTAGACTTTCAAAGCCTTTTGTTCTAAAATATTTATTTTCTACATGGAAGAGGCTGACGAGCCTGATTTTGGAAGGCCATGCTCTTTCTTTTAAGACTTCAAAACGTACTTTAATCTGCTACACTTTATGACGTTTTGTGGCCAATTCATGTTTTAAAAAGACTTTATTGTTTTAGAGCAGTTTCAGGTTCACAACAACATTGAGATGAAGGTATATAGATGTCCCATATACCAGGGGTTCCCAACTCCCGGTGCGCAGACCAGTACCAGTCTGTGGCCTGTTAGGAACAGGGCAGCACAGCAGGAGATGAGCAGCAGGCAAGCATTATTGCCTGAGCTCTGCCCACTGTCAGATCAGTGGTGGCATTAGATTTTCATAGGAGTGTGAACCCTGTTGTGAACTACACATGTGAGGGATCTAGGTTGCACACTCTTTATGAGAATCTAACTAATTAATGCCTGACAATCTGAAGTGGAACAGCTTCATCCCGAAACCATCCTCTCCACTTCTGTTTGTGGAAAAATTGTCTTCCACGAAACTGGTCCTTGTTGCCAAAAAGTTTGGGGACCACTGCCATATACGCTTTGCCCCTACAAGTGCATAGTCTCTCCTATTATCAACATCCTGTACTACAGTGGGACATTTGTTACAGGTGATGAACCTACATAGACACATCATATCATCCAAACCCACAGTATGCATTACAGTTCAGTATTGGTGCTGGATATTGTACAGGTTTGAACAGAAGAATAATGACATGTATCCACCATTGTTGTATCATACAGCATAGTTTCACGGTCCTGAAAATCCTCTGTGTTTCACCTGTTTATCCCTCACTTCTCCCAACCTCTGGCAATCACTGATCTTTATACTGTTTCCATAGTTTTGCCTTTTCCAGAATGTCATATAGTTAGAATCATACAATAGAAGTCTTTTCAATTTGGCTTCTGCTACTTAGTACTATGCATTTAAGTTCCTTCTATGTTGTTTTCATGGCTTGATAATTCATTTCCTTTTAGGACTGAATAATATTCTATTGCCTGAATGGGCCACAATTTTTGAATGACATCTTTGTTACTTCCAAATTTTGGCAATTATGAATAAAGCTGCAGTAAATATTTGCGTGCAGGTTTTTGTGTGGACGTAAGTCTTCAATCCTTTTGGGTAAACATCAAGGAGTGCAGTTGCTGGATTGTAGGGTAAGGGTATGTTTAATTTTTCAAAAAACTGCCAAACTTTCCTCCAGATTCCTGTACCCTTTGCTTTTCCCCCAGCAATGAGTGAAATTTCCTGTTGCTCCACATCCTTGCCAGCATTTGCTGTTGTTAGTTTTCTGAATTTTTGCCATTTTAATAGGTGTGTAGTGCTCTATTTTTGTTGCTTTAATTTGAATTTCCCTGATGATGTCTGATGTGGAGCATCTTTTCATATGCTTATTTGCCATCTGTGTAGCTTCTTTGGTGAGGTATCAGTTCAGGTCTTTGACCCATTTTAAAATCAGGTTTTTGTTTTTTAATGTTGAGTTTTAAAGAATTCTTTGTATATTTTGGGTAACAGTCCTTTTTCAGATATGTCGGTTGCAAATATTTTCTCCCAGTTTGTGGCTTATCTTTTCATCATCTTGAAAGGTTCTGCTCTTTTGAAGTTAACATTACATTATTCGATGCAATGATTTTTAGTTTTTTAACTCTCATATTTGGAATGAAATGTATTTTACATCTCTACAAAGTGTGTGTGTAGAATACACACACACACACACACACACGAAAGAATACTTACCCAATGTGTGATTTACTATGATAGTTGCTATTTTATTCATACTCCATTTTTATACACTGTTAAAATAATAAATTTTAAAAGAATAGTTCGCCTCCTGTAAAGTGGTTTCAGGTGGTTGTCAATATAGACTCAAGTCATACTGCTTCAGTCAATTCCAGTTTTCCTTCTGTCCTGATACTAGCCCATGGCTAATGGCACTTGTGTTTGGAGGGACTGCCTCAGAGTTATGCGGTGAAGCAGAGACCAAAGTTTAAAATCTTTCCTGCTACCTTGTCTTTGTTCTTTCCTGCTACTATAACAAAACATCTGACACTGAGTGATTTTAAATAATAAAGGTTTATTTCTCACAGTTCTGAAGCCTCAGAAGTCTAAAATCAAGGCAATGGCAGGTTTGTTGTCTAGTGAGGTCCTAGTCTCTGCTTCCAAATGGAGCTTTGTTGCTGCATCTTCCCATGATGGAAAGCAGAAGGGCAAAAGAGCAAAAGGGATGAAAGCAGTGTAATCACATTGCAGAAGAGATGGAAGGGCAAATGGGGCTGAAGTCTCTCTCATGTGCTTTTGTAAAGGCACTGTAAATTAAAATAAAATCTTAAATCCCCTCCCCAACAGACTGAATGGACTTCTCTTGGCCGAGGGGACCCCAGAGAAATCTTAAGAACTGAGTTCCTGGGCATGATGGAAACAGGAAGTTGGACATGTCTCATTATATCCCTTCTGTAGTTTATGCACAACCACTGACCAGCATTAATGTTAAAATGGAGATCATGCGACTGACAGCACCAACTCTTAGTGGCAATAAGATACCAAATTATAAATAAGACTTAATGGCTGTGCCAGGCAATGGTTAAGTCATGCACCCATTACACTTAAAGAATAATTTATGTTCTAACTGCCACAAGGTTTTTCTCTTTCTCTACCAGCTGAGCAAGCACTGGCCTCAAGACAAGCAATATTGAAACAATAACAGCTCATCCAGCTCACAGGCACTGACTAACTGACTCCCCTATTCCACCAGCCATTCCTCCAACTAGAGCTCTGATTGGACAGGAGACTGATTTCAATAACATTCTATTCACAGTGAAGTTGTTCGGGCTAGTTTGCAGTTGTATACATTTAAATGTGAAGTATTTACCCTAAGGTGAACAAGAGTCATATGTAACATGTGTGTTTGTTCAATATACATGTATCAGAACCATCTTCATAAATATTCATAACTACTCCTATAACCTATTGAATATGTATGTTTAGCTAATCCATTCAGCATAAAGCTTCTACCCTAACCCCTCCTCCTTCTAAGTGCCTGTCTCTGGTGTTTACCAGTGCCTATGCTTGCCAGTCTGTGGGATGGCCACCTTGCAGGTTCTAATCTTTTATAAGAAATAGAATCTCCTTTTCTAAATGTATAGATCTTGTGATTCTTTTTTTTCAGTTGATAGCATTAACACCATCCAGGAGGGTGGGATGTTCATTGCCTGTTCAACTCCTAAAGTCCCCACCTCTTAACACTGTCATATTGGTGATTACGGTTCAATGTATGAATTTTGGAGGGACACATTCAGACCATAGCGTATCTATTCTGCCATCTAGTATCTATTGAAGGTTACAGACTTTCCCCAAATTCACAGCCACCTCCCTTTACTCTCATTCCAAACACAAATACTGATTCAACACAATCCTTAGCCACTCCCAAGCATTTCTCATGTTGTTTAGATATTGGTGTTATTTGTGGTGAGCCTCTCAATATATCAGATTCTAGTCTCTTGAACCTGTAAATGTTGCCTTATTTGAGAAAGGGGTATTTGCAAGTGTGATTAACGATCTTGTCATAAGAAGATTATTTGAATTACATGGGTGAGACCTAAATACAATCACTGGCATTCTTGAGAGGGAGGCAGAGGGATATTTGACACACACAGAGGAGAAGACGAAGTGAAGATGGACCAGAGAGATTGGAAGATACTGTCCAGGAAGATTGGAGTGATGGGGTCCGATGCAGCCACCAGAAAGTGGAAGAGGCAAGGAATGAATTCTCCCTAGGTTCTCCTTGCTGCTTATAGTAAAGTGTGACAGGAGAGAGATAAATTGAGGCAAGAACTATTAAGCAAATTTGAACCAGCTTTTGATTTGGGAAATTCTCAACTTACCAGGTTTCAAAAATTGCTGAATTATATTTATTGTTAGGAAAGTATGCTCTGCAGAGAAGGCCAATGCTGAAGAAATTATGTATGCAACTCATGAATACACTCAACCATTAGAAGCCAGGAATAGAGTTGAGATTTTCCAGGTAATGTCTTGGGAGGACTATCTTTTAAAATGGAGTGAATCCCTGTGACATACATGAGAGGCCCACAAAGATTTTAAGAAAGGTATATCTTTAGAAATAGTTCCAGATAGGACTGAAAGGGACAAAGACAATACGAAATGAAGGAAGGCTATGGAACTTTTAAAATTTTAAGGGTGGAAAACAGAGTTTTATACTCATCAGTACAACATGTACTAACTTTGTAACTAACTTTCCTTTTTTTTTTTTTTTTTTTTTTTTTTTTTTTTTTTTTTTTTTTTTGAAGACGAGTCTCAACTCTGTCTCCCGGCTGGACACAATGTACTAACTTTTCCAAGAAAAAAAAATGGATAACATCTGGAAGCAAAGACTTTGACCCAGTGATTAAAGTCTTGAATCATGAGAGGATTATTCACAGGATTTTAACCGTGATGGAATTTGTCCTGCTGGATTTTTAAAAGATTTGGAAATGTGGTCTCTTTTTTTTCTCCCATCTTCTTTAGAAATGTGAATGTTTATAAATGTTATACTATGCCAGTTCCACCATTGTATTTTGGGAACAGCTAACTTGTTTTTTTGTTACACAGGTTCAGAGATAGAGATGAAAATTATGCCCCAGAATGGATCATGCCTATACCATATTTAGATGATTCAGATTTGGGACTTTTGAGCTAAAGTTATCTAGATGAGATTTTAGACTTGAGTTGATGCTGTTAACAGATTGAGACTTTTTCAGATGCTGGGATAGTGTGAATGTATATAGCATGTGGGATGGATGTGAATCTCTGGGTGCTAGATAATAGACTATGGTATTCTAGAAAATGGCTTCTGAAAGCTATAAGGTCCCAATTTTTGAAAATAAAAATGTTACCTCATTTGGAAAAAAGGTCTATGCAGATGTAATTAAATTAAGGATCTTCTGCTGAGGACATTAACTTGGATTATCCAGGTAGACCCAAAATACATCACAAGTGTCCTAATAAATGAGAAGCAGAGAAATTTCTCACATACTCAGAGAAAGCATCATGAAGATGGTGGCAGAAATTAGAGTGATGAGGCCATAAGCCAAGAAATAGTGGCAGCCATCAAAAGCTGGAAAGGCAAGAAACATATCCTCCCCTGGAGCATGAAGAAAGTGAGTCCTCCTGACATCATGATTTTAGCCCAGTGATACTCATTTCAGATTCTGATGAACAGAATTATGAGAGAGTAAATTTCTGTTGCTTTGAGCCACCTAGTATGTGGCAATTTGTTATGGCAGCCCTGAGAAACTAATACAATATAGTTAGCAAGTTTAATTCCTTTGTTTGTCATTCTCTCTTCTATAATTTCCCAGGGCTGTTTCCCAGGAAGATAGTAGCCCAAGCTTATCATCTTGGCAAATATAGATAAGGCACCAAATCTTTAAATAATTTAAGGACTATTGACATATTTACAATACTCTGTTTTCCATCGACAAATATGGTATATTGATCTTTCTATTTGGGACTTTTATTTTTTACCTGAATCTATCAGGAAACTTCTAGGTGCCTGCATAAAGATCTTAAACAATTTTGTCAAGCTTCTTAGATAATTTCTGGATTTTGCTGCTGTTGTAAGTGGGATATTTTCTATTACATGTTCTAAATTAGTTATTGATTTTGTGGGGCAACACTCTTGATTTTGCTATAGTGAATTCTATACACAATCTTTTGGAAGTCTCTTAAGCATTTGAATTTCCCCCATGCCTAATTTATTGATTTTCTGGGTAGATTGTATTGTTACCAAATATGTTCTCTTTCCTTTCAATATTCATCACTCTTAACTTGTTTTGATATCAATACCTCTGGCCTTGTATTCTAGTGCAGCTTTTCTTTCACTGTGATTAAAAACACATAAGTTTATCATCTTAACAATTTTAACATGTTAAGTATATGCTCAATGTTGTACAAAAAATCTCTGTAACTTTTTCATCTGGCATGACCAAAACTTTATGCCCATTGAACAACATCTTCGCATTTCTCTCTCCTTATATCCCTTGGCAACAACCATTCTACTTTCTGTTTTTGTGACTTCTGCTACTTTATATACATCATGTGAGTGGAATCATGGAGAAAAATGGCACAGATGGTGCCAAGTTCCTATATGCCCCACACCCAGTTTCTCCTATTAACAGATTACATTATTATGGTACATTTGTTACAACTAATAAATCAATATTGATACATCATTATTAACAAAAACTTATAGTTTATTCATAATTTCTTCCCTAATTTTAACTAGTTTCCTTTTATGGCCTCCAGTGTATCACACTGCTTTCAATTGTCACATCTCCTTAGCCTCTTCTTACCCGTGCCAGTTTCTGAGACTCTCCTTGCTTGGGATCTCCATTACTACCTCTGTGGGTGAAGCTAACATCATTTCTCACCTAGACTATGGTAAAGGCTTCCACACTGGTGTCTCTCCTTCCTCATTTACCCCTGTAAAATTCATTCCTCTCTCAGCAGTCAGTGATTTTTTTAAATATACAATGGCTGATTGAATTACTTAAGTTTTCATACATCAAAGTTAACTCTTTATGATGCACAGATGTATGGATTTTAACAAATGCATACAGTCATATATTTACCACTCAACTATCATAATAGAACAGTTCCATAAGTCTAAAATTCCTCTGTGCAGCCCCTTTGTATTCAGCCACTTCCTTCGCTTCCTAAACTACTGGCAACTACTAATTTGCTATTTGTATCTATATCACTGCCTTTTCCTGGATGTCATATGAGTAGAATCATAAAATATTTAGTCTTTGGAATCTGGCTTCTTCACTTAACAAAATGCATTTAAGATCCATGCATGTTATATGCATAAATAGCTAGTTCTTTTTATCGCTAAATGGTATTCCATTGTATGGATGTAACAAGGTTTATTTGTCCATTTACGTCTTGAAGCACATCTTCTTGGGCAATTATGAATAAAGTTCCTATAAATGTTCATGTAAAGGTTGCTCTGTGAATGTAAGTTTTCAATTCACTTGGGGAAAACCTAAGTATAAGATTGTTTCCATTTATGGTAAGTCTGTCTTCCTAAGAAACTGTCTTCTTAAGTGGCCGTATCAATTTTCATTCTCTGGAGCAATGAATAAGAGTTCCTGTTGCTCCACATACTGTCCAACATTTGGAAATTTCAGATTTTGTGTTTTAGCTACTCTAATAAGTGTATAGCGGAATTGTACTGTGGCTTTTGTCTGCATTTTCCCCTAAGGACAAATGATATCGAACATTTTTTCAAATGAATTTTTGCAATCTGTATGCCCTCTTTGGCAAAAGTCTGTTCAAATGTTTTGCACATTTTAAATTCATATTTTTTTCATTTTGCTGTGTTTTAGGATTGAAGTTTGTTGTTGTTGTTGTTGTTTTTTGTTTTGTGTTGAGACGGAGTGTCACTCTGTGACCAGGCTGGAGTGCAGTGGCACGATCTTGGCTCACTGCAACCTCCGCCTCCCGGGTTCACGCCAGTCTCCTGCCTCAACCTCCCAAGTAGCTGGGGATTTAAGTTTTTTAAAACAATTATTTATTAAAAATTTTTTGATTAACAAATCATAATTGTATGCATTTATGGAATTATTTTGGTGTTTTAAGATTTCTTCATTCAGAAAATTAGTATTTTAATCAGATATGGTATGCACATACATTTTCTCCAAGTCTGTGACTTGTTTCCTTTAAATTATCTTAACAATGTATTTTTTAAAAAACTTAATTTTAGAATAATTTCAAATTTACATGAAAAATGTGAAAACAATAACGAATATTCCCATATACTTCACATCTGGTTTCTCCTATTAATGTCATATGTTAGTGTAGTACATTTGCCACTAATAACAAATCAATATGACCTAATGTTTTTTTACTGCTCCAGAATCCCATTTGGATGCCACGATGCTGTTAGTCATCAGGTCTCCTTACGCACCTTTTGGCTATGTCAATTTCTCAAACTTTGCTTGTTTTGAAAGTTTTGAGGATTACTGGTCAGGTATTTCGTAGGATGACACTAAACTTGGATTTTCTGATGTTTTCCATAATGAGACTGGGGTTATGGAGTTTGAGGAGGAAGATGAGAGATGAAGTGCTATTCTTATCAAACCATATCAAGAGTACATTTGAGCAACATGATTTATCACCATTGGTACTCATCTTGGTCACCTGACTGAGATGGTATTTCTCAGGTTTCTCCACTGTCTATATGTGCATGTGCGTGTGTGTATTAATTCATGTATACACACATATCTATAAATATTAATATATGTAATTATCTGCATCTATATTAAACTGAACATTAGTTTATATTGGTGTTCCTACCTCTAATTCATTACGGCAAGGATTACTCTAGCCTTGCTTTGCTGTAACATTTACTCCAATAGTGAGAAACATGGCTCTCACCATCTGCCATCCATTTAACTCTTCAATTCCAGTATACAGGTAAAGTGGTTGTACAGAACTAGAAAACAGTGTTTATATGTACAGTTCATTTTAATTTTTATTTTTTATTGAAATTTTTTATTTTCATAGGTTATTGGCGAACAGGTGGTGTTTGGTTACATGAGTAAGTTCTTTAGTGGTAATTTATGAAATTTTGGTGCACCCATGACCCGAGCAGTATAAGCTGCACCCAAATTAGGGTCTTTTATCCCTTACCCCCTTCCTACCCTTTTTCCCCAAGTCTCCAAAGTCCATCATGTCATTCTTATGCCTTTGCATCCTCACAGCTTAGCTCACACTTATGAGTGAGAACATACGATTCTTGGTTTTCCATTCCTGAGTTACTTCACCGAGAATAATAGTCTCCAATCTAATCCAGGTCACGTGAATGCCATTAATTCATTCCTTTTTATGGCTGAGAAATATTCCATCATCTATATTAGTTTCTTTATCCACTCATTGATTGATGGGCATTTGGGTTGGTTCCACATTTTTCAATTGCGGACTGACTGTACCACTATAAACATGCATGTGCAAGTAGCTTTTTTGTATAATGACTTCTTTTCCTAATGGTAGTTCTACTTAAGGAATTTCTACAATGTTTTCCATAGTGGCTGTACCAGTTTACATTCCCACCAGCAGCATAGAAGTGTTCCCTGTCTATTGCATCCATGACAACATCTATTGTTTTTTGATTTTTAAAATTATGGTGATTCTTGCAGGAGTAAGGTGGTATCGCATTGGGCTTTTGATTTGCATTTTGCTGATCATTAGTGATATTGAGCATGTTTACGTTTGTTGGCCATTTGTATATCTTCTTTTGAGAATTGTCTATTCATGTTCTCAGCCCACTTTTTGATGGGATTGTTTTTTTTCTTGCTAATTTGTTTGAGTTCCTTGTGGATTCTGGATATTAGTCCTTTGTTAGATGTATAGATTGTGAAGATTTTCTTCCACTCTGTGGGTTGTCTCTTTACTCGATGTTCCTTTTGTCATGCAAAAGTTCTTCAGTTTAATTAAGTTCCAGCAATTTATCTTCTTTTTTATTGCGTTTTTTGGGAGGTCTTGGTCATGAAATTCTTGCCTAAGCCAATGTCTAGAAGGGCTTTTCCAAAGTTATCTTCCTGAATTTTATAGTTTCAGGCCTTAGAGTTAAGCCCTTAATCCATCTTGAGTTGATTTTGTGTATGGTGAGAGATGATGATGCAGTTTCATGCTCCTATATGTGACTGGACAATTATCCCAGCACCATTTGTTGAAAAGGGTGTCCTTTCCGCACTTTATGTTTTTGTTTGCATTGTCAAAGATCAGTTGGCTGCAAGTGTTTGGGTTTATTTCTGGGTTCTCTATTCTGTTCCACTGGTCTATGCACCTATTTTTATACCAGTACCATGCTGTTTTGGTGACTACAGCCTTAGTATAACTTGAAATCAGGTAATGTGATGCCTCCAGATTTGTTCTTT
>NW_016807996.1:0-638 GCF_001698545.2 Rhinopithecus bieti | reverse complement strand
GAGCCGGTCACCACACATGATCTGAGCCGGTCACCACACATGATCTGAGCCGGTCACCACACACATCTGAGCCAGTCACCACACACATCTGAGCCGGTCACCACGCACATCTGAGCCGGTCATCACACACATGATCTGAGCCGGTCACCACACATGATCTGAGCCGGTCACCACACATGATCTGAGCCGGTCACCACGCACATCTGAGCCGGTCACCACACACATCTGAGCCAGTCACCACACACATCTGAGCCGGTCACCACGCACATCTGAGCCGGTCATCACACACACATCTGAGCCGGTCACCACACATGATCTGAGCCGGTCACCACACATGATCTGAGCCGGTCATCACGCACATCATATGAGCCGGTCACCATGCACATCTGAGCCGGTCACCACACACATCTGAGCCGGTCACCACACACATCTGAGCCGGTCACCACGCACATCTGAGCCGGTCATCACACACATGATCTGAGCCGGTCACCACACACATCTGAGCCGGTCACCACACACATGATCTGAGCCGGTCACCACACACATCTGAGCCGGTCACCACGCACATCTGAGCCGGTCATCACACACATGATCTGAGCCGGTCACCACACATCTGAGCCGGTCACCACACACATCTG
>NW_016807995.1:0-980 GCF_001698545.2 Rhinopithecus bieti | reverse complement strand
GAGATGGAGTTTCACTCTTGTTGCCCAGGCTGGAGTGCAATGGCATGATCTCAGCTCACTGCAACCTTTGCCTCCCGGGTTCAAGTGATTCTCCTGCCTCAGCCTCCCAAGGGTTGGTAGGTTATTTTATTACTGATTCAATTTTGGAGCTCAATATTGGTCTGTTTAGTGTTTCAATTTCTTCTTAACCCAATCTTGGGAAGTGGTGGGTTTCCCGGAATTTATCAAATTTCTCTAGGTTTTCTAGCTTGTGTATATAGAGACATTTACAATTATCTCTGAGTATTTTTTTTTTTTTTTTTTTTTTTTTTTTTTTTGTGTGATAGGTTGTAATGTCACCTTTGTCATTTCTAATTGTGCTTCTTTGGATCATCTCTCTTATTTCTTTGTCAGTAGAGCTAGTGATCTATCAATGTTGTTTTTATTCTTTCAAATAATCATCTTTTGATTTAGTTAATTCTTTGCATGGACTTTTGGGTCTCAATTTTGTTCAATTTCTCTCTGATGTTAATTATTTCTTTTCTTCTGTTAGTTTTGGATTAGTTTGTTTTTATTTTTCTAGTTCCTCTAGGTGTGATGTTAGATCATCTTAATTTTTGAGGTAGGCATTTAGCCCTATATGCTTTCCTCTTAACACTGATTTTGCTGCATTGAAGATACTTTGAGATGTTGTGTCTCTATTTTCACTTATGTCAAAGAATTTTTAAAATTTCTACCTTGATTTTATTTTTTACCCACAAATCATTCAAGAGTAAGTCATTTAGTTTCCATGTATTTGTATATTTTTTAGAGATCTTCTTGGTATTGATTTCTATTTTTATTCCCCTGTGTTATATAAGTATAGTTGTTATTATTTACATTTTAAATTTTTTTGAGACTTGCTTTATGACTAAGCATGTGGTTGATCTTAGAGCATGTTCTGTATGAAGCTGAGATGAATGCATATTCTGTGATTGATGGGTAGAGTATTCTATTTATTT
>NW_016807994.1:0-428 GCF_001698545.2 Rhinopithecus bieti | reverse complement strand
GCTATTATTAATTTTGTTTCAAAGTTGAACTATAAACTAAATTCCTTACCAAGGTTAGTTTGGCCTATGCCCAGGAATGAACAAGGCCAGCTTAAAGGTTAGAAGCAAGATGGAGTCGAGCCAGTTAGGTCTGATCTCTTTTACTGTCATAATTTCCTCAGTTACAATTTTTGCAAAGGCGGTTTCAGCCTTGCTGGAACAAAGCCTGTGATTGTTTTCAAGGTACCTGACTTACACGGCATTTTTAAACTGACCTGGGCCTGCTTTTCTCCTTCCTCTCTTATCCTAATAGTTGTATAAGGCCAGACTGTGATAACGTGCATTTGCTTTTGTCTTTATCCACTGTCCTTTCTGCTTTTGTGATTAGGATGTAATGAAGTAGTCAGAAGCATTCCTTCACATTTCTCCAATTGACTATGCTGACTTTT
>NW_016807993.1:182664-189608 GCF_001698545.2 Rhinopithecus bieti | reverse complement strand
AAATAAATATATAAATGGTTAAAAAAAAAAAGAGAAGCAAATGTACTTAACTATAGTACAGTATTTTATACAGTTCTTTTGTCTTTAGCTTTACAATATATAACCAGAATTCTGTTTTCCAAAGTGACTTAGTTTTTTTCTACCTGCCACCTTCAGTGTGGATATATTAGCCCAGAAGTTCTTAGTCTTGATGTAGTAATAGCTATCCATCCAACAGGAATTGATTTTTAAAAATTACAAACCAGAAGCACCCAACTGGGTACGTTTTCACATATTAAACACCCTTGTGTAACCAGCACTTCAGAAGCTCCCTCCTACCTACTTCCAACCACAAACCCATTCCTTATGGCAACCATCATCCAAATTCTAATGCAATAGCGTATGTTTCCATGCTTTATATAAATAGAATAATGTATGTTTTGGTGTGTGTTTTTGGCCATTAGGCTAGCTTCTTTGTAAAGTCCATTATTTTGCTCATTTTTCTATTTTTCTTTTTCTTTCTTTTCTTTTTTTATTTTTTGAGAGCTTTATCACCCAGGCTGGAGTGCAGTGGCACGATCTCGCCTCACTGCAACCCCCACCTCCTGAGTTCAAGCAATTCTCCTGCCTCAGCCTCCCGATTACCTGTGACTACAGGCACGCACCACCATACCCAGTTTTTTTTTTTTTTTTTGTATTTTTAGTAGAGATGGGGTTTCTCCATGTTGGCCAGGCTGGTCTTAAATTCCTGACCTCAAGTGATCCACCCACCTGAGCCTCTCAATGTGCAAGGATTACAGGCATGAGCCTCCATGCCCAGCTCTTTTTCTATTTTTCTATTGAGTCACTGGATTGTATGTTTGTTTTCTTGCTGAATGGTGGAAATTATTTATGAATTCTGAACATGAGTCCTTTTTTTGGAATTATGTGTTGTAGATATTTTGTCCTACTCTGAATTGCCTTTTCACTCTTTTAATCATGCCTTTACGTGAAAAAAAGTTTTTAATTCTAATATAGTCCAATTTATAAAGGTTTCCATCATGTTTATCAGTTTTAATTCCTTTAAAAATATATTAACTACTTCAATATCACAAAGATATTCTCCTGTTTTTAACTTTTAGAAGACATATTTTGTTTTACCTTTCAAGTTACATTGCATTCCACTAGAATCGTCTTTGTTTTTAACTTAAGGAAATAGTTTATTATTTAAAATATCTTAGAAAATCATGTAAAAGCATCAATTTTATGACAAAATTAAATTATTATTATTATTATTTTTGAGACACAGTCTCTCTCTCTCTGTCACCCAGACTGGAGTGCAGTAGTGCCATCTCAGCTCACTATAAGCTCCGCCTCCCAGGTTCATGCCATTCTCCTGCCTCAGCCTCTGGAGTAGCTGGGACTACAGGCACCTGCCATCATTCCCGGCCAATTTTTTTTTTGTATTTTTAGTAGAGATGGGGTTTAGCAGTGTTAAGCCAGGATGGTCTCAATCTCCTGACCTCGTGATCTGCCCACCTCGGTCTCCCAAAGTGCTGGGATTACACGCGTGAGCCACCATGAAAGAAAATTTAAAATTTTTTAAATTGACAGATAACATTTTATCTGTTGTATTGTGTACAACATATTAGAATTGCTTTTTATGTATGACATAAGGGTAGGGATCAAGATTTTATTTTTTTCCCTCAAGATTTATAATTGCTCCTGAACAAGTTATTAAAAAAAAAAACTTGTTTTCCATCTTATAAGTTAAATGATCATGTATGTGTGTATCAGTTTCTGGACTCTTAGATCTATGTCTCTGGTCTATTTGTATACTCTTGTAATAATTCCACACTTGTAAATCTTGCATTGTAATAAGCGTTGTACCTGATAGTGTCAGTTCTACAGCTCTGTTCTTGAATATTATTTTGGCTGTGCTTAATCCTTTACATTTCCATATGTATTTTAGAATCAGCTTGTTAACACCAGCCAAATGCATATTCTCATACAAAGCCGCTGGGTTTTTACTTTAGCTTGTATTGAATCCATATGTCATTTTGGGGGCATTGTCATCTTTACAATATTGTGTTTTCCAATCCATGAAGATCATATATCCGTCTATTTATTTAGGTTTTCCATAACTTTTTTCCTTAGTAGTAGAGATTTTCTAGTTATCTTTTTGTTATTGATTTCTAGTGTAACTGCACTGTAGTCTAACAACATATTCTGTATGATTTCAATTTTGAATATTTTGAGGTTTGCTTTGTGCATATTGTCAAGTTTTGGTAAATGTTCTGTGTTCATTTGAATGACATTTATATTCCTCATTTATTGGGTGCAATGTTCTACATAAGCACAGTTTATTAATTATGCTGTTCAAATATTCTCTGTCCTTAGTGATTTTTGTCTACTTCTATCATTTCCTGAGAAATAGATTTATCTATTTTCCCCTTTTCTTATGCTAATTTTGCTTTATAGTTTGAGGCTATGTATTACATGTTGGAAAATACAGAAAATACAGGCCAGGTGCAGTGGCTCATGCATGTAATCCCAGCACTTTGGGAAGTTGAGGCAGGCAGATCGCTTGAGCCCAAAGTTCAAGACCAGCCTGGGCAACATGTGAAACCCCATCTCTACAAAAATACAAAAATTAGCCAGGCGTGGTGGTGTGCACCTGTAGTCCCAGTTACTTGAAGATTGAGGTGGGATAATTGCTTGAGCCCAGGAGGCTGAGACTGCAGTGAGCTGTGTTCACGCCACTGCATTCCAGCCTGGGCAACAGAGCAAGACCTTGTTTCAGTAACAAAAAAAAAAGAAAGAAAAAAGAGAGAAAAAAATTTAGATGTGTTATACCTTTTTAGTGGATTAATCCTTTTCTCATTATAAGATGTCCTTCTTTATCTTTAGTAATGCTCATTACATTAAAGTTTACTTTTTCTGAACAGATGTGGTGGCTCACACCTGTAACCCCAGCACTTTGGGGGGCCGAGGCAAGAGGATAGCTTGGGGCCAGGAGTTTGAAACCAGCCTGGGCAATATAGTGAGATCTCATGTCTACAAAAAAGAAAAATTAGCCAGGCATGGTGGCATGTATCTGTGGTCCCAGCTACTTGGGAGGCTGGGGTGAGGGGATGGCGTGAGCCCAGGAGGTCCGGGTTGTCGTGAGCCACTATCTTGCCACTGCACTCTAGCCTGTGCAACAGAGTGAGACCTCATCTCAAAAAAAATAAAAAAATAAAAAAAAGAGTTTATTTTTCCGATACGTGACTATATTATCCTTATTTTTCCTAATGCTTGTATGGTATATTTTTTTCCAATTATTTACAGCCAGCCTTTCTATGCCCTTATATTTAAGGTATGTTTCTTATAAGCAGCACATAGTTGAGGATTTTTTAAAAATCCAACTAGACAATTTTAACATTTGAATTGTAGCACAGTCCATCTACATTCATGGAAATACTGAAATAATAACTTATTTGGGTTTAAATCTATCGTATGATTTATCTTTTCTTTGTTCTATATTCCTTTTCCTCTCCTTTGTTGTCTTCTTTTGAATTGGTCAAGTATTTTTTTTTTTAATCATTCCATATCCCCCTTCTATTGACCTTTTAGGTATATATTCTTTTATCTCCTTTTTAAGTGATCACCTTAGAAATTATACCATGCATTCCTGACTTACAATAGTTTAGTATAAATTAGTACTTTTACTACTTCCTGGACAATGGGAGAACCTTAGAATACATTAACTTCAGTTATCTCCCTCTGCCCGTGTGGGTTTTGGAAGATAGTTATGAAGATAAACTAGTAGTCTGCCAGCTAAGAAGACATTGTAGGTGCAGAAAACAGCAAGTCTGTGTGTAATGATCTCCTTTGCCCTCTCCAACACGTTCTCTCCTTTTTCTGTGAGGCTGACCACTTGGATAACTGCACCACCAAGGTGGCTTTGTCCTCTCCCTTACTGTTTTGTAACTAGTGGGAGGGACTGGCAAGAGACTGTAAGATTAAAGCAGTTGGAATACTTATTCTGTCCTTCCCATCATCCCTGCAAGCCTGCCATGGTTCTGACTGCAGCTGCATCCTCCTACAGCTCCAGCCTCATATGACCTCACTTCCAAGATCTGACTCCTGCAAGAGTCTGGTCTGGAAGAAGCTGCAATAATATTCCACAGCAATTGGTGTCCAGTACATATATAATAAAACCCACACCCTCATTGTGGTCTACAAGACATTAGTTGATTTGGCCTCTCTCTGCTAATCAGACCTTGGCTACACTTTCTCACTCATTTACTGCTTCTTTGTCAAATAGTCCTTTTTTCCCCTGTTCAGAAAACATGTCAAGCTCCCTCCGGCCTCTGGGGTTTTGCAATTGCTGTTTCCCTTCCTGGGCACATTTTCCTTCTCATCATCCAAGTTTCGGCTCAACAATCACATTCTTACAGAAGGCTTTCACAGTTACTCTCTCTAAAGGGGCTTCCTTTTTCTGTTTCTCATGTATTACTGGAAGTTTGCCCCCATAGGACTTATTGCTGTCTGGAGACTTTTATTCATTTATTTGTTGACTTCTGTATTATCTGCCTCCCTCCTCTACAATGTAGAGTTCATTAGAGGGAAACTTTGTCTGTCATATTCACCAGAGTATCTTTAGCACCTAGAAGAAACATAATAGATGCTTGATCAGTATTTCTTGAATGAGTTAATGAACTTATTTTTCTGTCTGGCTCCCAAACATCCACCCTCCTCATATATACATTCAATCCTTTATCACCCTGTATGAGGCCAATTCTTGCATTGCTATAAAGAAATACCTGAGACTGGGTAATTTATAAAGAAAAGAGGTTTAATTGGCTCATGATTCTGCAGGCTGTACAGGAAGCATAGTGGCGTCTGCTTCTGGGAAGGCCTCAGGAAGCTTCCAGTCATGGCAGAAGGTCAAGAGGGTGCAGATATGTCATATGGTGAAAGCAGAAGCAAGAGGCAGGGGAGGTGCCACACACTTTTAAACAACGAGATCTTGCAAGAACTCACCGACTATCATGAGCACAGCATCAAGGGATGGTGCTAAACCATTCATGAGAAATCCACTCCCATGACCAATCACCTTCCACTAAGCCCAACCTCCAACACTGGGGAGTACAACTCAACATGAGATTTGGGTGGGGACACATATCCAAACTGTATCACATCCCCCATTTCTCACTCACCAACAAATGAGGACTTTTCCAGCAAAGACCATTAGGCTAATGACAACAAATGACTTACTTAGGGAAAGCTTCCTGCGGGAAGTGGCATCTGATGTGGTCTTTAAAGAGAGGCAGGGAACTTGTACATAGGGAATCATCCAGCAATGAATTCAAGTGTAAGAATACCAAAAACCAAACTGAAAACAAAATTCCAGACCAAAATATTTATTTTATTTTATTTTATTTTATTTTATATTATTTTATATTTTGAGATGGCGTCTCACTCTGTTGTCCAGGCTGGAGTGCAGTGACACAATCTTGGCTCACTGTAACCTCCACCGTCCAGGTTCAAGCAATTATCCTGCCTCAGCCTTGAGAGTAGCTGGGACTACAGGCACTCACCACCATGCCTGGCTAATTTTTTTGTATTTTCAGTAGAGACGGGTTTTCGCCATGTTGGCCAGGCTGGTCTTGAACTCGTAGCCTCACATGATCTCCCCACCTTGCCCTTCCAAAGTGTTGGGATTACAGGCATGAGCCACTGCACCCAACGCCAAAATATTATTTTAAATGAAAATATTTAGATTTTGTTAGTTTTCTAGTGCTGTGGTCACAGCTTAAAATACTCATTTACTCCCTTACAGTTCTGTAGGTTAAGAATTCAGGAAGGCTCTTCTGGGCTCTGCTCAGTGTATCCCAAGGTTGAAAACAAGGTGTCAGCCAGCTGGGCTCGAATCTAAAGGCTCTGAAGAAGACTGCACTTTCCGACTCATTCAGGGTGTTGGCAGACTTCTGTTCCTTGAGGTTGTAGGAATGAGATCTCTGTTGTTGGCTAGTTGTCACCTGGGAGTCTCTCTCAGCTCCTTGAGGCCATTCACCTTCCTTCTTACATAGCCACCTCCATCTGCCAGTGAGCAACAGTGTGTCAAATCATTCTCCTGCTTCAAATGTCCTTAACTTCTTCTGCCTTCCTCTTCTTTAATGGCTCATGTGATTACATTGGGACCACCCAGCTAATCCAGAAAAATCTTCCTGTCTTAAGAACAACTGATTAGGAACCTTAATTGTAGCTGCAAAGTCCTTTTTCCTAGGTAGCATAACATGTTCCTCTGAGTAATGCCAGGGGCAAGGTAATGGGACCCCAAATTCTGTCTACCACAGATACAAACATGGAAAAACAAAGCTGGCTTCTGGAAGGGACTGAAGAACCCTAAAGACAAGTCTAGTCTCCCCAAGGATAAAAAAAGCAACTACCATTTTGATTTTGGAGATAAGCCCTACCTTCTCTCTTTTTAGATGTTCATCAGCTTGTCAATGGAATCTGAAATTTAAAAATTTATTATAAATTCTTATGAAGATATAATCTGAAATTTTATGTTCAACTGGTTAAAGGTAACCAGGATCTAATAATTTGTCAAAGGGGGATGAATATGGGATGCTTTTCTTGACTGCCTGAAACTCTCCTTAATCCAGAACTTCTCTAAGTGTGGCCAGATGGTGGCTTAGAGATACCCATTTGGCCAGGTGCAGTGACTTACACCTGTAATCCCAGCACTTTGGGAGACCGAGGTGGGCAGATCATGAGGTCAGGAGATCGAGACCATCCTGGCTAACATGGTGAAACCCAGTCTCTAATAAAAATACAAAAAATTAGCCAGGCATGGTGGCAGGCACCTGTAGTCCCAGCTACTCAGGAGGCTGAGGTAGGAGAATGGTGCGAACCTGGGAGGTGGAGCTTGCAGTGAGCCAAGATTGTGCCCCTGCACTCCAACCTGGGCAACAGAGCAAGACTATATCTCAAAA
>NW_016807993.1:127645-177988 GCF_001698545.2 Rhinopithecus bieti | reverse complement strand
AAAAAAAAAAAAAAAGACTCATTCATGGGGCACCCAATGAATAAGAATCGTTGGAATGAAACTGGAGTGTGTTGCGTTTCTAACATGCTCTCCAGGTGATCTTTAAGCCCTCAAAGTTGGACTCCCATAGCTCTCTTCTTTTCCCTGTGTTACAGCAAAATGCAATCATCCCAAGTACCCAAAAGAGGTCTCAGACCATTGCCTTAGAGAAATGCAAGGAGAGCTAACAGTTTCTAGCTCATGAGGATGGCCTTTTGACTTCCATGTTAAGTCACGGGATACCTCAAACCCTGGAGATGAGGACAGGAGAGTGGAGAGGCGAGGGAGTTAACATGGACAAGTGAGTGCATGTTATGTGCAGGGAAGCAGGTTTTCTACTCACACAGATGACACAGGTATGTGGATGGATACACAGTATGAATTTCTCCTAGGCTGGCCCATCTGACTTCATAGATGGGGCTCTTCCCTTCTCCTGACAGTCAGGAGAGATATTTCTGTCCATTTCCTCTGAACTCTTGCCGCATCCCAGGAAGCAGTGCCAAGCCCTGAGGCAGCATCAACCTCAGGAATGTCACAGGCACAGGTGTTTCTGGATTTACTGAACTCTTGCCTTGAAGCCAAAACAGCTGGGCTTACTGTAGTCCATTTATCCTGCTCCTTTTCTGCCCACTTTTCTCACTCATCTCTGACCCAAGGCTTGTGGTAAAGCACATCAGCATAGACTTGGGTGCAGGTAACAGCTGCCTGGAGGTGCCTGGGGATGTGTAAATTCAGGGCTGTCACCTCATTCCTCATTTAGGCAGCTGGCCAGCACCTGAGGGATTTTTCTGGCTCTGCCAAGCACACATCTGAAGCTGAGAGCAGAGAGAGGGTATGGGAACAGGGAGGCAGCTGGGTGTTGAGGAAAGGCTTTGAAAGCAACAGACCTAGACTTTGAACCCACACCTGCCACTTCCTGTATGACCATGGGCAAGTCACTTACCCTCCAAGGGCCTCATTTTTATCTTCAAAAGAGGGGCCTTTGACCTATTTCTTGCAGGTTTGTGTTGTGGATTAAGAGAAATGCTATGAAAGTGTTTGTTAAAATGATTTTCACATAGTAAGCCTTCTTTTTTGTTAGGGCCTTTTCTCCAATATTAAAAGCTTGCTTTGGCAAGTTATTTCTGCTCAGTGCCTCAGTTTCTTCATTTGTAAAGCAGGTACAATCATAGTACCTGACGGGGCAGTTGTGAGGCTTACATGAGTTAATATATGCAAAGTTCTTTAGAACGGTGCCAACACATTGAAAGTTTTCAAGATGCATGAATTGTTAATTATATGCCTACTTACATTCACAACTCCTTTGGGGTCATAGGGGATGTTATGGAGAAGGCTGGAAACCTGAGAATCCAAGATAGACCCAGTCTCTTTACAGATGAAAAAGCAACTATCTATCTTGATTCAGGCTGCTATAACAAAGTGCCATTGTGTTAGTCCATTTTGCATTCCTATAGAGGAATACCTGAGACTGGTTAATTTATAAAGGAAAGAGGCTTATTTGGCTCACAATTCTGCAGGCTATACAAGCATGGCACCCACATCTGCTTGGGTCCTGGTAAGATCTCAGAAAGTTTACAATCATGATGAAAGGCAAAGATGGAGCAGGTGTGTCACATGGTGAGAGAGAGAGAACAAGAGAGAAAGGAGGTCCCAGTCTCTGTCTCATTTTTTGTTTTAAACAGAGAGATCTCACATGAACTTATTATTGTGGGGAGGGCATCAAGATATTCATGAGGGATCCACCCCCATGACTCAAATACCTCCCACTGGACTCACCTTCAACACTGGAGGTCACATTTCAGCATGAGATTTGGAAGGGACAAACATGCAAACTATATCAGCCGTAAACTGCGTGGTTTATAAACAACAAAAATTTATTTCTTGCAGTTCCAGAGGCTGCAAGTGCAAGCTGTGGGCTCCAGCATGGTCGATTCTAGTGAGGGCCCTCTTCCTGGCTGCAGAGTGCCCACTTCTCCTTGTATCTCCACACGGCAGAAAGAGGGCAGGGCAAGAAAATTCTCTGGGGTCCCCTTTACAAGGGCACTCATCCCATTCACGAGGGCTCCACCCTTATGACCTGATTACCTCCCAAAGGACCCACTCCAAATACCATCACATTGGGAATTCGATTTTACCTTATGAGTGTTAGGGGGACACCAACATTCAGTCCATCCCACTACCCTTCTGATTTTTCAGACAAGTTGTCCTTTTCTTGTCTGGAATGGAAAGAGCCTTTCCTTGCAGAGGAGGCTCAGCTAACTCCCATCTTTTATAACATAAGTTCAAGTGTGCAGACATATTATCTACTGCTACATAGTAGATTACCCCAAAACACAGTGGTTGAAACCAAACTTTTATGATCTGTGGATTTCTGTGGGTCCGGAGTCTGGGAACACTTCAGTTGAGAGGCTGACTCAGGCTCTCTCATGCGGTTGCAGCTAAGGTTTTGGCTGGAGCTGCAGTCCTCTGAAGGCTTGGCTTGGTTCCTGAGATGGTCACTCATTTGTCATTTGGCGGGAGCTCTCGGTTCCTAACCATGGGCATCACTTCTTAGGCTATTGGAATGTCCTTACAAAATGGAAGCCAGCTTCCCACAGAGCAAGATGGAAGAGGGACTGAGATGGAAGCTGCATTATCTTTGTCTTTTATGATGTAGTCTCAAAATTAACACATCATTTCTGCAATTTCTACTCATTGGAAGCTAGTCATTAGGACCAGCCCACATTCAAGGGGAAGCATTGTCAAAGAATTTGAGGTCATATTTAAAATGTCCTTATATTTAAAATATCAATAATGATAGATATTAAATACTTGGCAGATTAGGGAAGGGGGTTGATTTCCCAATGAGCCAGGGTCAGTCTTCTCTGTCCTTTTAATTCAGAGTGTCTTCGCTCAATGTCCTTTGTTCTCTGTCCAGTTGACCCTTCCTGGAAAGACATTTGAAATTTCCAGTTTCCAACAATGTTAAGGCCCAGAAATGGAAGGAAGAGAAAATCGTTATGGCTCATACCACAAACCCTTATCAAATGCCATCATTATGCTGCGTCCTACTTGGGCATTAGAAGTAAAGCAAAGAGTAACACAAATCTCTGCTCTTGGGGTGCCTGCTATCTAGTGGAGAGAGTAAGAAGAGAACATAAGAATAAAATAGGATAAGGTGGTCTTTACCTCGCCCTCTATTTTCCATGTCTATATCCTTTTCTTTCCCAGAAATTATCACAAATAGGATTTTCTCAGGTGTTTGTTTGTTTTACTTATTTATTACTGTTTCTTCCCACTGTATTCCTAGGACCTAGCCCAGTGGCTGCTATATGGAAACACTCAATAAATACTTGTGAATGAATAACTGTAATGAGGTAAGCACAGTGAACTATGGCAGCAAGCAGGAGGGATGCCCAACTCAGCCTTGAAGGAGGCCTTCCTGGAGGAAGCAATCCTATGTTGAGATTTGAGGTGTGAACAGGAGCTAGCAGGATGCAGCAAGGGGATGTTGTTCCCACCCTCCAGGTACAGCATTCCAAGCTGGAAGAGAGTCCAGTGCATCCAAGGGGTTGCAAAGACTTCCATATGCTGGAGGAGAGAGGCAGGGGTTGGTGGAGGGTGTCATTAGGAGAGTGGTGGGAGGATTGCAGAGGGAGGAGTGAAAGATAAGGGAAAGATACAGCAGGATCAGGTTATTAAGGACTTACTCACCAGCAGGACACAGTGGTTCATCCCTGTAATCCCAGCACTTTGGGAGGCTGAGGCAGGAGGAACACTTGAGCCCAGGATTCAAGACCAGCCTGGGCACCATAACCAGACACCATCTCTAAAAAAATAAAATAAAATAAAAAATTAGCCAGGCATAGTGAGACGGGAAGATCGCTTGAGCCCAGGAGTCAAGGCTGCCATGAGCTGTGTTTGTACCATTGTAGTCCAGCTGGGTGACATAGTGAGACCCTATCTCAAAAAACAAACAAAAACTTGTGAGAAAATCTAAGGAATAGAAACTTCATCATAAAAACAATGGGGAACTATTGAAGGTAATGAAATAAGGTAGGGGTCCCCAACCTCAGGGCCATGGACTGGTATCAGTACAGCAGGAGGTGAGCAGCAGGGGAGTGAGCATTACTGCCTGAGCTCCACCTACTGTCAGATCAGCCGCAGCATTAGATTCTTATAGGAGCATGAACCCTATTGCAAACTGCGCATGCGAGGGACCTAGGTTGTGTGCTCTCTATGAGAATCTAATGCCTGATGATCTGTGGTGGAACAGTTTTATCCCAGAACCATCCCCCCACCATTCATGGAAAAATTGGCTTCCACGAAACCGGTCCTTGGTGCCAAAAAGATTGGGGGGCGACTGAAGTGGGGGAATGACAAGGCCAGGTACCAAAGTCTTTGAAGTTCTAGCAAGGATGTGAAGGGCCACCCTAGGTTCCCCTCTAAGGTTTGAGAATGGGGTTTATATATGCCCCAGGAGCTAGAATCCAGAAGGTAACACTGCAGAAGGTATTTCTGGACAATCTTTCTGTAGGTTGCACAGCCTTCCAGCCCCATCGCATGGTGAGGGGCAAGTGTCCTACCATGGGGGCAGGTGCATGGTGCACCAGCTGCCTCAGGCCATGAAGTCAAGTCTCGCTAGACTCCCACTCAGAGGCCCTCACAGCATGCAGAAAGTAAGCCCTGGCTCTTCCATGCTCCCTGGCTCCCTTTCAAAAGCAGAGTTGCTCCTCAAACCTAATTATACTAGAGCTTAGAGACATGAGTTGGAAAACACATTTTTTCTACAACATAAGAAAATGTGCTGCTTCCTAGGCACCCCCATCCCCACTGGACTTATTTGTGGAATGTGCAGAATAACAGAAAAGCAGTTTTCTCTTAGAGGCATATGGAAAATGGTTTGTTTGCTTAGAAGAAAATCATAACTTGTCTTTTCTCCCCCAGAGGAAAATTAAACCCTCACACATTTAATCTTTTCAGTCCTTTGTTTGTCTTGTATTTTTGAATCAAAACGCAGGCACGGGGAAAGTTAGTGCTTATTGATGAAGAGGAAATCTTTGTTGAAGGGTTAGATCTACTGGCCGAACTATAGGAATTCTGAACTCAAATTACCCATCCGGTGTCTCCAAGGCAAGAATGGGGTGATTGGGCCCCAAAGGCAAATGACATGTCTTTCACAGGAGAGAAGATGGTGTTATATATAGTGTGTTTATGTTGCAGGGTGATGGCAGTAGGGGGACAGGCAGTAGATAAGGATAAAGTGTGAAATACTCAAAAAATCTCCAAAGCAACTCGAAATAATCCTTCCTTTGGAGACCTGGTCTTCCCAGTCAAGATGCAAACAAAAGAAAATGGCCTGTCTTGATTTGGTTCACTGGTCCAGAAAATGGGCCCTGGGAAGATAAGGCCGAGCTGGTGTTTGAGGTGAATACAAGCAGCCGGGAGTCCTGTTGGGGATTTCTTTCACCCAAGAACTTCCTCAACCTGGAGCGTTCTCCTTGAAGAGGACACTGGAGCTGGCTGCTGCTGCTTTCTTTAAACAGACTCGGAAGTTCTTTTCTTGGTAACACGAGAAACTATATGCAGGGCTTCAAGGACACATTCTGAATGATGATTTATGCTAAGTCGTTTAGCCTCCCCTCCCCACCAATAATTCTTTCAGAGAGCATTTAGCTGATTTGGAAAAAGTATATCAAATCCCCCAGAAAACAGTGTGTATCTTAACTGTGGATGAATGCAATTCTGATCATTATCTAAATGCTCAAAGCTTGACAAACTGAGTAACCCAAATGCACAGAAAACTGCTTGTCAGCTTCCAAAGAGAGGGGAAGCTGGGAGTGAATGGGGGAAATGGAGACTGATTCTCTGGACAGGCCATTTGAATAGCCTTATGGGTATTTCCAGAAGTGAACTAAATTCATCACACCTTCCTCCGTGAAAAACACCTTACTAAGCACCTAATATTTGCCAAGAGCTTTGCTCATTGCTTGTGAAGATTTACCAAAACCTGGCCAGTAAATCCTGAGCAAAGGAAACACATGTGCTAAGCTCCACATTCAAGTTAGCTTTCTGCCAGGGACACTTTCCAAGTGGCAACACAAGGAGGTAAATCCCACAAGACGGTACTAGTTTCACTGGGTGGAGTCAACAGAGTTCAGACTTCAGGCTGTGGAAGGGGCTGGAATTTCCTTTTTCTTTTTTTGAAATGGAGTCTCACTCTGTCGCCCAGGCTGGAGTGCAGTGACGCGATCTCGGCTCTCGGCAACCTCTGACTTCCTGGTTCAAGCGATTCTCCTGCCTCAGCCTCCCGAGTAGCTGGGATGACAGGCGTGCACCACCACGCCCAGCTAATTTTTGTATTTTTAGTAGAGACGGGGTTTCACCATGTTGGCCAAGATGGTCCTGATCTCCTGACCTCGTGATCTGCCTGCCTTGGTCTCCCAAAGTGCTGGGATTACAGGCATGAGCCACCACGCCCAGCCAGTGGCTGGAATTTCTATGGCAGGATATCAAAGAAGAAAGAGCCAAACAGGAAAGATGCCCTAGAAATCTGCCTATGGGTCCCCTTCAGTCTTTGGCCAAATACAAAGCTGCACATGTGCAACAGGATCCTGCGTAGCCTGGCAGAAGGTACCTACTGAGGGACTGTGCTCCGGCTGGAGATTCTCGAGGTTACACAGCAATGGCAGACATTGGATTTCTGGCCAATCATAGTTCAACTGTATCACTGAACACTCTGGGCATTCAATTGAGATCCCAGAAAGACCAATCCTTAGAAACAGGACTACTCTAGTCCGAGCCTATGGGCTATTCCTGGCCTACTTTAACAAAGCTTAGAAACAAGCCTCAACAGGATCAAGCTGAACCTTATGTAAATTAAATGATTGCCTTAGCAATACTCAGCACCCTAAAGGAAAACAACGTAATCCAAACTCAACATTGTAGCATTCATAAGCCCCAGCATTCAATACAAAAATTACTAGACATACAAAGTGGTAAGAAAATGTGACCCACAACCCAGAGAATAAAGTCAGTAGAAATAGGACTAGAGATGCCACAGATGTTGGCAGTAGCAGACAAAGACTTTAAAACAGCCAGTAGAAATAAGTTCAAGAGTTAAAAGGAAGGATGGACACATTAATATAGAAATCTCAATGGAGAAAGAGAAACCTTAAAAAGAGACAAGTGGGCCGGGCGCGGTGGCTCAAGCCTGTAATCCCAGCACTTCGGGAGGCCGAGACGGGCGGATCACGAGGTCAGGAGATCAAGACCATCCTGGCTAACACTGTGAAACCCTGTCTCTACTAAAAAATACAAAAAACTAGCCGGGCGAGGTGGCGGGCGCCTGTAGTCCCAGCTACTCGGGAGGCTGAGGCAGGAGAATGGCGTAAACCCGGGAGGCGGAGCTTGCAGTGAGCTGAGATCTGGCCACTGCACTCCAGCCCGGGCGACAGAGCGAGACTCCGTCTAAAAAAAAAAAAAAAAAGAGAGACAAGTGGAAATTACAGTACTAGAAAGCTACTTCATGAAATAAAAATTCACTGTATTTAATGCTTAACATTAGATTGCACAATGCATAAGAAAAAATTAGCTTGAAAACAGGTCAACAGAAATTATCTAAACTGAAGCACAGAGAAAAAAAGGATTTAAAAAAATAAAGACTCAGTGATCCGTGAGAAAACATCAAGCAGTATAATGTATGCGTAAGTAGAGTCACAATAGAAGAGAGAAAAAAGTGAGACAGGAAAAAAAGTTTGGCCACTTTCCCCAAAATCTGATGAAAAATGTCAACATACAAATCCAATAAATTCAATAAAACTTATTTAAGAGAAGCACAAAGAAAGCCACACCTAGGCATATCATAATCAAATTGCTAAAAACTGAAGATAGAGAAAATTAAAAGTAGCCAGGGAAAAAAGGTAGGTTACTCAAAAAGGAATAATGAGAAATATTCCTATTTTTTTTTTTATCAGACATAAAACTAGTCAGAAGATAATGGGGCAGCATCTTTGAAGTGATTAAATAAAAACCAAACCAAACTATACTAAAAAACCCTAGTCAACCCATAAATCTATATCCGGAAAAAAAGTAGTCTTAAAAAGTAGACTAAAGGCATTTCCAGATAAGTTAAAGCTGGATGAATCATTAACATACATGCATTTCAAGAAATGTTAAAGGAAGTCCTCCAGGCAGGAAGAAAATGATTCCACATGATACCAGATCTGCATTAAAAAGACTACCAGAAATGGAAAATATGTGGGGCATAAATATAAAAGACATTTCTTCTTATTTCTTAGTTTCTTTAAAAAAAAAATTCAAGTGCTTAAACCAAAAATGGTAACAAAGTACTGTGAGGTGTATAATCTATGCAGAAGCAAAATGTATGACAATTGCACAAAAGATGAGGGTGGATAAATGAAAGGATATTGTTGTAAAGTTCTTACATTTATGTGAAGTGGCATAAAGTTAATTCAAGGTAGACAGTGATAAAATGTTTATTTTAATCCCCAAAGCACCCACTAAAAGTTAGGCATAGCTAAAAAGCAAATAGAGAAGATAGAATGAAATACAAGAAAACACCCAACTGATCCAAAAGAAGACAGGAAAAGGAAAATAAGAAACAAAGGGCAAGGGGACAAAGAGAAAACAAATAGCAAGATGATAGAATCAAACCCAATCAAATTACTAATTACATTCTATCTAGCCTGACTAAACCGTCTAATGAAAAGAGCAAGAGTGCTAGACTAGATTTTAAAAAGTGAGATTCAACTATATGATGTTTATAAGGACACACTTTAAATATGAAGATACATGCAACTTAAGAGAATAGAAAAGAGAACCATGTACTGACTAATTGTAAAAACACAGGAGTGGCTATATTGCTATCAGACAAAGACAAGGAGAATTACCAGGGACAGAGAGTGATATTACATAAAGACAAAAGAATCAATTCATTGAGAAGACATACAATTCCTGAATACTTGCTAACAAACTTCAATGTATATGAATGCGAAACTGATAGAATTGAAAGGATAAATAGATAAATTCCTAAGAGTTGAAGAGATTTACCCTCTCTCAGTAATTGATACAACATATAAACAAACAAACAAAAAAAAAATCAGAAAACTTACGGAGGATTTGAATAACTCTAAACGGACATAACCTAATTGGCCTTTTTTTGGTTTTGTTTTTTGGAGACAGAGTCTCACTCTATCACCCAGGCTGGACTGCAGTGGTGCGATCTCAGCTCACTTGCCTCCCGGGTTCGAGTGATTCTCCTGCCTCAGCCTCTCGAGTAGCTGGGACTACAAGGGTGCACCACCAGCCCAGCTAATTTTTTTGTATTTTCAGTAGAGATGGGGTTTTGCCATATTGTCCAGGCTGGTCTCGAACTCCCGAGCTCAGGTTATCTGCCCACCATGGCCTCCCAAAGTGCTAGGATTACAGGCGTGAGCCACTGCATCTGGCCTCCTAATTGAAATTTTATCAAACATTACTGAACAATTACAGAATATATATTGTATTCACATGTACATTTATGTTTATGTACTTTATTTTTTATGTTTACATTTATGTACTTTATTCACCAAAATAGACAATAAACTGGGCCATAAAATGTGTCTCAGTACATTTCAAAGGACTGAAATAATAAAGAATATATTCTTTCTTTTTTTTTTTTTTTCATATGGAATCTTGCTCTGTCTCCCAGGCTGGAGTGCAGTGGCGCCATCTCGGCTCACTGCAACCTCCACCTCCCAGGTTCAAGCAATTCTCTGCCTCAGCCTCCCAAGTAGCTGGGATTACAGGTGCCCACCACCGTGCCTCGCTAATTTTTTTGTATTTTTAGTAGAGATGGAGTCTCACCATCTTGGCCAGGCTGGTCTTAAACTCCTGACCTTGTGATCCACCTGCATCAGCCTCCCAAAGTGCTGGGATTACAGGCGTGAGCCACCACACCCAGCGAAGAATATATTCTTTAATAACAGAATTAAAATAAAAATCAAGATAAAAAAGCTTTGGCAAATCCAAATATTTTGAAATTAAACCGCATTGCGAAATAACCCATGAATCAAATACATCACAAGAAAAATTTTAAAATCTTTTGTCCTGATAAAACCATAGCATATCCAAATTTGTGAGATTCAGTTAATGAAGCATTTGGAGTAAAAGTTATGGTCTTAAATATTTATATCAGAGAAAAAGAAGGCTTACAGAAGTAAATCCATGCATTTATGGTCAACCGATTGCCAACAAAGGTGCCAAGAACACACTGGAGAAAGGACAGTCTCTTCAATAAATGGTGTTGGGAAAACTGGACATCCATAAACAGAAGAATGAAATTGAACCCTTATCTCACACCATAGACAAAAAATCAACACAAATGGATTAAAGATTTAAACATAAAGACTCCAAATTGCAGGTCTCCTAGGAGAAAATGGCAAAAACTTCTTGACATTTGTCTAGGCAACATTTTTTTGGATACGTCCTGAAAAGCCCAGGCAACAAAAGCAAAAATGGACAAATGAAATTACATCAAACTGAAAAGCTTCTGCACAGCAAAGGAAACAATTGACAAAGCAAGGAGACAATCGCTGGAATGCAAGAAAGCATTTTGCAAACCATACAGCCTATAAGGGGTTAATACCCAAAATGTAAAAGGATCTCAAAAAGCTCAATAACAAGAAAACAAATAACCAGATTCAAAAATGGGCAAAGGACTTGAATAGATATTGTTCAAAAAAAGGCATATGAATGGTCAACAGGTACATGAAAAAATGTTCAGTATCAACAATCATCAGAGAAATGCAAATTAAAACCACAGTGAGGTATCACCTCACACCTGTGAGAATGGCTATTATCAAAAAGACAAAAGAAGGCCAGGTGTGCGGTGGCTCACGCCTGTAATCCCAGCCCTTTAGGAGGCCGAGGAGGGTGGATCACCTGAGATCAGGAGTTCGAGACCAGCCTGGCCAACATGGTGAAACCCCGTCTCTACTAAAATACAAAATTAGCCAGATGTGGGGGCACACGCCTGTAATCCCAGCTACTTGGGAGGCTGAGGCAGGAGAATTGCTTGAACCTGGGAGGCAGAGGCTACAGTGAGCCGAGATCCTGCCACTGCACTCCAGCCTGGGTGACAGAGCGAGACTCCATCTCACACACACACACACACAAAAGACAAAAGATAACAAGCGTTGACAAGGATGTGGAGAAGAAGGAACATTTGCACACTATTGGTAGGCATGTAAATTAGCACAGCCATTAAGAAAAACAGTATGGAGTTTTCCCAAAACATTAAAAATAAAACTACCATCTAATCCAGCAATCTCACTTTTGGTTATATGTCCAAAGGAATAGAGATATGGAGAGATATAAAAACATAATTGCACCCAGCTGGGCATGGTAGCTCATGTCTGTAATCCCAGCACTTTGGGAGGCCTAGGCAGGTGGATCACGTGGTCAGGAGATCGAGACCGTCCTGGCTAACACGGTGAAACCCCATCTCTACTAAATATACAAAAAGTTAGCTGGGCATGGTGGCGGGCGCCTATTGTTCCAGCTACTCAGGAGGCTGAGGCAGGAGAATGGTGTGAACCCGGCAGGCAGAGCTTGCAGTGAGCTGAGATCGTGCCACTGCACTCCAGTCTGGGTGACAGAGCAAGACTCCATCTAAAAAAAAAAAGATAACTGCACCCATGCTCGTTGCAGCATTATTCATAATAGCCAAGATATATAAACAGCCAAAGTGATTATTGATGGATAAAATAAATATGGTGTGTATGTATACATGCACACACAATCAAATACTATTCCGCTTTTAAAAAGAAAATCCTGTCATTTATGACAACATGGATAAATCTGGAGGATATAACGCTAAGTGAAATAAGCCATATGCAGAAAGAAAACTACTGCATGATCTCACTTATTTGTGATATCTGAAAAAGTTGAACTCAGAAGCAGAGTAGAATGGTGGTTACCAGGGGCTGGAGGGAGGGAAAGGTGCTTGAGGTGCCAAAATGTTTGTCAAAGGGTACAAAGTTTCAGTGAGACAGGATGAATAAGTTTTGGAGACCTTATTCTAGACTGGTAGCCATAGTTTATAATCAGGTACTGTATACTTGAATATTGCTGAAAGAGTAGACCTTAAATGTTCTCACTACAAAAAAATAAGTATGTGAGATGATGGCTGTTAATTATCTTGAATTAATCACTTCTCAATGTATACATGAATCGATGCATCACATTGTACACCATAAATATATACAATTTTTATTTATCAATTATACCTTATTTAAGCTGGGGGAAAATTTTGAAAAGAAGTCTTAAAATCAATGATCTAATTCTTCATCTTAAAAAACTAGGAAACATAAATTATACCTCTAATACATCACAAGGAAATAATAAAGAGTATAAATCAGTGAGATAAAAAGTAGATTAGGAAATCCACAAAACCAAAAGTTCATTCTTTGAAAGGAGTAATAAAATTGATAGGCCTCTAGCTACACTCATCAAGAAAAAAAGAGAACACAAATTACAAATATCAAGAATGAAAGATGGGAGACCACTGCCAGTTTCTACAGTTGTTAAACAAATAAAAGACTATTTCTAACAATCTCATATCAATAAATTACAATATTTAGATAAAACTGACAAATTCTTTAAAAGGCACAAATTATGAAACTCACAAAATATCAAGCATAAATATGAATAACTCTATATCTGTTTAAAAAATTAAATTTATAATTAAAAGCCTTGCCACAGGAAAAATTCAGGGCCACATGACTTCACTGATAAAGTCTATCAAACATTTAAGGAAGAAATAATGCCAATATTATGCAAACTTTTTCAGAAAATAGTGGAGAATAAACACTTTCTGACTTATGAGGTATGCGTAATCCTAATACTAAGGATATTACAAGAAAAGAATTATGGACCAATATCCCTTCTGGCCTAGACACAACATTTCTTAAATACTGGAGAAATTGAATATTTTAGAAGGAAATAATTCATCATTACCAAATAGAGTGTATCCCAGTTATGTAAGATTTAACTTTAGAAAGTTTGCACAATATTAGGTCAGTATGCAAAAATCAATTGCATTTATATTACAGAGCAAAACAAACAGTTGGAAAATGAAATCAAAGACTCAATATCATTTACCATAGCATCCCAAAAATGAAATACTTAGGGACCAAGTTAATGAAAGATATTTAAGATCTCCATGTTAATAAGTACAAAACTGCTGAGAAATATTAAAGACCTTCATAAATAGATATTTCATGTTCAAGGGTGGAAAGATTCAACATTGTTAGCATGTCATTTCTCCCCAGATTATTCTGCAGGAACATCACAGTTATCATAGAGCAGACCCTTCTTTGTAAGAAATTGACAAGCTGATTCTGAGATTAATATAGAAATGTGAAGTCCTAGAATAGTCACATAATCTTGAAAAAGTACCTAGTTAGATGACTTATAAACCACCTGACTCCAAATCTTTCCTTTTTTTTTTTTTTTCCCCCCTGAGATGGAGTCATGCTCTGTCGCCTGGGCTGGAGTGCAGTGGCGTGATCTCGGCTCACTGCAACCTCTGCCTCCTGGGTTCAAGCGATTCTCCTGCCTCAGCCTCCCGAATAGAAAGCTACAGTAATCAAGAGAGCATAGTATTGGTGCAAAAGCAGATAAATTGATCAATGAAACAGATTACTAAATCCAGAAATAAGTTTATATATGTGGGGCTTTAATTTGAGAGCTAAGGCAATTTAATGGTGAAAGGAAAAGCAAAATTAAGGTGCTAGAATAACTAGGTATCCATGTGGGGAAAAAAAAGACTCTTGACTCCACCTTGTACCATATCCAAGTATTAGTTCAATATAGATCATAGACCTAAATTTAAAAGCTAAAACTATACAACTTCTAGAAGAAACATACAAAAATGTCATTCCTAATTTGAGATAGACAACAATTTAAAAAGACACAGAAGGGCTGGGCATGGTGGCTCATTCCTGTAATCCCAGCACTTTGGGAGGCTGAGGCAGGCGGATCACGAGGTCAGGAGTTCGACACCAGCCTGGCCAATGTGACGAAACCCTGTCTCTACTAAAAATATAAAAATTAGCCGTGTGTGGTGCGTGCCTGTAGTTCCAGCTGCTTGGGAGACTGAGGCAGGAGAATCGTTTGAACTTGGGAGGTGGAGGTTGCGGTGAGCCGAAATTGCGCCACTGCACTCCAGCCTGGGTGACAAAGTGAGACTCTGTCTCGAAACACACACACACACACACACACACACAACACACACAAAAGAAAAGACATAGAGGACACTAGCCATAAAAGAAAAAAAATCAATAAATGGGGTCTTATAAAATTAAAAACTTTTGCTCATTGAAGATATTTTTTAAAAAATCAGTAAGCAGCCCACACACTGAAAGAAAACATTTGCATACACATTCTGAGAGTTCAAAATATATTGAGAACTTTTACAACTCAACATTAAGAAGACAATCAACTATGAATAATGGCCAAAAGACTTGAATAGCCACTTCTCAAAGATACAGAAATAGCCAATGCACACATGAAAAAGGTCTCAACATCATTAGTAATCAATGAAAAGTAAATCAAAACCATAATGAGGTACCATTATACTGCCACCAGAATGACTCCAGTTAAAAAGTTTGACAATACCTAGTATTGGTAAAATTGTGGCATAAGTGGAACTGGCATACATTTCTGGTAAGTGCCTAAAATGGTACACACACTTTGAAAACTGTTATTAAAAGAGGAAAATCAATATTTTCTATACTCTCACAACACTTCACTTCTGACATTAAATGTGTGGGCTTTCTCCACATCAACAAAAAATTCTTTATACCTCCAAACACCCCCTGGGTGTCCCACAATTCACCTAAATTGTGACATCATCTACTTAGGGCTGGCATTGGACTCCACAGATTAAGGGCTCAGTCCGGCAAGACTGCCTCCACTTCAGATGCCAATTGCAAGTCTCAGGTTGTCACCTGTACTTCTGATCAACTTGCTATACAAAGTGGGGGTTCACACAACCCAATCTCCTCCTCAGATTCAGACTCAAAATTTTTTTAGGACTCACAGAATGCAGGGAAATGCTTACTTACATTTACTGGTTTATTATAAAGAATATGATGAAGGATATCTGGAATGAATGAACAGCCAGATGAAGAGATGCACAGAACTGGGTCCAGAAGGGACCTGGGAATAGGAGCTTTTTTCATAAAGCAGAGGTGTGCCACTCTCCTGGCACGTGGGTGTGTTTACCAGCTTGGAGCTCTCTGCACTCCATCTTTTAGGGTTTTTTTTATAGAGGCTTCATGTAGGCGTGATCAATTATTAACTCAAGTTTATCCTCCCTACCATCCAAGGAGGATGGGGGATGGGGCTGAAAGTTCCAAGCTTCTCATGATGGCTTGGTGTGTTTCTGGTGACCAGCCCCCATTCTGAAGCTATCTAGCAGCCACACCAAGGGTCATCTCGTTAGAAGGAGAGATGCTCTTATCACTCAGGAAATTCCAAGGCAATTAGCAGATCTGTGTCGGGAACCAGTGTTAAAGACCAAATATATTTTTAAAAGATGCTCCTGCTCCTAGCACTTCTATCTTAAAGAAAATTGCAAAAGTTTTGGAAGCTCTGTGTCCAAAACCTGGGGGTAGAAACCAAACATAGTATTTTTTTTATGATGCCACAGTTAGTTTCTTATAAAATTAGCTATGCATATATTCTATGACCCAGCGTTTCCAATTTTTCAGTATTTACCCAAGAGAAAGGAAAATACATATCTGAACACAAAGACTTGTGTGTGATATGCATTGTAGCTTTGTCCATAATGGTCCCAAAGTGGAAATAAGTACCTGTAATAGAATGAATAAACAAATTTCAGCATATTCAGAGAAATGGAGTACTACTCAGCAATAAACAACAGCAGACACACACTATGATCTCAAAAATGTGATGTGGAATGAAAGAAGATGGAACCAAAGAATACGTTTTGTATAATTCCATTTATAAAGAAGTCACAACAGTACTTGCTGAAGGCTGAGGATAAAGATGGGGAAGAGAGAACTTTAGGGTCATGGAAATGCTCTAGGTCTTGTTCAGGGTGTGGGTTACTGAAGTATATGCATCTGTTAGAAGCTGTCAGACTTTATGCTTAACATCTGAGCATGCCCTCAAAAATCAAAACAAACACGAAAACTAGCATCATGGCTCAGGCTTTCATGTCAGATGGAGCAAGTTTCAAGTTCTGACAGTGCCGCATATTAGTGGGCTGACTTTGGGAAAATAAAGTATTCTTAAAATCCAGTCTCCTCAGCTGTAAAAAGGGAAGTGATAATGAAATAGAATAATTTATGAGCGCATACACTGTAATAAATGCCCACTCAATTGTGGTTTTATTTTATTTTATTTTATTATCTTTTTGAGACAAGGAAGGTCTCACCCTGTCACCCAGGCTGAAGTTCAGTGGCATAATCACAGCTCACCGCATCTTCTGCCTCCGGGGCTCAAGCAATCCTCCCACCTAAGGCTCCCAAATAGCTGGAACCACAGGCGCAAGCCACCACACCCAGCTAAATTTTTGCAGAGACAAATGTATTAGTCCATTTTCACACTGCTAGAAAGACATAACTGAGACTGGGTAATGTATAAAGAAAGAGGTTTAATTGACTCACAGTTCTGCATGGCTGGGGAGGCCTCAAGAAACTTGCAATCATGGTGGTGGGGGAAGAGGCAGATCTTACATGGTGGCAGGTGAGAGAGAATGTCTGTGTCAGCGCATGAAAAACTACCATTTATAAAACCATCGGATCTCATGAGAGTTCACTATGAGGAGAACAGCATGGGGTGAACTGCCCTATAATCTGATAACTTCGCACCAGGTCTCTCTCTAAACTCCTGGGGATTACAATTCAAGATGAGATTTGGGTAGGGACACAAAGCCTAACAGTATCAATGAGGTTTCACCATGTTGCCCAGGCTGGTCTTGAACTCCTGGCCTCAAGTAATCCACCAGCCTTAGACTCTTAAAATGGTGGGATTACAGGCATGTGCCACTGCACTCAGCCTATTTTATAATAATAATAAGACATGTGACATTGTAGAAAATCATGCAATTATAGAAAAGAAAATAACCATAATCCCATCCAGAGATAATCATTGTAAACCTTTAGACATATGTTTTTTCTATTTATATATGTTCTATGTTTTCTATGCCTATAGTTGAGTTTATAATGAATATACAATGTTAATTTCTTATTAATTAATAAAAGCATGCTTATAAGATATGCTTGTAAGCCAAAACATTGAAAAGTAAGGCTGTGAACTTCAGGGAATCTGTCTCCCCACCATCCTAATGGACCAATCAGAGTGAGCTTTTAAAAAAGCTGATCTGTGTGTCACTTCCCAAACACCTCAATAGAGTCCATTGCCCTTAGAATCAAGTTCAACTTAACAGGTATACAAGGCCTTTCATGATTGGGGTTTGGGTGACCTAGACTGGGTCTGGCTCCACTTCTAGTTGCATTTCTGTGGCCCTTCTCCATGTGTCTCTCATCCTTCTTGGCCCATCAAGCTAGGTGGGGCACATTCTTCTCATGGCAGTGGCTTATAGGGGCACATGGAACGCCCAATGCCTAAGACCTAAGCTATGAAAATGCCTCTTAGGGTTGGCATAGAGACATACCTACCAGATCTCATGGCCAAGCCAAAGTAAATGGGGAGAGAGGCTCTCCTCATCCTGTCCACAGCAAAGTTGAGGCTGCAGGGAGTGGTGAAGAACTTGAGTCAATAGCTTAATCTACTGCCACCCCCATGTACTCCTGTCTGACCCACCAGGTTCACCTCTTCTAGGGTGTCACCTGCTCCTCTTCCTACCTTCAGACATCTGACACTTCTTTGTAGATTGCCAACTTCTCACTTACCCTCAACAACTCCTTGACTCTTTCTGAGTCCAGGTTAGGCCAGGTGTCGTGCTGTGTGTTCCTGTAGGACTCTGCACCTCCCTGTCATAGCTCTTGCTACACTACTTTGTGCTTGGATGTTCACTTGTCTGTACCCTGGACCCGTTATCTCCTTTGAAGGTTTAGGTGAGCTTGTCCTTGATATGTGAGGTAAGGAGGGGGAAATTTTGTTCCTGAGTACAATCTTTAGTTTCCTGAAATAGAGTACTGGGTATTTCATGCTTTGGGCTGGAAACCCTTGGAAGGGCCCAACTCCAAGTGAGAAAACACACCTCTTTCTTTAGGTTACAGGCAGAAACTAGAGTGTGATGGATATCTGTTGCTTTTGCTTGCCCACATCCCTTTGGCCTTTTAAAAATATATATAGCAGCAGCTGGTCTTTGGGGAATCACTCCTTTACCACTGTATACAGGCTTCTGTCCCTGCTAATCAGACGTCCTCATCCAGTGGTATGAATCAGGTATACAGATTTCTGTCCCTGCGTCCTGTATCCCCTGCCTTGGGTTAACATTGAGCTAATCAGATGCTCTCACCCCGTTAGGAATCAGGTGGAGCAACCTGATAGGAAAATCATTTGAACAGACTTTTCTCAAAGGCAGTTATTTGCTGTAACTGCCCATTATTAGTTTCTTCTACCCAGACTCCCAGAGCTAGTGGGGTCCCTACTGCTGGCTTAGCTTTTCCTAGAATTTGCTATGCTCTCATACAGCCTTTTGATAAATTCTTGCATTTTGTTTTTATTAAATTCACCAGATCTCATGTCTGTTACTTTTTAAGAAAATAAGCAAACAAATAAAAAATACCATCACTGACACCACAACCAGATGCTCAACAACTTCAGAGCTCACTCTATATCTATCCTTCGGGTCCACCAGTGAGGGGGTAAGAAGTTTGCCAGCTCCTATTTTGGGTTAGTTGGCCTTTGAACTCTTGTAAACCTCCTTTTTTTTTTGAGATGGAGTCTCACTCTGTCACCCAGGCTAGAGTGCAATGCTGTGATCTCGGCTCACTGCAACCTCTGCCTCCCAGGTTCAAGTGATTCTCCTGCCTCAGCCTCCCGAGTAGCTGGGACTACAGGTGGGTATCACCACGCCTGGCTAATTTTTTAAAATATTTTTAGTAGAGATGGGGTTTCACTATGTTTAGCAAGATGGTCTTGATCTCCTGACCTCGTGATCTGCCTGCCTTGGCCTCCCAAAGTGCTGGGATTACAGGTGTGAGCCACCGCACCCAGCCGTAAAGCTCATTTTAAGAGGCAAATCTCTGGATAATTCAAGACTGTCAGCAGCTGGGCATTTCTAAGTGCATGCATCTTTTCTTTGCTAAGGAGAGAGAGAAACTTCCTGTGGCAGCTGGAATAACAAAGTGGCTACTGAATACTATGTCCTGCACATTAAAAATTTATCCTCATTATTATACTTACAGAGGGGGTCTTTTGAGTATTCTTAGAGCTTTGAGGACAGACATAGTATGTGAAAATCACCAGGGCAGGCAGGCTGGAAGGTGGCCTGGGAGCCACCATGTTACATAAAATAAATCCCCTTGCTGTCTATCTATGGATCAGTCTGTATATGAATCTTTCCATCAGTCATCCATCTACCTATTGTCTATCTGCCACCAGACTTGGATGCACTTTCACAGACCCTAGGCATGTTCACATTTTATATAAGCTAAACAGCTAGAGCATGGAAACACTACCATGTGGTTAGCCTGGCTTGCTGAAGAGGAGGCCTGAGGCACAAAGGCATCACTTCCTTTGTGATGAAGCGCCCACTTGCTCGTGACATCAGAGAAGAAAAGCATGCACCCAGTAGTCCCTGCTTGCCAGAAAGTACTCTTTCAGTGGAAAAACAAATTATGGGATTCTGTCCTCATTTGGGACAAATGACACCTCTAGTTTATTCTTAATTGTCCTTGTATGCAAATTTTCCTTTTCCTTTCTAATTTGTCATGTGAGCAAAGTTAAATTAACCTGAACATGTGGTAACAGATTCCACCGATTTTAAGCTCTTCACTTCCTTCCCTTAGGCATTTAATCAGTTTTATTTTTTTGGACTAGATTTGTTTGGCAAGTCAAAGAGAAGATAACAAGATTGGGGGCTGGGGGAGGCAGTTTTTTAAAGATAGAAGTACAAAAGGAGCTGCCATCTGAAGTTTCAAATTAGGATGGAAAGCACATTCTCAGCAGCTTTATCTTACTATAATTGAAAGTTTAAAACAGAGTGAGTTTCCTTTGAATCAAGAGGCTGCAATTAAATTTATTTTTCTAAGAGGTGCCCTTTTAGTATATTATATAGCCTTAATGCCTGCTTTTCACTACTGACTTAGAGAAAAGGGTATATTTCATTGTGAATATATGCCATTTTAAAAAGTATATTTCATTTTAATAGAATTTTGGGAGACAATGAGGTACCACAAGGAAACACACCAGTTTCCTTTAAAATTATAGGCATGAGCCCTGGGTTCTTGGTCCTCTCCCTCCTGTTAGGTTGAGGTAATAGTAATTGTGGTTTTTGCCATTACTTTTTTTTTTTTTGGAGACGGAGTTTCGCTCTAGTTGCCCAGGGTGGAGTGCAATGGCGCAATCTCAGCTCACTGTAACCTCCGCCTCCTGGGTTCAAGCAATTCTCCTGCCTCAGCCTCCTGAGTAGGTGGGATTACAGGCACCAGCCACCATGCCCGGGTCATTTTTGTATTTTTAGTAGACACAGGGTTTCACCATGTTGGCCAGGCTGGTCTCAAACTCCTAACCTCAGATGATCTGCCCACTTTGGCCTCCTAAAGTGCTGGGATTACAGGCGTGAGCCACTGCACCCAGCCTGCCATTACTTTTAATGGCAAAAACTGCAATTTCTTTTGCCCCAACTAATACTTACCAGTTGGAGTAATCTTGCATAGGTCTCTTGCTGATGTGAGACATAGTTTCTTCTTCCATAAATTATTAATCACTGCCCTGACCTGCCTAACCTACAGGGCCACTGTGCTCAATAAAAGGTAAGGCATGTTGTAAATGTAAGGTGCTGCCAAGATTGACAGGAGTGTCAGCTGGGAGCACGGCCTGCAATTCCCTGTAGCCACCAAACCAACTTGACCTGGACATATTCAGGGAACTGGGCTAGTCTGGAATGAAGTAAGAACCCAAGCCTTAGAGTCACCCAGGATGGACTTCCTGACTCCTCGGTTCTGAGGTATGTCACTATGTACACAGTAGGGTGGTGGTAATTTAGCCCAGCTTTCTGAAGAGTATTTGGCATTCTCTATTAAAATCCATCAAGTGTGTACTCTTGTACCAGGGAAGGCATCCTGCGGAAATACCTGCACATGTGCATAAGAGATAAACATAGTTGTGGCTGGGCACGGTGGCTCACGCCTGTAATCCCAGCACTTTGGGAGGCCGAGGCGGGTGGATCATGAGGTCAGGAGTTCGAGACCAAGCTGGCCAAGATGGTGAAACCCTGTCTCTACCAAAAATACAAAAATTAGCCAGGCATGGTGATGGGTGCCTGTGATCCTAGCTACTCGGGAGGCTGAGGCAGGAGAATCGCTTGAACCCGGGAGGTGGAGATTGCATTGAGCTGAGATCATGCCACTGCACTCCAACCCGGTCAACAGAGTGAGACTCTGTCTCAAAAAAAAAAAACAAAAAACATAATTGTTATTGATGATTAATGATAGCCAGCTTCTGGGTTCTTTATATGTATTAACTAATTTAACCCTACGAAAAACCCTTTGAAGTTATTATCCCCACTTCATAGATGAGAAAACTGAGGCGTAGAAAGGCAAAGTAAACCACCCAGCATTATAAAGCTGGCAGATGGCCCCACTGAGATCTGAAGCTGGGAGGTCTGGCTGCAGATCATGTGTTCATCCTCTACACAGGTGCAGAAGCAAGTTTTGCAGAGCCTGTGTTTCAGACAATTTTAGAGAGCCTCTTAAAAAAACACAAAATTACACGTACAAGTTAGGCACACAATGAATATTTATTTGCAAAGAGAAAATAAACTACAAAAGTCACACATTTTAAAAAGCTACCAAATACCATAATCACAAAATTCAGAAAAATAACAATGTTCTTATTAATTTACTGCTTCATGTGCTTTTACAATGCCGTCTTTCCTACATTTTTTGGCTGCATACTCTTTGATTGCTTCTGATTCATATGACAACAATTTTGAAATATCACTTTTCATAAAGAGAGTAGGAAGATAGTTCAGTCTTTCCTATGGCACAGCAAATGGAAATTTGTTTTTTTTTTTTCTTTTTTTTTTTTTTAGACGGGTCTTGGCTCTGCGCCAGGCTGAGTACACGTGGCCGGATCTCAGGGCTCACTGCTAAAGCTCGCCTCCTGGTTCACGCATTCTCTGTCTCAGCCTCGGGATGGTAGCTGGGACTACAGGCGCCCGCCTCGTCGGCCCGGCTAGTTTTTTGTATTTTTTGTAGAGACGGTGGTTTCACCGTATTGCCAGGATGGTCTCGATCTCCTGACCGTCATGGATCGCCCGTCTCGGCCTCCCAATAGTGCTGGTTACAGGGCTTGAGCCACCGCGCCCGGCCCGAATTTTTCTTTTATTAATTATTATTATTTTTATTATTATTTTTTTTTTTTTTTTTGAGGATGGAGTCTCCTCTGTCACCCAGGCTGGAGTGCAGTTGGCCAGATCTCGGCTCACTGGCAAGCTCCGCCTCCCGGTTCACGCCATTCTCCTGCCTCAGCCTCCCGAGGGCTGGGTGACTACAGGCTGCCGCCCTCGCCCGGCTAGTTTTTGTATTTTTTAGTAGAGACGGGGTTTCACGTGTTAGCCGGATGGTCTCGATCTCCTGACTCGTGATCCGGCCCGTCTCGGCCTCCAAAGTGCTGAGATTACGGGCTTGAGCCACCGCGCCCGGCCTGTTCTTTATTATTGATAGTCATGATGAGAAAACATGCCACTTCATACAGACATATACTTGCTGCTTCTGGTGTTACTGCAGATTTGGTCCTACAAAGACAGAATCTTGATAAATTTTATTCTCCCGGATTCTAGTCAAAAAAGAAAAAAAACCATATGGTACATTTTTTGTTGTACATGCTGAATTATTATGTTTCTGGTAGACTTTTGTGAGAATCAAAATCCTTTTCATACCTCTGACAGTTGGAACTTTCCCCAGACTAGCTTCTGGTTCTATACATTTCAAACCAGGTCTCTTCCACTTCTGTAAAATTCTGTACCTGTTGTCCTTGGCCATGTTTTTACTGAGACATGGCCCAGGGTCCTGTAACTTTGGATCTTGACCCCTGTGAGTTGGCACGGGACAGTAGTACTATTACTGGACGTCACTCTTACGTTGTGCAGCTGGCATTCACTTACCTGAATCCTGTGACAGTAAATGAAATGGCAGCTCCCTGGAAGGGGCCTGGACAATGAGGCGCCAGAAGCATAAACTTCTTTGGCTTTGTGGATATGCTGCACAAAATGATAAAAGAATGATGTCCGTCACAGCCTGTTTTTAATGATGAAAAACTGGGGAAACCTAAATGGTCATCAGTACAGGACTGGTTAGAATATGGGATGTCCATATAATACACTCCTTTGCAAAATGAAAACATGCAAGTAAATGTCTTAGAAAAAATGGCTGGGTGCAGTGACTCACGCCTGTAATCCCAGCTGTTTGGGAGGCCAAGGTGGGCAGATCACTTGAGGTTGGGAGTTCAAGACTAGCCTGCTCAATGTGGTAAAATCCCATCTCTACTTAAAAAAAAAAAAAAAAAAAAAAAAAAGCTAGGCATGGTGGCATGTGCCTGAAATCCCAGCCACTTGGGAGGCTGAGGTAGGAGATCACTTGAACCCAGGAGGCGGAGGTTGCAGTGAGCTGAGATCATGCCACTGCACTCCAGCCCACAACAGAGTATGACTTCATCTCAAGAAAAAAAATGTCTTAGGAAAAAATGAAGTAAACATCTAGATTTGTACAAGGCAAGGTATCTTCTTTCCTCATGGTAAAGTAAAAACACAAGCTACAAGATAGTATAGATAGTATAATCGTGTTTGTATATTTCAAAAATTGGAAATTGGTATATTTGTAAATGCACAGACACATTTTGGAGCATAGTTAAGAAACTGAGAAGTAATTGTCTCTGGGGTGTTTGGACTGAGAATTTGGGGAAGAAAAGAGGAAGTTTTAGTTTCACTTTTTACCAATACTGTTTGAGTTATTTAACTTTGAGTATATATTATTAACATATATACTCACTTGCAGATGACAGCACCCCAACTCAAAAGAGATTAAGGAAAAAAGGAAATGTATTAGTTCCTGTAACTGGCTGGGAGCATTGGGCAGTGCTGGATCCAGGTGCTCAAAAGGTGTCATCATGATTCTGCCTTTTTAAATCTCTTGGTCATCTTTCTTCCTCTTTGGCTGAATCCTCAGGCAGGCTTTCCCTTTGCAGTAGCAAATGGTCACCAGTCACCCCAGACTTAAGCTTTTATCAGCTCAGCCATCCCTGTGAAAAGAAAGAGAAATCTTTTTCCCTAAAGTTTCCACCGAAAGCTGTGGTGTTGACTCTGTTGCATCCTTTCTGGTCATACATCCATCCCTGGACCATTTATGAAGCCTGGAAAGATGAATTAGGCTGAGGGACCAGGTGAGATCATATGGTCACCCTGGACCAGAGGTGGGTTCAGTTTCACCCAAACCAGATAGGCTGAGCCATTGCCTGAGAGGGAGGAGGGATTCTAGGAAGAAAAACTGAGGTGCTATTCCCTAACAATGAGAAAATGGTCACCATCAGGCAAGAACATCTATTTGCCACATACACATTCCTTTTACAATTTTAAAGGGAGAGAGAATTTTTAAAAGAGTGTGAATTGTCAGGGGAAAATGTCAGAGCAAGTCAAATATCTCAGCCTTGCTAGTAAAGCAAAATAGAAATTATTGACAACAATTGAACAAAGGATAGAGAAAATTCCTTTCTACTATCTTTTCAAAAGAATCAAAAGTTGCATTTGTTTGCTGGAATAATTATGCTGGTTGAATAATTAATGGTAAATATTGGGTTGAATTAAATAAATTATAGTATATTTGTATAATGGGGAATATACAGCCCTTAAAAGGATATAGTAGATGAATATTAATATAGGAAAATTTGCCACAATTACCTTAAGAAAAAAATGCAGGTTACAAAACAATATTTATAATATGATCTCACTTTTATTTTAAAATGTGGATGTACGTATGTATAGTAGAAAACTTGAAACTAGCCTACAATTGTTTCATCAGCAGCTTTTCTGGGTGGATAGGTTATGAATGACTTTTATTTTATTTTCTTTCCATTTTTTGTATTTTCCAAGTTTTCTCCGATGAATATTTATTGCCTTTTTAAATGTAATTTTAATTGTTATTAGTTATTACTTTAGAAAGTCAAACAGTCCTATAAAACATAATGAAAAGCAGTATCCTGTCTCTGTCTTCACCCTGGTCCTCATTTCCAGAGGCAAGCGCATTCAATGCTTTAGATGTTTTTTTAAGTATTTACTTCCATTTTTCTAAATAACAAGTTTATATTGCTATTCTTGATACTTCAAATTTATATATTACATATTGACTTTCTAATAAGGAGTACGAAGACAATTACGTTACAGCACCCTTTGAATACAATTCTTTGTTCATCTTCCCAACATGACTTAAGTCACTTATACCACGCCCGGCCCAATTCTTATTTTTATTCAATTTGTATTTGTTGTTTTTATGACTTGGACCATGTGTTATTTACTGCTGATCCAGGTCATGTAATTACATTTCCTTTCCTGACACCTATTTCTTTTAAGGACTTTAATTTGACCCTGAAAACCCTGCCACTAAATGAAGACCTGTTAAATGGAAGAAAAAAAAACCTCATGAATATTAACAGGAGAAAGTATTAATGCATCCCAACCCAAGATGCTCAACTTTCACAGATAGGAAAAAATATCAAATGAACAATAAAAACAAGCTTAAATAAATAATACACAATGAGTTGTTATAATAAAGACTTGACTTTATTCACCAAAGGAGGAGGAGTAGACTTGAGTGTGTGATGGAAGAAGGAGTCATTCTCTGGAAGGTGTGTTCTTGTTGCACCATTGTATTCATCAACTTTTGGGGGTCATAGTTATCATTTGCTCAAGCTGCACTTAAAAACAATATGGAACTACACCTGTAAGGCTAAATAAAAGCTAAATATGAGAGTACCTCAAAACGTGGAAACAGTATGCACACCCAAAAGACTAAAGTGTTGTAGAAGGTCTTTCTTATTTGACACTCCTTGCGTAACAAAGCACTTGGGGCTCATCTATACGTGGCAAGTAACTCAAATTTGCCCAGTATGCTGGTCTATGAATGGAAATGTTGAATCAGTTAGTAGGTATGTCATTGCCTGAAATTGTAATGTTAAATTATCATGTCTTGCAGCACATATATTTAGTGTGCTTCTGGGTAAAAATTTGTTATCCCCAAAACAAAAATAAAAGACAAATAATAGTTGTCTGAAAAGTGGAATAATTTTTCAAGATATATTATGGAGAGGAAAATTTAAGAGTCCTTATGAGATAATTACAGAATGTTTTATTTTTCTTATATTTAATTGTTTTTTAAAAAAAATGTTTGGTGTTTGTCAAATTTCTGGTGAAATATTTGTACAGCTATAGAATGCCTCTCTACATAACAAAACCTGTCAGATAATCTACCACTTTTATTTTTTATCCCCAGAGACACTTTCTAGATATCTCTCTTCTCCTGCTCTACTCTGGATTAGTTTTCCTTTTGAATTGCTGTACAGCTGTTTTCTTGGCCTTTTCTTTTCCATCCTCCTGAAAATTCCCGGTCTCTTCTCACCTGTGCTGGATTACCTGTTGATCCCATTCCTTTTCTTCAGTTTACTCCTTCATTTTGATGGAGCATATCCTTCAGTAACTTTTTAAGAAAGGTATATGGGAGGTAATTTTTTAAAGACCCTGCATTTTCTAAAAATGTCTCTATTCTATATTCGCTTCTGACTGATAGTTTGGCAGGCTAAAGAATTCAAAGTTAGAAATAACTTTCCTTCTGAATTTTAAAAGCACTGTTCTGTCATTTTCTAGTTTGATGACATTTTGATGTCTATTTTTCCCTGAGAGCTTTTATTCATTTCTGGTGACCTAAAGTTTTGGAATGACAGACTTCGATTTGAGAATTCCTACATTATGCTAGGCTCTTTGAAGTCCTCCTTAATCTAGAAACTTAGATTCCTCCATTCATTAAAGTTCTTCTATTTCTTTCTTTGATGTTTCCCCTCCTCCATTGTCTCTCTTGGTTATTTAGACTTTGGATCTCCAGACAGATCTCACTTTCTCTCATTTTCCATTTCTGTTGTAATGTTAGAGTTTCTGGGGAATGTCCTCAACTGAATCTTCTCATCCATCTGTTGCATTTTTATTTCGGCTCTCACATTTTTCATTTCTATGAGTTCGTTCTTGTTCTTCTCTTTTTATGAACTTCATTCTTATTTTATAGTTGCAATATCTTCTCTCATCATGACTACTAATCATGTGTATATACATATTTTTTTGAGACGGAGTCTCGCACTTTCACCCAGGCTGGAGTGCAGTGGCGCGATCTCGGCTCACTGCAAGCCCCGACTCCTAGGTTCATGCCATTCTCCTGCCTCAGCCTCCCGAGTATCTGGGACTACAGGTGCCAACTACCACACCCAGCTAATTTTTTGTATTTTTAGTAGAGACGGGGTTTCACCCTTTTAGCAAGGATGGTCTTAATCTCCTGATCTCATGATCCACCCACCTTGGCCTCTCAAAGTGCTGGGATTACAGGTGTTAGCCACCGCACCTGGCCCATATGTATGTGTGTGTGTGTGTATATATATATATTTTTTTTTCTTTTTCTTTTGAGATGAAGTCTCACTCTGTTGCCCACGCTGAAGTGCAATGGGGTGATCTTGGCCCACTACAACCTCCACCTCCCAGGTTCAAGCAATGCTTCTTCCTCAGCCTCCTGAATAGCTGGGACTATAGGTGCGTGCCACCACACGTGGCTAATTTTTGTATTTTTAGTACAGACAGGGTTTCACTGTGTTGGTCAGTATTATTTTGCCCCTGCTTTGTATTAATTGTGTCAATTACTTCCTTCTTCCCTCCCTCCCTCCTTTCTTCCTTTCTTTTCTCATCTCTTTCTCCCTTTCTTTTCTCATCTCTTTCTCCCTTTCTTGTGCTCTTTATGATTGTTATTTTTAGTCTCTATCTTCCATGTCAAAATCAGTCCCTCAGTATCTAATGAACCTCTAGGAGAGAGGCTCTAAACTGCCGATTGGAGGTTCTTGGCTTGTTAGTGTGGCTTAGCAGCTGGTGAACTTCACTATAGGCTGACTGAGTGGGACCTGGCTGTTTCACTTGGGAATCCTTGTTGTTCATATTTTTAAGCCAATTATCTGGGCTGATTAGAACTCTCCAGCCTCCTACCTGGCATGGGGTGGTTTAGGTTTGGCTGTAGCTTTATGGGACCCAGGTAGGGACACCATATTTGACAATCCAACTTTTCACAATGTAAATCCTGTGTGTAGTAGGCATCTTCTACCTCTCTCAGGTATACGCCACGTCTATGAGTTGACCTCACCAGAAAGTAAAGTTCCTATCTCTGCTTGGGTATAGAAGGGGTAGTTACCAGACCATAAGGATTGAGGTTGGAGGTCTGAGCATCTAGATTCTCCTTTTTAAAGGTCAGCTATGTTTAAAAGGACATCATACATAATGTTTTGATGTAAAAGAAAATATTTTAATGGGGGAGGGCAATTATACTCCACTTAAAGCAAATCCCACCTCATTAAGACCAAATGATTCCAAGAGTGCACACATCCTAGTACTGCAAGATATCTGATTGTTCACCAAGAAAATTTCCAGTGAGCAAAAGCATGAGCAAACTCTTAAACCCTGGAATCTAAAGAACAATAAAAGTGGATGTCCCGAGGACATCATATCCCATCACCACTGAAGTTGCCTTGTATATTACCACGGCTAAAACTTCCTACCCTCAGCCATTATGTCAGCAGGCAATGAAGGCTATATGGGTGCCTTTCTTTTTTTTCTTTTTTCTTTTCCAAGACAGAGTGTCGCTTTGTTGCCCAAGCTGGAGTGCAGTGGCGCAATCTCGGCTCACTGCAAGCTCCACCTCCTGGGTTCAAGCGAGTCTCGTGCCTCAGGCCTCTCAGGTAGCTGGGGTTACAGGTGTGTGCCACCAAGCCTAGCTGTTTTTTTTTTTTTTAAAGAGATGGGGTTTTGCCCTGTTGGCCAGGCTGGTCTCAAACTCCTGGGCTCAAGTTATCTGCCTGCCTCAGCCTCCCAGAGTGCTGGGATCACATGCATGAGCCACGGCACCCGGCCAATGGGTGCCTTTCTGTGAATTAAAGGCATGATTAATAAACCTATTTTTTGGCCACCATTTATTTAGCACCTACTAGGTGCCAGGCCTTGGACCAGGTGCTTTTAACATGTTATTTCATACATGTATTATCACGTAAGTTGGTATGGGTTATGTCCTACACAATCCAAGGGCTGTCATTTATTTTATAGCCCATATCGATGATGGCTCCATGGAATACTATGCAGCCATAAAAAAGGATGAGTCCATGTCCTTTGTAGGGACATGGATGAAGCTGGAAACCATCATTCTCAGCAAACTATCACAAGGACAGAAAACCAAACACCGCATGTTCTCACTCATAGGTGGGAACTGAACAATGAGAACACTTGGACACAGGATGGGGAACATCACACACCAGGGCCTGTCATGGGGTGGGGGGAGAAGGGAAGGATAGCATTAGGAGACATACCTAATGTAAATGACGAGTTAATGGGTGCAGCACACCAACATGGCACATGTATACATATGTAACAAACCTGCACATTGTGTACATGTACCCTAGAACTTAAAGCATTTAAAAAAAAAAAAAGCATTCAAATCTGCCTGGATTGGGAACAGGGCAAATGAATCTCATGCACAAGGAGAACTTGATATGTAAACATCTGCATGTGTGTGTGTTTGCTTGTGCACATGTTCAGGTACCTCCCATTCATACAGAAGGCAGACTTTCATGGGTTTTCATTCCCATGGCAGTGTTTCCAAGTTTCATATTTGTATTTCTGCACATACACAAACCAACCTTGGCACAAGCATGCACATGCATGATACACATGCACACACCGTGTTGCACACATGAGCAACGTGTGCACACATGAGCCCATGTGCACACATGTTCCTCCACCCCAACCCCTAACCCAAGGGGTGAGGCTCTCTGGTAGGGCAGCTACTTCACTATTCCTGGCTTGCAGGATTTATGTCCTTACAGTCATGTTGCACTGAAGTTCCTTGCTAGACACTGCACCTGCTCCAAGCATGGCTCTCTGTTCCTCTTCCCCAACCCTCTTGCTAGCTCAGACTGTACTTTCTAAGTCCCTTCTTGAAAGGACACCTCCCTTCAAGACTCAGGAACCTCTAGTGGTCTGACTGCAAAGGAGAGTGAGGACACTAGATAAACAAATACCAGTCCTGGCCCCAGGTGTCACTGAGAGAAGCCACAACACTGAGCCAGAGTTTAAAATGGCAATGGCTTTCTGGAGGACTTTCCTATGTGGCAAGGCATGCTGAGGTCTAGACTGGGGGCAGCTTTCAGGGTAGAACCAGCACCTGCTGGAAACAGTTCGTGTCATTATATAGCCCCTAGCCCCTCCATCCTACCCCATCTGCCCTCTCTGCCATAGTGAAAGTAGAGTCCTGGTAAAAGCACTAACTGTAGAATCAGGTGGTTTGGGGATTAGAATCTCAGCTCCAATACTTGATAGCTGTGAGAAGTTCAACCAGTTTCTTATTCTCTCTGAACCATGATTTCATCATCTGTTGAATGATCTGAACTCCTTAGAATTACTGGAAGGATTTAAATCAGAGTCACCATGTATTGCTGCTGTATAGTATTTGCTGTATAGTATTGCTGTATAGTATTCCATGGTGTGTGTATGTACCACATTTTTGTTATTTTTCTTTATCCAGTCTGTCATTGATGGATATTTAGGTTGATTCCATGTCTTCGATACTGTGAATCATGCTGCAATGAACATACGCATGCCTGTGTCTCTATAGTAGAATAATTTATATTCCTTTGGGTATATACCCACTAATGGGATTGCTGGGTTGAATGGTAGTTCTGCTTTTAGCTCTTTGAGGAATCGCCACACTGTCTTCCACAATAGCTGAACTAATTTACACTCCCACCGACAGTGTATAAGCATTCCTTTTTCCCCACAACCTCGCCAGCATGTTATTTTTTTACTTTTTAATAATAGCTATTCTGACTGGTGTGAGGTAGTATGTCATTGTGGTTATAATTTGCATTTCTCTAATGATCATTGATACTGAGCTTTTTTTCATATGCTTGTTGGCCACATGTATGAGGTCAGAGATTTTCATCTATTTCATTTACTGCCTCATCTCCAGCAATTAGAACAGTGCCTGACCTATAATAGATGCTCAATAAACATTTGTTGCATTTGTGAATGTGTCAGAATGAGCCCATATTTGGGGTTAGATATGGGTTCAGATGTGTCCACAGCCAATTATGAACAGTGAGACCTGGGTACCTGACTTCACCTCTCAGAGTCTCAATTTTCTTATCTGAAAGTTGGATATGACGTCTATTTCATAAGGTCCTGGGAAATGTCAACAAGGTAATGCATATAAAGGGTTGAACACACTGTCTGGCTAGGAAATAAGTAACTGACAAGTTGTATTACTATTGCAAGAAGAGTAAGTGGTTGCTACTTCCGAGGTGCTTGAGAACATTTCAACAGAAACACAAAGAAAAATAAAAAGCATCCCAAAGGATTATAAATCATGCTGCTATAAAGACACATGCACACGTATGTTTATTGTGGCACCATTCACAATAGCAAAGACTTGGACCAACCCAAATGTCCATCAATGATAGACTGGATTAAGAAAAATAACAAAAATGTGGTACATACACACACCATGGAATACTATGCAGCCATAAAAAGGAATGAGATCATGTCCTTTGCAGGGACATGGATGGAGCTGGAAGCCATTATCCTCAGCAAACTAACACAGGAACAGAAAACCAAATACCTCATGTTCTCACTTATAAGTAGGAGCTAAATGATAAGAACACATGGACACACGGGGGTAACAACACACACTGGGGCCTTTTAGAGGGCGGAGGGTTGGAGGAGGGAGAGGATCAAGACAAACAGCTAATGGATACTAGGCTTAATACCTGGGTGATGAAATAATCTGTACAACAAGCCCCCATGACATAAGTTTACCTATGTAACAAACCTGCACTTGTACCCCTGAACTTAAAAAAAAATGCCTGCCTTCCTGAAGCTTACATTATATAAGTGGAAACAGATCAAACAATTTAAACAGTAAAACATATCAAGTGTAAATAATAAGGTTAAGTAGGGAAAAGCAGAGCAAGGAAGAAAAGCAGCAATTTGAAGTGGCTTTGGATGTAGTGACCAAAGAGAGTTTCACGGAAAAGGTGACATTAAGGGAGCATGCCACGGAGTTATCTAGGAGAAAAGTATTCCAAGCAGAGGAAACAGCCAGTTCAGAGGTCCTGAGCAGGAGTGGTGTCAGCTGTGTTCAAAGAATACTGAGGAAACCAGCATAGCTAGATCACAGGCCATACGGGGGAAAGTAGTGAATATCATATACTTCCTTTTGTGATGAAATTAAAACGTGTATAACCAATGCTATACATACACTGCTGTCTTACCTCTGACAAAGCACATTCACCATACTTTATATTCCTGGCATCTTTCTGTAAAGTCTATAGAGATTGGAGGCTGGGTTTTGTGACTAGGGAAGGAGGGAGAGAACCTTTAGATTTCTACTGATGTCCACTTGCACTGAAGGAATGTGCATGGTTAGTAGGGGGAGGGCTGGACCAGCGGGAGATGAGAAAATGTTAACCCTATCACTGCAATGATGTTGCCCTCAAGCAACTTAGCAGCCAGCCCAGGAGCAGCCCTGAAGGCTCCTGCAAAATTATACCCCTGCAGCCCTGCCTTTCCCCTCTTTGTTGAAGCTAAAAGGGAAACTCTGTTTAACTCTTAGGACCACATATTTAGCTAACCTGCTCTGGCCTGAGTGATATTTTATGAGAAATTAAGCTCATAGCTGATCATCTTTCACACTGAGGCGGTGGTTAATGTATCCTGGGGAGACCTCACTGTTGAGCCAGCCTCTCTGTTATTGTCAGGGCTGGGGCCTGGGCCTGGGCCTGGGCTGGAGAAATGGCCCCTGTCTTGCCTTGGTTCCAGACACAAGCCGAGTCTGGGGTTTTGGAGATCTTAAGGAAAGCAGGGCCAACCCAAAGGAAATCAGACACAGAGAACAAAACAAATTGAATTTTTTGAGGAAATTGCTTTTGCCTCCCATGCCTCCTTCCCTTTTATTTAATTTTTGGGATTCTGTGTGAGTTAGTTACAAACAGTCAACTCAGTATTTTCTACCTATTAATAAATATTAAATATTAAAGAATCTAATTCTGGATGGCTGGTGGATCTGGGTGGGCACAGTGCCAGTTGCTGCCGTACCTCAGCTTCTTTTCTGGGGCTTCTTCTCCTACACTGACCGATGGTGCCTTTTGACTCCCATCTCCCTGGTCATAGGGAGTTGGTCTGTCACCTAAGGACAGCCAATCCATACACTGATCACCAACACATGAAGTGGTGCTGGGCACAAGTTGGATCTAATTGGGACAAGGGTAACTATCTGAGCCATTCAGTTCCCCTCACAGTTCCCCAAAATGTGGGGACTTATGTGCTTGGTGGCATGAGTTAAAGCTAAAGGCACAAAGAGAGGCAGAGACAGAGAGCAGCTGAAGGCTGATGAGAGGTAAACAGGTAACTGGCCACAAGAATGTGCTGGGAATGGGTTTGGCAACTCACACCTGCAATCTCAGCACTTTGGGAGGCCGAGGCAGGAGGGTCACTCAAGCCCAGGAGTTCAAGACCAGCCTGGGCAATGTAGGGAGAACCCGTCTCTACAAAAAATAAGGGCAAAGTCTGAGTCCTGTCCTCTCGCTCTCCTCCCCAGATGTGATGAGTTTCACCACTCGCTCCACCTTCTCCACCAACTGCCAGTCCCTGGGCTCTGTCCAGGTGCCCAGCTATGGCACCCGGCCAGTCAGCAGGGTGACCAGCGTCTATGCAGGCGCTGGGGGCTCTGGTTCCCAGATCTCTGTGTCCCACTCCACCAGCTTCCAGGGTGGCATGGGGTCCGGGGGCCTGGCTGCGGGGATGGTTGAGGGTCTGGCAGGAATGGAAGGCATGCAGAACAAGAAGGAGACCATGCAAAGCCTGAACAACTGCCTGGCCTCCTACCTGGACAGAGTGAGGAGCCTGGAGACTGAGAATGGAAACTGGAGAGCAAAATCCAGGAGCACCTGGAGAAGAAGGGACCCCAGGTCAGAGACTGGAGCCATTACTTCAAGATCATCGAGGACCTAAGGGCTCAGATCTTCGCAAATACTGTGGACAATGCCCACATCGTTCTGCAGATCGACAATGCCCGTCTTACTGCTGATGACTTTAGAGTCAGGTATGAGACAGAGCTGACCATGCACCAGTCTGTGGAGAGTGACATCCATAAACTCCGCAAAGTCATTGATGACACCAATGTCACTCGGCTGCAGGTGGAGACAGATTGAGGCTCTCAAGGAGGAGCTGCTTTTCATGAAGAAGAACCATGAAGAGGAAGTAAAAGGCCCGCAAGCCCAGATTGCCAGCTCTGGGTTGACTGTGGAGGTAGGAGCCCCCAAATCTCAGGACCTCGCCAAGATCATGGCAGACATTGTGGCCCAATTTGATGAGCTGGCTCGGAAGAACCTACAGGAGCTAGACAAGTAGTACTCTCAGCAGACTGAGGAGAGCACCACAGTGGTCACCACACAGTCCACGGAGGTTGGAGCTGCTGAGATGACACTCACGTTGCTGAGACGTATGGTCTAGTCCTTGGAGATTGACCTGGACTCAGTGAGAAATCTGAAGGCCAGATTGGAGAACAGCCTGAGGGAGGTGGAGGCCCGCTACACCCTGCAGATGGAGCAGCTCAACGGGATCGTGCTGCACCTGAAGTCAGAGCTGGCACAGACCTGGGCAGAGGGACAGTGCCAGGCCCAGGAGTACGAGGCCCTGTTGAACATCAANCCAAATCTCAGGACCTCGCCAAGATCATGGCAGACATTGTGGCCCAATTTGATGAGCTGGCTCGGAAGAACCTACAGGAGCTAGACAAGTAGTACTCTCAGCAGACTGAGGAGAGCACCACAGTGGTCACCACACAGTCCACGGAGGTTGGAGCTGCTGAGATGACACTCACGTTGCTGAGACGTATGGTCTAGTCCTTGGAGATTGACCTGGACTCAGTGAGAAATCTGAAGGCCAGATTGGAGAACAGCCTGAGGGAGGTGGAGGCCCGCTACACCCTGCAGATGGAGCAGCTCAACGGGATCGTGCTGCACCTGAAGTCAGAGCTGGCACAGACCTGGGCAGAGGGACAGTGCCAGGCCCAGGAGTACGAGGCCCTGTTGAACATCAAGGTCAAGCTGGAGGTTGAGATCTCCACCTACTGCAGCGAGGGCTTCAATCTTGGTGATGCTCTGGACGTCAGTAACTCCATGCAAACCATCCAGAAGACCACCCCCCACTGGATAGTGGATGGCAAAGTGGTGTCTGAGACCAATGACACCAAAGTTCTGAGACATTAAGCCAGGAGAAGCAGGGTACTCTTTGGGGAGCAGGAGGCCAATAAAAAGTTCAGAGGTCAGGCTGGGTGCAATGGCTCACACGTGTAATCCCAGCACTCTGGGAGTCCGAGGCAGGCAGATCACCTCAGGTCAGCAGCCTGGCCAACATGGTGAAACCCCATCACTATGAAAATACAAAAATTAACTGGGCATGATGGCAGGTGCCTATAATCCTAGCTACTTGGGAGGCTGGGGCAGAAGAATTGCTTGAACCTGGGAGGCAGAGGTTGCAGTGAGCCGAATTCATGCCATTGCACTCCAGCCTGGGTGACAGAGCGAGACTCTGTCTCAAAAAGAAAAAAAAGTTCAGAGGTCAAAATAAATAAATAAAATAAAATAAGATAAAATAGCCAGGACAGTGGCACAAACCTGTAGTCCCAGCTACTCAGGAGGCTGAGGTAGGAGGATCACTTGAGCCTTGGAGGTTGAGGCTGCAGTGAGCTGAGATTGCCCCATGGCACTTCAGCCTGGGTGGCAGAGACCCTGTCTCAAAAAATTAAAAAATGTGCTGGATCCCAGAGGACCTCTCTCTTCCCTCCACTGTTCTTTCTCTCCTTTTCTCCCCAGTTCTTTTTTGCCATCGTTTTCTCTTCCCACCTCCAAGTCTGCTTCTCTCAATGTATGACTTCATACATTCCAGAGGCAAAAGAGGAAGAATGGGAGGGAGGCCTGGTCCCAAACTATGTAAGCTGTAGGCTTACATCACTCTAGTTGGAAATTCCAGTGGAAGAAAAGAGTTTCTCTTTCCTGGAGCTCATATATAAAATTCTGGGAAAACCCCTAATTGGTCAGTGTGGGTCACATGCTATCCTTCTCTTGGCAAGTTACTATGGCCAGGGGGATGGGTTATTTGATTATCTGGCTTAGGTCACATGTCAAGACCAGTGGCCAGGCAGGCAGCCCCCATGAATCAAATGAAATGGAGGAGTAACTCATTGCAGTAGTTACCGCTACCAGAGGGAGAGGTTGAGAGCAGTGATGGCCATATTAGACCTACGCATTAGCCATCGACATTTAGTAATCCACCCTGTTCTAGGCACGATGGGAAAGGAAGTACAGACACAGATCCTCCCCATGTTGGAAAAAATGGCAAACTCCACAGAGAGTTGCAGACTTACTTTGTAAGTATCAGCACTTACAAAGCAGCCCATCTCCACTGGAAAACTGGACTTCCTCATATTGTCTAATTCTTTTCTAAGCTCCAAGCCCCCTGCCCCTCTGATTCACAAGGGCTTCACTCAGGACAGCATGGGGAACCTTTGGAAGGTAGGTTAGGCCCACTTCCCTGGCACCCTTGGGCATATTCTTAGGCTGTAGATCATATGACAATTCAAGAAACGGAGGTGGGGTGGGGTGGAGATGAACGAGTGCAGAGCAATCACTGTCCTAACCTGAAGACAGCCAGGAAAGGTCAGGTGACCCAGAGGACTCTAGGTCAATAACAGATTGGCTGCCAGGATAGTCTTACCTAGCTTGGGGGTAGAGTATGAGGAAATACTTCAAATAATACAGGCTTCAGAGAAAACAAAACAAAACAAACAAAACAAAAAATAAACACAGGATCTTTTGCAACGAGTAGTGAAGAGGAGGTCCTTTAACCTGGACAACCTGATTAGTGCAGCTCACCAACTGTTGGTCCAACTCCTAGAAAGAAGGAATGAGCCGAGGATGGGAGGGGCATGGCTTTCAGCTTCAGGAGCAGGTAAGAAGGAAGGCAGGAGGGACATGTAGCATGGAAAATAGTTTGGTAAGTTCCACCCCTGGAATCAGAGTTGAAAAGAACTTATAGATACCTTCATAGGGGCTGTCAGGAACTAAGGCCTAGCATCAAAAAACAGAGGGAGAGAAAGATTATAAGGAAGAAGATGAGGCTCTGTACTGAATAGATTAATTGTAGAATAATAGATGTCCCTTTCACTCAGTGAGGGCCTCTGGACTGGGTGACACTCAGTAGAAGGCAACTGTAACTGGATATGATTATGAGGAAGGACCACATCATCCAAGGCCAAGATGGGCCATGGGCAGGTCCTCCACCTATCCTGCTGGTGTACTGTACAATCTTGGGGGGCTCCATTCCTATTTTGATCTATGTCTATGGTGCTTCCTTCAGTGGTGTGGTGCAGAACCTGACTGACCATAGCAGTAAAGCATTTCCTTGATATCTCAATGGCTAGATGGGTACAGCACAGCTAATGACTTATGCAACAACAAATGTGTCTGAAAACCAACCAGGAACAGTACTGAGCCCCGGGGATCAGGCAGGTGCTGTGATTCTTGGAAGAGACAGTCACAGGGGGCTGTGTTCATATAATTGTCCAAGTTGTAGGGACAGAGAGAAGGGAGTATTTCATTCTGTCTGGAGAGAGTGGTCAGAGAAGACTTCAGCAAGAAGGTGATACTTGAGCTAAGGCTGAAAGATGAAGAGTTAACCAGACAGATCAAAAGCGGTGAGAGGGCCCATTTCTGGAAGAAGAAATAACACAAACAAAGGCAAAGAACTGCTGGTTCATGTCCTGCCTAACAGGAAAGCCAGTTTAGATATTTGAGTTTGCAGTGGCATAGAATGTAGAGTTTAGCAGGCATGTGGGAACTTGGATCTGGAAGGGCTTTAAGTGTTTCGCTAAAAGGTTAGATCTCCATACTGGAGGTATATGGAGGGGCAAGAATCGAGGTCTTGTGTAATCCATGGAACCTCCATCTTGCTATGTGTCTGCTTACTGAAAGGTCTGCTATAGTCTGAATATGTTCCCCCAGAATTTATATGTTGAAGCTTAATTACCAATGTGATAGTATTAAGAGATGGAGGCTTTAAGAGATGATTAAGTCATGAAGACAGAGCCTTCATGAATAAGATTAGTCACCTAGGTAAAGAGGTTGAAGGGAGTTCCCAGTTCCCTTCTACCATGTGAGGATGCAGCAAGAGGCATCATCTATGAAGTATCTATGAGCCTTCACCAGACACCAGATCTGCTAGTGCCTGGTTCATGGACTTCCCAGCCTCCAGAACTGTGAGCAATACATTTCTATTATTCATAAATTACCTAGTGTAAGGTATTTTGTTATAGCAACCTGAATGGACTAGGATGGGGCCTATGTTTACTAGGTCCTTTATTGCATGAACGAATGCCTCCTGGGCAGGCAGATACTGTGACAGAGTGAAGTTGACAGGTGTTAGAGCCAATGTGCATCTGCAGGGACTCTGGGTGACTGAAGCATGTGTGTCCTGTTTAAAGGGACAGTCATTACTCAGCTCTAGTTAATTGTTGCCATGAAAAAATGTGGTCTCAGTTTTGCCAGCTCCCTTGATTTTTCAAGAGAAGCCAGAAATCAAGGTTTTAGGTAAAATTTTCTCTGCTTTAAATGAAAGCAACTAATTCAAATGTTTTCAAAACATCATGCAGGCCAAACAAAATTCAAGCATAAGCAGGATTTAGCTAAGCCACCTTGTTCTCCTACCTTCCCATTCATCACCTACCCACCCATCCAACCATCCATTCACCCACCCATATACACATCCATCCGTTTGTCCATTCATCCATGCACACTCCTTCCATCCACATAACCATACATACATAACCATACATCTACCCACTAATCTATCCATGCACCTATCTATCCATTCATCCATCTATCCATCTACCCACTTTCCAACCATACACCCTTCCACCTACACTTATATACATATCTGTCCATCCATCCATCCATCCATCCATCCACCCATAAACATACACAGCCATACATCCACCCCACTAATCTTTCTACCCACATATCCTTCCATCCATCCATCCATCCACCATCCATCCTCCACTGTTAAAGTACACTCCCTCTGAAACCTTTACAAGATGGAAATATTCATTTTGTTCCATTTTCTCCACTTGCCCTTGGTCTTAGAAGTTCTGCTTCCCTCCAAATTCAGGCAAATTATGTTTGTAAAGTAGTGCAAATACGAGTGAGGTTGTGCCTACCTCTCTTTACAGGGAATTTTTTGCTTTCTCTTTATGTCCTTGCTGTGCAGCCTGAAGTAGGAGTGTATTTTTTTCTCCCCTTGGATTTGAGCCTTCATAAGTGTTCCAGAACAAAATTAAACCAAATAGAGAATTAGATTCTCCTCCCTTTTCTTGGAAATATCTTGCCACTGGGCCAGGCTCCCTGGGAATTAAATAACTCTTCAAAAGGAGATCAGAAATAGATTTCTCAGTGGGGTTTCTAGATGTCAGTAAATGGATTTATGGAAAATGGGTTAGGTTTGGCAAATTTTAAATTGTGATTGGATGAATGTGCAATGTGTCTCTGTAAATAACCCCTTTTCACTTTCTCCTTCTCTATATTCAGTTGGAACTCTTCCTCCTTAATATCTGGCTTCCATTGTCCTTCCTTACTTTACCTAAATGTTTTACCTAAATATCTCCTCCAGCCTGAGGTTAGAGGATTGGAAAGGGAGAAGGTCAGATAACTAATACTTACTGTGCTAAATTCTTGATCTATGTGATAGCATTTATATTTCTGATTTCCATGGCAGATATCCCAGCATGATCTAAGTAGGAGGACATTACTAGATATACATGCTTTGAGCTTCAATTTTTTCATTTGTCAAATGGAACAAAGCTTCCATATCTCCTTTCCCAACCAAATGAAAATATCTTCAAAGGGTCTGCCAAGGTACCTGACAACACCACCATGACTAGTCATCCCTCAAGGAATTAAAACTTTGCTAAAATGTATATGCTCTCTGGGAGTTCATCCCACTGTCAAATCAGCTTTTATTATTATTCAAATGTATTTGTGAGATTAGGAGGCCCAGAGAGTATGGAACACAGGGAGGGTAGGTCTTGATGGATTTTGATGGAGCCAGGGGGAGGTCTGCATAGACGCTGCTGGGAAGGAACATGAGAGAGAAGCATGATCCTGTGGCACCTTGGGGACAGTTTGAAGGCTGTCTGGGGAAGGAATGGAAAAAGAAGCAGTGGATGCCTTTCCTCTCACCTCTAGACCATTCATTTGGTCTGCTACTTTTTCAGCTGAACACTTCCCCATCGTGAGGAAATGGTGCATCAGAACAGGACGGTGTCATAAACTGAGCAGTTCTTATCATCCATACCCCCTCAGTCTTCCTTTCTATCAAATGGACAGAATTGCTGTGAGAAATTCAGCAAGATAAATTAAGGTAATGTTTGTGCAAGGCCCTGACTTCACCTCCAAGGGGCTGCTTCTGTCTGAGCTCAGTCAATCTGCAGTTGGGCCTCTCCTGATAGAGAGGCCAGAGAGAGAGAGAGGTCTTTACAGCTGGGATCAGGTGTGAGGGTAGAACAGGTGACCCGCCAGTCCTTAATCACCTGCTGATTTGCAAGGGGAGAGGTAAATACAGCAGTCCCTCAGTATTCACAGGGGATTGGTTCTAGGCCTCCCTGCAGATAAAAAAAAATCCAATAATTCTCAAGTCCCTTATATAAAATGGTGTAGTATTTGCATATGACCTAGGCACATCCTTTCGTATACCTTCAATCATCTCTATGATACCTCATACAATGTAAATGCTACATAAATAGTTGTTATACTATATTGTTTTTTATTTGAACTATTTTTGTTGCATTGTTGTTATTTAGTGCTTTGTGTATCTTCCATCTGTGATTGGTGGATGTGGAACCCGACGAAGCAGAAGTCCTGTTGTACAACAGCAGTGGCAGTTCTTGATGCTTATTTTGTGCCAAGCATTTTACAGATGTTATTTCATGTAATACTTTCCATAATCCCCGAAGTAGGAATTCTTTCAATTCCCATTTTATAACTGAGGAAGTAGAGGCATGGTGGGAGGGTGAAATAATTTCCCCAAAGCCCCAGTGAGTGGGATAGTTAGGATGGAGTAGTGGTAACAGAGACCATATGGTCCGCAAAGCCTAAAATATTTACCATCTGGCCCTTGACAGAAAAAGCGTCCTGACTGCTGCTACAGCAGAATGAGCTACTACCAAGGCAGGAGACAGAGGGGGCAAGGGGATGAATACCCTGGCTGCTCCGCCCTCACACTCCAGCCTCTACTTCTGTTACTGCCTCCCACTAGCTGACCCAGGAACCCAGGGAATCTGCTCTCCTGGCTGTGCCCACAACCCCCTCATTTCATTGCTTCCTTGATTGGGGCCTTTCTGATGAGATGGGAGTTTGTGGAAGACTTGGGGCTTCATAGTTTTTTTGTTGGTTTGTTTTTAAGATGAAGTCTCGCTCTGTCACCCAGGCTGGAGTGCAAGTGGCATGATCTTGACTCACTGCAACCTCTGCCTCCTGGGTTCAAGCGATTCTCCTGCCTCAGCCTCCTGAGTAGCTGGGATTACATGCGTCCACCACCATGCCCAGCTAATTTTTGTATTTTTAGGAGAGATGGGGTTTTACCCTGTTGACTAGGCTGGTCTTGAACTCCTGACCTCAGATGATCCACACACTTCCACCTCCCAAAGTGTTGGGATTAGAGGCATGAGCCATGGTGCTCAGCCTTCATAGTATTTAATAGTCAGGGCAGCTGGGCGTGGTGGCTCACTCCTGTAATCCCAGCTCTTTGGGAGGCTGAGGCGGGTGGATCACGAGGTTAGGAGTTCGAGACCAGCCTGGCCAATGTGGTGAAACCCCGTTTCTACTAAAAATACAAAGAAAAAAAAAAAAAAAAAACTGGCCAGACGTGGTGGCACACGCCTGTAGTCCCAGCTACTCGGGAAGCTGAGGCGGGAGAATCACTTGAACCAAGGAGGCAGAGGTTGCTGTGAGCTGAGACTGTGCCACTGCACTCCAGCCTGGGCAATAGAGGGAGACTCCATCTTGGAGGGTGGGGAGGGGAAGGGCAGCGCAGAGATAAAGATTCAAATCCTGACTAATCTTTCTAGTCCTGAGTTTCCCTGACTTGACAATAGGACTGATGTGAGGCCTGAGGGAGAGGATCTGGTAAGGCCTAAGGAGAGCCCTTGGAGAACAGAAAGGCCTTTTCCAAACGTGCTGGCCCTCCTGCCTTGGAGAGGCCTCCTCAGGGGACCTCCCTGACCCTCTCTCCCCCCAACCTGGCTTCGCTTTTCTTCATATTACTCATCCCTACTTCATGCTACATATGTGTTGTATGTACACATATCGGTGTATAACAGACATATATTTTGTATGTAGACATGCACATAGGTGTACAGTACTTGCATGTGCATGTGTATACATACATGCCATGTGTATTAGTTTCTTGCCTTCCTCCCACACTGTCGTCTTATTCATCATCCTATCCCCAGTGCCTAAAATACCCACCCGCTCAAATCAGGCACTTGACAACGGCCGGTTGAATGAATGATTGAAACAATGTCTGTTACTTTTTAACAGTTTCTTCTGCATCCTTCTTACTATCCAGCCAGCAGAGTACTTTCCCCTCCAGATTGTTCTGGATGAATGAAGGCATTTTTGATACCGATTTATTAGCATATCTAGGATTGGGATCCCTAAATAAGGCAGGGGCCCACAATCTCATCTAAATAAATGGGTTCTCCCCATCCCTGTGCCCTGTGGCTCTGCCGTCACCCTGAGTTTGCTTTCCCTTCCCATGAGCTCGCCCTCCTCATTTCCTACCCGGTGGCCTCAGGTGGCAGGTGAATGGGGCAAACATCTGCGCTGCTGGCCAGCACCAAAGGCAGGGGATATGTATGCAATTTCCTGAGCAGCACAGGAGGAGAGCGAAGAAAGAGGAAGGAGGAGTGCTGAGGCCGGCTGGCAGCCTCCTGGCTTCATTTCCTGGGGACTCCAGCAGCCAGCAGAGAAGGAGTGAAATGGGATTGAGCAAGGTTCCCAGACCCTCTGGCTGTGAGTGTTGTGGGTGAGAACTGAGAACTGACTCTGAGTTTGGGTGGGTGGCAGAAACATCTCTTTATCTTTTGATGAAGCTTGCCTTAGCTTTTGTGGTTCTCAGGACTTTACCTGAGAACACGTTTGCATCTAAAATCCCTGAGATCCTGTTTTAGCCCCTGAAGCTCGGCTTCCTTTTTCTAGCTAGTGTGGGGCTGCCAGGCTAACACAGGTGTAGGCACTCTCAAAATTCCCCACACTTCTCTTGGGGGTACAGAGAAAACGTCATTCCTTTATTTGTTTATAATTACTTTGATTGTCTGCACAGGACCCGGCTGCTGGATAAAACACTTTTTAGTCCAATACTGTAAACCTAATTCGATGCAGGTTTTTAGAAGTCATGGTTAGCCTCTTTAAGTAAAAGAAAACCAAAAAAAATCCCAGTCCCTCCTGCCCCTCCATGAGATGGTGCCCGGGTGTGTGGAGAAGGACTGTGGCCTGCATGTGTGGTGGCAGAGGAAGGTGGTGGCCTTTGGATCCTTGCTGGCTAGCTGTAGAGTCGCTGGTCTGGGCTGCTCCTTGCCCTGGGCCTGCTGAGGTGGAGTGGTCCAAGCTGGCCCCCAGGTGGGGGCCACTGAAGCCTGTGACTTGCGTCCCATGTGATCTGGTCCCTCTCTTGGCTAGATCAGGTCCTGGACACGTTCCCTACCCAAGCTCCCTCTTGGTTCTCACCTGTGAGCACCTGTTGTCTTCTCCATCTTAGCCCCTCCCTGGCTGGGGCACTCTCCAAGGACAAGAGGCAGCTCATATCAAGTTTACCTTCTAAATCAGTCCCTTCCTTTCATTATTGTTATTATTATTATTATTTGAGACAGACAAGGTCTCACTCTGTTGCCCAGGCTGGAGTACAGTGGTACGATCTTGGCTCACTGCAACCTCTGTCTCCTGGGTTCAAGCAATTCCCATGTCTCAGCCTCCTGAGTAGCTGGGATTACAGGCATGGCCACCACGTCTGGCTAATTTTTTGTATTTTTAGTAGTGATGGGGTTTTGCCATGTTGGCCAGGCTAGTCTCGAACTCCTGGCTTCAAGTGATCTGCCCGTCTCGGCCTCCCAAAGTGCCGGGATTACAGGTATCAGCCACCGTGCCTGGCCTCATTATGATTCTTTTATGGGCAATTTCAAGCTTAGAATTTCGAATATAAGATATCAGACAGTGTCCAAACCAGAAAGAGGGGATACACTCAAAAGGCATTTACCCGAGGAGAACTGAATGAAGGGACCAAAGAAGGCGTCATCAGGGTTAACGGAACCGAAAAGGGAAAGTGTGACATCCAAGGATTAGCAAGAGTGGGAAGCCGTTACCACCTCTGCTGAAGGTGCAGAGACCGGGGAGAAATGAACACATGGAAAAGGGGCTAACCACCAGAAGCAGGGGCCGGTGAACTACGGCCCAGGGGTCTGCCCCCTGTTTTATAGATCAAGTTTTACTGGAAGACAGCTATGTCCATTCATTTACATATTACCTATAGCTGCTTTGTGCTACAACGGCAGATCTGAGCACTGGTGACAGACTGTGTTACCCACAAAGCCGAAAATATTTGCTGTCTTACGCTTTGCCAGAACAAGTTTGCTGATCACTGCTGTTATGGCCAGTGTAACCCCCAAAATCCATACATTGAAGTCCTAATGCCAGTACCTCAGAATGTGACTGTAATTGAAGATTGGGTCTTTAAAGAAGTAATTAAATTACAATGAAACCATTAAGGTGAGCCCTAATCAAATATTACTGGTGTCTGGCTTTTTTATTTTTCTTGTTTTTGTTTTTTTGAGACAAGGTCTTGGTCTGTTGCCCAGGCTGGAGTACAGTGGCGTGATCTCAGCTCACTGCAGCCATGACCTCCCAGGCTCAAGAAATCCTCCCATTGGCCGGGCGCGGTGGCTCACGCCTGTAATTCCAGCACTTTGGGAGGCCGAGGTGGGCAGATCATGAGGTCAGGAGATCGAGACCACGGTGAAACCCCGTCTCTATAAAAATACAAAAAATTAGCCGGGTGCAGTGGCGGGCGCCTGTAGTCCCAGCTACTTGGGAGGCTGAGGCAGGAGAATGGCGCGAACCCAGGAGGCGGAGCTTGCAGTGAGCAGAGATTGCGCCACTGCACTCCAGCCTGGGTGACAGAATGAGACTCCATCTCAAAAAAAAAAGAAAAAAAAAAAAAGAAAATCCTCCCACCTCAGCCTCCTGGGTAGCTGGGACTACAGGTGTGTGCCACCATGCCTGGCTAATTTTGTTTATTTGTTTATTTTTTGGTAGAGATGGGGTTTCACCATGTTGCCCAGGGATGTCTTGAACTCCTGGGCTCAAGCAATCCGCCTGCCTCAGCCTCTCAAAGTACTGGGATTATAGGCATGAACCACTAATGTCCTAACAAGAAGAGATTAGGGCACAGACATGCACAAAGGGAGGACCGTGTGAAGGTGCAGAGAGAAGATGGCATGTGCAAATCAATGAGAGAGGCCTTAGAAGATATCAACCCTGCTCACGCCTGTATCTTGGATTTCTAGTCTCCAGAATTGTGAGAAATAAATTTATGTTGTTTAAGCCACACTGTGCTACTTTGTTATGGCAGCCCCAGCAAACTAATATAACTGCTATAGTGGAACAAAGCTACTATCAGACCACAGGAAGGCAGAGAGGGCACATGGAGGATAAATTCCCTGACTGTTCCTTCTCCCACTCCTGATCTACTTCTGGTGACCACTATTAGCTCAACTCACCAGAAACCAGCCAACAAAGTTGTCTGGGTGTTTCCATCAATAAAGGTGGCTTCCCAGGCCTCAGAGCAAGACACAGAAGGGCAGAGAATGGACCTGGGGGCAAAAGTGGAAGAACCAGGGCATACACAAGAAAGTAGGGAGAAGGGTACCCATCACCCAACTCCAACAATTACCAATACTTTTCCATTCTTGTTTCATTGCTCTCTGATTTTTTTTCTGGAGTATTTTAAGGCAAATCCCAGAAACCATATTGTTTCACCCAAAAATAGTTTAGTATGCATCTATAATAAATAAGAACTGTTAAAAATGACAATAACGCCAATACCCAATAAAATTAACAGAAATTCCCTACAAATGTCTCATACTAGTCTATTCTCAAATGTCCCCATTGCTTCAAAAATATCTTTTAACAGTTGGTCTGTTATAATCAGGAGCTAAACAAAGTTCATGCATCACATTCATGTGTTGACAAAACGGAGGCATTTGTCCCTCTGAAGAATTTCTCACATTCTGGATTTGGCTGTTGGCATCACTGAGTTGTTGTTGAACTTGTTCCTCTGTCTCCTGAATTTCCTGCAAACTGATAGTTAGATTTTGGCTTGATTAGATTCATGGGCGGTGTCTTCTCTTGCATCACTTTGCAGAAACAGACTCTCTGCTTCTCCCGCTTTCTGTAATGTTGAGAATGATCTGTGGGTTCAGAGATGTTAGCTTCCTCTTGCCATTATCAAGTTCTCCATTAAACTTTTATCTAATGGTGTTAGTTTTTATTGATGATCATTGCCTGGTCCATTATCTCATTCAGGTTTGCAAAATGCTGATTTTCCAAGTCTATCATTCCTTCTGCATTTATTAGGTAGAATTTTTCTACAGAGAAGAATTTTCTCTTATCAACTATTTGTAACCCTGAAATAATTATTACAGAAAAGACATAATACATATACATGTCTTTTTCCTTATCATCTTTCAGAATACTAAGTCAGTGAACTAGCTGCCAATGATTTTTTTCTTAGTATTATTAAGAACTCATAATTTAAACATATATTTAAGGTGTTTAAATCCATTGCAGTCAGTATTTCCTTTGATGCCAAATTGTGACATCTTGGGCCAGTGGGAGCCCCTTCAGATTAGCTTTTGTGTCCTTTTGACTTGACACCATTAATATTTCATCATTTCCTTGCTATCAGGTGCAATAAGATGGCCCAAGCTCATTTTGTGCAGTTCTTTCTCCAGAGCAGTCATTAGCCCTGTGCCTTGGTCCCGGCTCACTAGAAAACAGGTTGAGGCAAAAGTGTAAGTGCCAGTTTACTGGGAAGAGTGCAATCCCAGGGAAGCAGGGAGGTTTAAAAGAAATGGGAAGTGAGGTAGAGGGGAGGATGAAGTACAAAGGGAGATGTTCCCGGGTAGCCACAGCTTCCTAATAAGCAGCCAATTGCTCAGATGCTCACAGCCTCTTGACACAGGAGGCATGGAAAGACTGCATCTCAGCACAGTCTGCCATGTGGCATCCCATGTGCTATTGTCTCCTCTGCATCCCTGAGTTGTATTTCTTTGCTCCTATCGTGGCTACAGGGGAAGCCAGCATCTCCATGTGGCCTGTGCAGCCAGCGTGTTGTCAAGGTGGCTCTCTTGGCACTCACTGTTGTGTGCGGGGATGCCTCAGTGTGTGCTGGTGGCAGTGGCTCTGGGAACAGCTTTATAACCAAGACAACAGTGCGAGTGATGCTTAGGGTTGCACTGACCAGGAAGCAAGGCACATGGCCACGGCCCATTGGTACAGGGTGACCAAGTGGACCTGGAAGACTACATGAATGGGTACATCCACCCCTACTGCCTCTTAGGCTTTTAGACATCCTCAGATCCTTTTGCAGTATTCAGATCTCATGTGGGAAAAATCACCCATACGTCTTTCTTTAGAGGGGAGGTACAAGCCTAGTTCTTCCAGATGATGGCCAGTTGCAATCTCCTCAAGAGATCTAAAAATGTTTAGCAAACAAAGCCACAGTCCCCACTGCTGCTGCTGGTCCAATGGCCAAAATCTATATTCATCATCTCACTCCTACACTGCTCATTTTGTTCTGCAACTTCCAATTAAGTGGAATCCTTGCTAGGTACCTAGGTGAAAGTGTTCCTACTTAAGTACCAAGACCTCTAATCCAACAGAATCTAGGCTGGCGGGAATAAGAAGCTAAAATTCTGCATGTCTTCACTGGGAGTGTTAGTGAGGAGGACAACTGTACTTTCAGCACTTGGTTTCTGAACCCATGCATATCAGCACCGTATATCGGTTCCAGATCAGCGTGGGTGTCACATCCAGTGCGGTGACCCTGCATTTGTCCCAAGCTGGCCCTTCGGCTGAGACTGTATCAGCCCATCACACCTTTTTCTATAAAGCCGGCTGTCTCTGGGTGACGAGGTACACGGCAGACTATTATATCCTGTGGTTTTGATCCCACTGTGTCACTCCTGGCTGGTAGCAAAATGTGCTCTTTGGTCTGTGACAATTTAACGTAGGGTATCGTGTCAACAGATGGGGCATTCTGTCCACCCTCGGATGGTGGTGCTGGCAGAAGCACTGTAGGAAAAAAAAAAAGGTATGACACATTGGGCTCAAAGCCACAAGATAAAGTCGTCTTCCATGCACCTCATCACCCAGAGACAACTTGCAAGAGAAAAATATGGCAGAATGACTTGGGGAAGTCTCAGCTAAAAGGTCAGCTCAGGGATATCTTGCAGGGTTGGGACACTGGAGGTGGTACATGGACTGTTGCCTTTTTCCTTCCAGACCCCTGACCAACAAGCAGAGCCATTCCCTACTGCCACGGAGTCCACACTTCCACACAGTAAGCAGCGTACTGCTAGCAGCTCTGCCCACAGAGTGGATTTCCCTCTACCGCTATTTCTAGGGCTGCTTCTGTGTGAGGCTGTAATATGGCACAGTCCATTTCCGGCTAGGGTCAACTTTGTATTAATGCCAGTAGATCATGAATATAACCAAGTCCTATTGAGTGGTTCAGAGGGATATCAGTTTCAAGTGGGACAGTGGGGCTCAGAGGGTAAAAAGGACTCCCCAGAATGTCCAAGCAGCAGTACAAGTTTCCCTGCCACTTAGGAGGTATGACCCAGCAGATCCAATAGTACTAGAGGTGTCCATGCAGATGATAATGCTGCAGGAGTTTTAATAAACTTCAGCAAGAGAGGTGTAGCGGACCTCTAGGGTTCTTCAGCAAGGCCATGCATTGGGTCAGGTGTGCTCTCAAGCCCTGCCAGAGACTAAATGCCTGACCATGGAACACCAAATGACTACATGGCACCACAGATGTTCACTGTGATCTGAGTTCTATGAATCCAATGAGTCATAAGGTTGGGTGGATAGAACAGTAATCCATTGCAAAATAAAAATGATACAGTCAGGGCTGGGTATGGTGGCTCACGCTTGTAATCCCAGCACTTTGGGAGACTGAGGCAAGTGGATCACAGGTCAGGAGATGGAGACCATCCTGGCCAACATAGTGAAACCCCATCTGTACTAAAAAAAAAAAAAAAATTTTAGCTGGGCATGGTGGCACGCACCTGTAGTCCCAGCTAACTTGGGAGGCTGAGGCAGGAGAATCGCTTGAACCTGGGAGGCGGAGGTTGCAGTGAACCAAGATTGCTCCACTGCACTCCAGCCTGGTGACAGAGTGAGACTCCGTCTAAAGAGAAAAAAAAAAATCACATCTATTTTAAACATACATGCAGTACTCACACCCTACTGATGGAAATGTTATTTGGTAATCTTTAGGTAAACATGGCATAAATCCAGAAAACTATTCAGATTCTTTGATCCAGTTGCCTATTTATAGGAAACCAGTCTAAAGAAATAATAATAATGCAAACCAATATTTATGTATAGGAATATATCCATCTCAACATCATTTGTAATAAATATTAGGGT